>NW_022111324.1:15711075-15712119 GCF_000313985.2 Echinops telfairi
GGCCAAACAGACCGCGGTGCCCTGGGACTTCTTGGGCACCCACGCCCCAGGCGCGCCCTCCCTGCCCGTCTGGCGGCCAGTTCCACCCCCAGCCCACCCTGGCCGGTGCGCGTGGGAGCCCCTCGGTCCCGGAACGCGCCTGCTTCCCAGCGCAGCCGCTCTCCTCTCTGGCGGAGCGCCCCCAGATTCTTGCCCAGGCGAGTGCTGCCCATGGAGAGCCCGCGGAGACGCCGAGAGGGCGATGATGGGGCGGGCTGAGTCAAAGTTCTAAAAGTCTTGTCTCAAACCAAGACCAAACTCACTGCCATGGTCTCGGGGCGGACTCATAGCGACCCTAGGGGGCAAAGTAGAATCGTCGCTGTGAGTTTCTGAAATGGCAACTTTATTTATTATTTATTTATTTTTTTGAGATGACAACTTAAAAAAAATTATTAGGAGCTCGTACACATGATTACCATCCGTAGTTCCACTAGATCAAGCGTAATTGTGCAATTGCCGACACCACCATTTTAAATACATTTTCATTCTTCTTGGAGAACTCTTTAAGGGAGTAGAAAACCCAGTCTTTCTCCCACTGGTGGTTTCAAACTACTGATGTTGTCAGTTAACAGCCCAACATGGAACTTAGTAGGCCCACTAAGCCACTAAGAATCCTTAAAAGTCTTGTCTGGACAAAGGGCAAAATATGGCTCTGTCCAGTGTAGACAACACAGAGGGTGCTGAGGGGAACCATGCACTATCCTGAGCTGCCGGACGTGAAGATGGTGGAGCAAACCGACTTCAAGAATTTCCCTGCTCACCAGGGCATGGCACCTCATCACACTAGACAGGAAAACACTTCTAAAGGTCAACAAACAGACCTGGAACTATTTATAGACTTTTTTTTTTGGTGGTTGGTTTTTTGTTTGTGTTGTTTTGTTTGATTTCTTTTGCTCTGTCTTGTTTTTGTGCTTATTATTGTCTCCGCATGTCTATCTAGATAAAAAGGCAGAATAAACAATCTGGAGAAGAAAACAACAAGACTGACTGTTCTGGGGGATACAG
>NW_022111324.1:15712722-15714126 GCF_000313985.2 Echinops telfairi
GTGTCAATGGGATCAGGTATCAGGCATCAAAGACCCAGAACAAAAAATCATATCAATGTGAATGAGGTGGAGTGCACAGTGGAGACCCAAAGCCCATCTGTAGACAATTTGACATCCCCTTACAGAAGGGTCAAAAGGAAGAGAAGAGCCAGTCAGGGTGCAGCATAGCACGGATGAGACATACAATTTTCCTCGTTCTTTAATTCTTCCTCCCCCCTCAATATCATGACCCCAAGTCTACTTTACGAATCTGGCTAGAACAGAGTATGTACAGTGGTACAGATAAGAGCTGGAAGCACGGGAATCCAAGACAGATACACAACCCCTCGGGACCAATAATGAGAGTAGCAATAACAGAATGGGAAGGGGATGGTGGGGGGAGAAAAAGGGGGAGCCAATCATAATGATTTACATATAACCCCCTCCCAGGAGGATGGACAATAGAAAAGTGGGTGCAGGGAGACATTGGCCAGTGTAAGACATGAAAAAAAAATGCATAAATTATCAAGAGTTCCTGAGGGAGGGAAGGTGGGAGAGGAGGGAAATAAATGAGCTGATACCAAGGGCTCAAGTAGAAAGAAAATGTTTTGAGAATGATGATGGCAATATATGTACAAATGTGCTTGACAATGGATGGATGGATGGATTGTGATAAGAGCTGTAAGAGCCCCCAATAAAATGATAAAAAACAAAAACCAAAACAATTTCTCAGCTCAGCTGCTTTGCTGTTCATCCATTTAAAAACAAATTTCTAATCTCCTGACCCCAATTCCAAGCACCTGGAACACTAGACAATAAAAAGGGCTATGCTTTTTAAAAATTTTATTTTAAATCTGTTGGATCCAGGACTCCAGACCAATGCTTCTGAGACTCCAGAGACTAAACACAAGGACCTTGTTTACGGTTTTAGTGCTACTTGGGTGGGGAATGGGGGAGATGCCAGCACCTGGCTGTGGGCCTAAGGGCCCTTTGGAGTCACCATAAGAGATCCTTCCATGCCAACTGTCCAAGTAGTCAATTCAGCCCAAGTTGGCATTTGCCCTTCACAGAGGACTCCTGGGAGTTTGTGTCCTTTGACCTCTGTGGGTGGGCATTAAAACGACTAGTGTAGCCAACGATTACACCATAGAAACAAGATACCCTTTGTTTGTTTGTTTGTGCAGGAGAAACCAAATGATTATTCTGAGTTGAAAACCCAAAAAGAAGCCCAACAGAAAGGTCAAGAATAGTTAGGGAAAGAGAAACTAAAAATGGTCCCTGTCATGGAAAGCCCTGCAGACGTAGTGGTTACTTGTTGGGCTGTTATCCTTAAGGTCAGCGGTTCTAAACCCCAGACCTCGGCATGAGAAAAACAGGTTTTCTACAGTCTCAGAAACCCGTCGGGGTTCTTCTACCCTGTCCCAG
>NW_022111324.1:15715923-15718147 GCF_000313985.2 Echinops telfairi
TATTTTTACCAGGCAGCAGGAAGAAAATAAATCAGAGAAACTAAGGGAATCAACTTGAATTCTGGGCTTCGTGGACCTGGCTGTTAGATGCTAAAGAGAAAATCTAAGGCTCTTGGATGAGGCAGAACATCTTTAATGTCTCAGTAAGTGAAGAAAAGCCAACAGGTACTGTGACCAAAAAATCAGTCACTTACACCTAGGCTAGACGGTGGATTTGCTCACAGCGGATCGCCGTGGCTGCTGATGTCTGTTGATGGGCGAGTGCTGCAGGAGAATGCCATGATGGTAGAAGAAGAAAGGAGTGGGTGTCTGGCAGAGAAGTGAAAGAGGATGTTCTCATTCTGGGTGGATGACGGTTCCCTTATGAAAACGCAGATTAGATCACCCACCTGCCATCTCGTTCTCCTGGCACTGAAAACCCAACTCCGATGCCCCACCCACCCCCCACCCCCAGTGACCACTGTGCGGAACATTTCATTGAATTATCACTAGTTTTCATGTTTTTAACAAGCTCCTGGAAGGTGGTCAAGAGGTTTGTAGACGCTAAGTGGAATGAAACAGAGCATGAATATCTAACACCACACACACACACACACACACACACACACACACACACACACATTAGAAGAAGTTAAATACATATGCAGATTTATGAACTGAGACTGGAAATTTGAACCCTGTTTTAAGTGACCACTCCCCACGGCTATAGAACTTGCCAAAGTGGGCTTTCCTATCAGTTGCTCGGGGGATTGAAAAGTATTGTTTCCTTTGCAGAATGCTATACAAATCAATGCGGCATTAAGTCTCATAGCATCTTGACCTCTTTGGAAGGGGAGGGTTTACAATATTGGCTGCTCTTTCCTGGTTATGCCCTGCTTCAGATAGATTGTTGTCATTAGGTGCAGTCCAATTGGTTCCGACTCATAGCAACCGTATGTACAACAGAAAGCAGACCCGCCTGACCCTGCTTCATCCTGGCCACTGTTGCTTTGTTTCAGCCCATTGTTGTGACCACTGCTGTAATCAATCCATCTTGTTAAGGGTTGTCCTCTTTTTCACTGACTCTCTACTTTCCCAAGCATGATGTCTTTTTCCAGGGACTGGTCTCTCCTGAGAACATGTCCAAAGTATGTCTCACCATCATCCCTCCTAAGTGGCTTTCTGGCTGTATATCTTCCCAGATGGATTTGCTTGTTTAGACAAGTGCCCTTGTAGTACTGACCCAGCATCAAGCCACTTTGTTCTACTGGAGACCATGTGCTGTGCCTTTGCAAACCCCGTGAGTCCAGAAGCCGTGTCTAATATGCACCCGGGGCATACTTGTTAGGTATGAGAAGCATGACATTGGCAATGTGATCTCTCCTGAAATGGTCACGTGCTCTTGCCTGCAACACCACGCCAGGGTCTGGAAGGATCACACAGGGCTAGCAAACGGCCCTGCACAGCGACTTGCATGATTGGGGGACTGACCATCATGGGGTAGCTGACGAGGCAGAGTTTGGGAGGAGGGTACGATTTGCCTGTAACTGATGTGGAGCTGATGAGCAGAGACTTGTTCACTGGATCCCGGACCGTGGACCACGAGTGAAGCATGCTCGGGACAAGTAAGCAGAAATAGGACTGCCATAGCAGTAGTGAATTTATAGAATGGATTGTCTCCCAGAGGTGGCACAAGTTGGCAGCATCAATGGCTTCCTGGAGGATTTGGACAGATGTGTGCATGGCAGAGCTGTGAAGGAGAATGGCAGGATGCGGAGACTGAACTCGATGTGGTTGGAAGTTCAGGGTGGCCCAACAGGCCACTGTCCCCTGGACTGTGAATGGTTTTGGCTGCTGTCAAGTGGCCCATGCACAGTAGAACCAACTGCTGTCTGGCACCGCGCTGTCTGTCCTCACAAACGATTATGGATCAGGCCGTAGGGTTTCCTTGGCTGGTTTTGCAGACAGATTGATCTAAGTGGGGCTGAGGGGCCTGGCCTGTTGAGGGCATGGCTTCGAGCCAATGGGTCAGGCCTGTACACCTCCCTGTTTCTGCAGCTGGTCTGCCCTGAACTCATGAAGGCAGCACACATGTTCTTTCTACCCTCACCGAGGTGTTTCTGGGCCTGCGAGTTTTTGTTTTTTGCCTTTAGGCATGTTCAGTTGTAGCAGGTTAGCTAAAAGCAGCGAGTTTTCCAGGTTAATTACAGCCATTCTGAGAAAGTATTTTCTCTGATCCGGCCTA
>NW_022111324.1:15718771-15732101 GCF_000313985.2 Echinops telfairi
CTGGAGTTGGGGCAGAACTCTGAGCGCACTCTAGACCGAGTTTCATCAGTGGATGCAAGGAAGGAGCAGTTGTCAGTGTCCTGTAGGGCCACACCATGCGAAGTTAAAGATGAACCAGCGTTTGCTTCTTCTTTGGGATGTTTCATTCTTATTTTACTCAGCAATCTAGTCTTTCTCTTTTCATCCTTCAGTCCCATTCCACCTCCACCACCACCCCCTGTCCATCACCATTTCCTTAGAAGTTTCATCAGGAAATAAAATAAGTCAATACAGTGAGAAGAAATCAGTAAATGAAGGGAATGAGCACACGGACCCGCTCCTGTGGTGCTGCACAGCTGTTGAAGCTTGGCTTGCATCGTTGAGCTGACAACTACGGTAAGGGGAGCTAAGAGATGGGAGCCAGCTGCTGGACAGGGGCACGATGTCAGTGCTTGCTGTAGGTACCATATTCCACGGCACCAGCCTGCACAGCCATCCCTCCCCTCAGTGAAGTCTGGGCTTCCTCTAAGTTCTCACTTCCAAGAGCTCAGGAGATGGATCTGCTTAGGATCCCCACTGGCCCAGCAGAGGGGCTGCCTCTGGAAGCCCTTTGTGCCCATCTTGGTGCATGCAGAGGCTTACTTCCTGTTTTCCAGCTCTGGCCTTTGCCCCTCAAGCACGCACGCCAGATTGTCTTCACAACTATTTTACAGCACTGTCCCTGGTTATTGTGAAGGGGACCCCACTACTGCTCAGGGCGCTTTGTTGGGCTTCACACTGGCTTTGTGCTCCGTGGCAACAGTGAGTGAGCCAGCCTCTACATCCATTTTTCTGCCTCAGTCCAAGGGTGGGGACCTGGAGAATCGGGGATTCTCATTTCGCCTCTTTGTGGCTCCCCTCGTCACCTGATTTTGGCTTAGGGATGGGCTTGCTTATGGATTTCTTGACCATCTGGCCCACTGTGTGGGTTTCATAGAGTATTTACATGCACTAGGTAAAACATGGCTTGTGACTTGGTCAGAGAGACTTGTTGAAAACCCCAGGCTGCCCTGCCCAACACATTCATTCTGGCACAAGCTTTTGAGAAGGCTGAAATTGTTCATTCTTCTTGCCCTGAAGGTTCACAAAGGAACTGTGGCTTTGAAACTTCCTTCCTTAAGTAGTTTAGTGACTCAGAACTTCAATGTTGCCACAAACTTCCTATCCTTCTGTTTCATAACAGGTAATAGGACAAGCTGGCAAACGTTGTAAGAGCATGGGGGTAGTCTTCATATAGCAAGTTGCAGAGACAAACCCAGGCCTTCTCTGCTTTAACTGCCATTTACTGATTGCTTTCTATGTATCAGGCACTGTGCTAATGATTTCAGACATATTGCCTTTATATTTCTAACAGCAATCTGTTAGATAAGGAAATGGAGAAAGCCATTGTATGTATATAGATGCATACATATATACACATATATGTATACACACATGTATGTATATAGATGCATACATATATATGTGTGTGTATATATTTGTACATACACATGTATACCAGTTTCAACAAATGGGTATGCATTTATTTGGTACATAAGAGGGGCCTCAAAAACCTCATGGAAAGATTCTGTCAACTATAAATTCTGTTTCCATGATCCTTTTGATGCCCACTCGAATGTCTCTGGTTCCATGTGGAACATTAGGACAAGAACATAACAAAACCCCCTCAAAACCAAGCCCACTGCTGCCAAGTCATCCCCGATTCCCTGAGCCTACAGAACAGAGGAGAACTGCTCTACAGGGTTCCAGAGCTACACAGCTGAACAAGGTGGATGGGCTCATCTCTCTGCCTTGGCATGGCCGGTGGGTTTGAACTGTAGACCTTTCAGTTAGCAACCCAATACTTAATCCTTTAATGGAATACATGAGATCTGTAAAAATGAGAAGACTCTAGTCTGATAAAAGTTAAACTAGGGTCATGTTTAAACCCAGGACTTTCTGAATTCAGAACTCCACCACTCTCCTTAAATCAACCAGATACGTTTGGGGAACAGCCTCTGTGAGTAACAATCATAATAATACCTGAAGTTTACATATCATGTTCAGCATGCAAAGATGCTTCTCCAAGATGCTTGATTTAATTTGACCCCTTCCTTCAAGCCTGTTAGGTAGGCAGGCTAAATGAGAAGTAGGGGCTTGAGGGGCTGGCTGTCCAAAGTCAAATGGTTCTAGTGCAGCGGTTCTCAACCTGTGGGTCGTGGCCCCTTCGGGGGTCGAACGACCCTTTCACAGGGATCGCCCAATTCATCACAGTAGCAAAATGACAGTTATGAAGTAGCAACGAAAATAATGTTATGGTTGGGGGAACACCAAAGGGTCGCAGCATTAGGAAGGGTGAGAACCACTGCCCTAGTGGTATAACTGGACCATCAGTGGCATTCTGAGTCCCAAACTAGTAGTGGTACTTGATCATATGCTATATCCTGAAAGTTCTGAATGTCAACCAGTTATTTGGTACAGTAGCTGTGCATTTCTTTCACCTTTTGGGGATCCCTGCCATGTACAGTATTTTGTCCTTAGACTCCTTCAGTATTGCCATGTAAGGCTCAAATTATTTTCTTCATTTATTTCATCTTGAAAAATGCCAAGCCTGTCCTTCTCCTTTGGTTTTCTAAGTCCAGGGATTTGTACATTTTATTATCATGCTTTAATTTATCTTCCCGAGCAGCCCTTTGAAATCTTCTCTTTAGCATTTTGAAAACATAATCAATTCTTTCATTTGCTTTAGTTACTCTACATTCAAAAGCCAGTTTTAGACTCTTTTGACATTCATTTTGGTCTTTTCTTTGTTTTAATAACCTTTTGATTTCTTTATGTAAGATGTCCTTCAGCGTTGAGTACACTAAGTCTCTTCTTGAGATGGTGTCTAAATTCAGGTGAGATAGACCCAAGGCAATGCCTTGGCTCTTCTGGATTTGTTTTCATGGTCTTTAGCTTCAAGCTGAACTGGCATTTGAGCAATTGACGGACGTTGGTTTAGTTCTTCTCTGTGCTAACCCTGCCATGTTCTGCCCTTCGGTGTGAAACATTGAAGGAGAAACCCTTACCACTACCTTCTCTCTCCCTTCCTGGTTCTCAAATGTCTCCTTGACTCCGAGATAGACGGTGGAG
Organism: Echinops telfairi; assembly: GCF_000313985.2. Classification (NCBI taxonomy): domain Eukaryota; kingdom Metazoa; phylum Chordata; class Mammalia; order Afrosoricida; family Tenrecidae; genus Echinops; species Echinops telfairi. The sequence continues at coordinate 15,721,901 of NW_022111324.1, forward strand.
ACAGTCCTTCATATTCCCATAGCAATATGTGTTTCCCATCACGGAGCCTGCCCCGCAGTAAAGACACTGCTCGTTCATCTGTTCTCCACCTGGGGCTGTAAGCTGTGTGTGAGGACATTGCCTGGCAGATGGGAACATGCTAGGTACACATTCGTCCCTTGGTCAAAGGCTAGGTCTGGAAAGGTTTACACGCCGACTCTTATTTTCTTTAATTAATGAAAGGCATGCTACCCTTCCTTGTTGTGGTGATCCTCAAGTACAATCAAGTCAATTTTGACTCACAGTGACCCACGTGACACAGGAGAACACCCCGTAGGTTTTTGGCTGTTGTCTTTGCCAGGGCAGACTGTCGGGTCTTTCTCCAAGGAGCTGCTGGGTGGTTCCCACCGCCAACCTTTCAATTAGCAGCCGAGCTCTGGGCCAGTAGGGCTCCTTCTTGTTTCTTTTTGGGGATCCAAAGCATTGGACCCTTTTTTTTATTCAGTACTTTTTAAGGGTCTAGAATTTTGCCTCCTCCCAGAGGACTGCCGGAAAAGAAGAGCCGGAGTCCACATGAAAACATAATAAAGGGGACAGCGTCAGGCTTCAAAGGAGCCCAGCTCCAGAGGCACTTCTGAAGTCAGCATGCACTTGTTGGTTGCATTGCATTGAGGTGACAGTATTTCATGTCGACCAGAATGAAACATTACCCAGTCCCATAGCATCCTCCTGGCAGGCAGCATGTTTTGAGCCCATTGCTGCAGCAATTGTGCCAATCCATCTCTCCAAGGGTTTCCCTTTTGGATGCCTCCTTTTCGTGGACCATGTGCTTTACCCAACACAATGCCCTTTTCGATCAAGGTGGCCAAAATACGTCTGTCAATGTTGCCAGTACCCATCGGTCAATTTATTGTGGTGGCTTACATGTTGTTACCGTGTTCATTGTTTGTCACACGATACAGTGGGAGTGTTGTTGTGATGCTGGAGGCTGTGCTATTGGTATTTCAAGCACCAGCAGGATAACCCAGGGTAAATAGTTTGAGCAGAGGTGGATGGGCTTAGTCTAGACAAAGACATGAGGAAGAAAGGCCCGGTGATGCACTTCTGATAATTAAGCAATGACAACCCAGTGTGTGGATCCTGACAGAACATCTCCTGATGTGGGGCTGAAAATCAGATCAGGTATGCCCTTTTCCTATAGCTGCTTGTGCCGTTGTGCCATTGTGGTGGTCTTGGCACACCCTTCTTTCCACACCCAATCCAGTCCCAGGCAAACAGTTTGCACTGTTCTCCCCGTCGGCATTGGGGTTGTCCTTGCTCGAGCTCTGGATACTGCCAGCTTTCGATGCTGGTAGCCAGGGCTGAGCTTGGGAAAATGCTGCAGGCTCATCAGGAATTCCGGACACAGGGTTTAAGTCTGGAGGATGTTGGGACTGAGTTCCTGTGAGATTCACACAGGTTCCAACTGGAGCTGAAGTTAAGAAGAAAACACGTCTCTATCTACAAGCTTCTCTTCACGCCACTGATAAGGTCACTGGGCCACATAGTTTTTGGTGGCACAGTAAACCGTGGGTGCCAGAGACTTTTTGATTTCAGTCGATGGCTAGAAAGCAGTCCAATCGCAGCCAAGCTGCCTGGTTAACGCTTTGCAGTTTCGCCACCAGTGCAGGCTCCTGGGCTTTGCAGCCTGCTCAGGGGTTTCCGTGGCCTGTGTGCCATTAGGCTCAGCAATGGAAAATATGGCTCCCAGTGGGGCTTCCTCTGGTTTTCCTAGTCCCCTAACCCCCCACCACCGTCTGCTCAGAAGGCTGCGCTGAAAAGCAAAGAATGAAGCTCTCGCTGCGGCAGTCCTGCTAAAAATAGAACGTGTTTATTTTTACGTTCATGTAGCCCTTTTCCTGCTGTGGCTCTTGTTAGGAGTGAGTCCTACTCAGGAAGGGGCAGGGCTCCGAGAGCTGGTCACTGGCCAGAGGAATCCTGCCGGGGACTCAAATCGAGGCCCGTTATGGGTCAGCGGATTCAAAGAGCTGTTTTCTTTGTTGCCAGCCCTCTTAGCCGACACCTGCTCTTCAGAATCTGGGGTGGGGCGGTTTGCTGCTTGGTGTCTCTGGTTTGAGTTTGATCTGCTTGAATGTGCTTCCCCTTCAAAGGCGACCTCTCCTTTTTGTTATGATCTGCTGAGGCGTGGGCAGAGAAAAAGACACCGAGCCAAGAGGCAGAAGGCCTGGGTTTTACTTCCAGTTTGGGAAACTTGCTTTATGACCTTGAACAAGTCACAGCCCCTCTGAACCTGGGTTTTCTCATCCAATTTTCTTCTTGTTCGGTGCCATCGAGTCCAGTCTGACCCACGGCGACTCTACGCACAACAGAAAGAAACACTGCCCAGTCCTGCACCGTCCTCCCATTGGTTCCTGTGCCGAAGCCCATGGCCGCAGCCACTGTGTCCATCCATCTCTCCAAGGGCCTCCCTCTCATCCCGAGCATGGGCATAGTGACTCCCACCTGGACCTCCAGCATACTCAGGGATCTGAAACCACTTGTGGAAGTTCAGGATCCCTGAAAATGGGTTATATTCTAATTTGTGCTGAAGCTCAGACGAGAGAGCTTTCCTTTGTTTTAGTGGACTCTGAAGTCTCCCCTTTCCCCAAAAGGAGGCGTGGAAGGTGGAGAGGAGCATGGTCCACAGGGACGTGATCACATTTCCTTTCCGGTCTGGGGACAACAAACTCACATCACAATACCTGATAGGCGATCTGGGCTAGAATGAAGAATCCTGGACTTTAGGGAGGTTGAGGAAGGGAGATTTCCAATATGGTGCTAGCTTGCTGTGAGCTTCAGGGCTCGGTGTCTTCGTGCCCTCTCACAGCGTAGAGCAGTCATTAGTCACGGTTGTGTCCAGCCCTGAGCTGCCTTTACTTACCCAGTCGTCTAGATCCGTTGGTTTATGCCGCACACACAGCCTTCTGGCTCGTCATTAGAGCCTTCACATTCCAACAGCTAGGCCATGGCTCTGTTGGATCTATCTGAGCCCCACCCAGGGCCACTATTATTATTGCATTTGCTTGTGTGCTGTGATCTAGCCCTTGCCATATCCAGGGCTAGGCTTGGCTCAGCCTGGTCACTCAGGGTTCGTCAGCAACAAAAACAATCATCGCTGGCAGCCTAAGATGTCATTAATGCTCATCAGTGCCTTAATACTCATCAGTGCTTTCACATGACAGCAGTTATTAGGTCTGCTGCTAGATTTATTTAATGCATCCAAAACAAAACCACAGCACACACTGTGCTATTTATTACAAGGGAGCCCTGGTGGCACTGTGGGTTAGGCATTGGGCTGTCTATTTCGAGGTCAGCAGTTGACACCTACCTACCATCCCTTGGGAGAAGGATGAGACTGCTCCTGTCAAGATTTACACTCTCAGTAGGGTCCCGATGAGTTGCAATCAACTTGTTGGCATTGGGTTTATGTTATAACATAAGTGCTTCTTGATATTTTGATAACTATTTTCAGTATAATTGACTGCATTAAAAACCCCTCTATTGTGAACTAGGTGAACGTTTGCAGAGCACATCATCAATTTTACACTCCACGCTTCATGCACATGTGGTTTCATGTCATCCATTGCAATCCACCGTTTCACGTGTCATCACGCATCCCATTTTCCCTGTGTTTCCTATTTCCATCCCTCCTTCCTTCCTACCACTCTGAACTTTGTCCTTGGGTAAGTGCGGCTTTTTTGATCTCAAATGGCTGATTATCCAACCACAAGGGTGAGTTCACTTCCAGACCAGAAGGGTGACTATGAGTCACTCAATGTAATTGATGTCTGTGTATTTTATTGATGCAGTGAAACTAAGGTGACCAGATTTTAACATTGGTAAAGCGGGACAAAAGCAGGACACCATTGATAAAACTCATATCCTGGCGAAGTAGCCACATGGCAGCTGAAAATCATATACCCTAGCTTGTCATGCATTCTTTCCACAAATCGGGACTTTTTTAAAATGCTGCAGGATGTGGGAAAAATTGTTCAAAATCGGGACTGTCCCGCCAAAAGCGGGACGTCTGGTCACCCTAAGTTAAAAACATTCTTCATCATCTTCATAGGCTTCATCAGATCATCTAAAGATTCTGTGACCAACTAAGGGTTAAGAACTCGTTGACCTAGAACACTTTGGATAACTCATGGCAGGATTGACAACATAATATGTAGGGCCCAGAGAAAAATGTATGTGTGTGTATGGGCTGGGGCTGGGGGGCAATTGTCTAAAATATTAAAAAGAATTCAAGATGATGACTGAGACCTACTGCCATGCAACATGCCGCCATGGAGTAGGGAACCAGTGGAGAGGTCTGAGGGGCCGACCCCAATCCCAACTACATGGACACCCGCCCCTCTCCCCAGGAGAATTTATCTCAGAGGACAGATCTGAATCTGCAGCTCAGGGAGAGGGACATGTCTGATCAGAGCACACGGGAACAAATAAAGGGGGAGGAAGAGAGAGTGGAGCACATCCTGGCCCAAAAAGCCTTGAGGACGATACCCCTGCTCAGGGCAGCCAATGCACAGAGAAGACCATATGGCAGGCCGCACTATGAGACATGACTTCCCTTACGGACCCATAGCCCTACAGGGGACAACACTGGAGACACAGTGTGGGAATTGAGCCCAATCTGACCCCACCACACCGAGGCAAAACACTAAGGATGTGCAACAGAACAGCCAGGGGAACAGAACAACGAAGTACCCAGGGAACACCAAAAATAGACTTTGGGGCCAGGGCATGGCACCCCATCAGACTCGAATGGAAAACACTCCTAAAGGTCAATAAATAGTCCTTGAACTATCTACAGGCTTTTCTTTTCTTTTCTTTTTTGTTATTGGCTTTGTTGTTGTTGTTTTCTTTTCTTTCTTTCTTTTAAAAAAATCATTTTATTGGGGGATCATACAACTCTTATCACAATCCATACATCCATCCATTGTGTCAAGCACATTTGTACATATGTTGCCATCATCATTCTCAAAACATTTCTTTCTACTTGAGCCCTTGGTACCAGCTCCTCATTTTTCCCCCTCTCTCCCCGCTCCCCACTCCCCTTTGCCTTTGAAAAATTTATATATTATTATTATTTTGTCATATCTTACACCATCTGACGTCTCCCTTCACCCACTTCTCCACTGTCCGTCCCCCAGGGAGGAGGTTATATGTAGATCCTTGTAATCTGTGTTTTGTTTTCTTTTGTTGCTTGGTTTTACTCTGTCTTGTTTTTGTGCATGTTATTATCTCTGTAGGTCTGTCTAAATAAGACAGGCTGGATGAACAATCTGGAGGAGAAAACAACGGGACTGACAGTTTCAGAGGGACATGGTAGAGGGGGAGGTGGGGGGAAAGGAAGTGTTGTTAACAAACCCAGGGACAAGGGAACAACAAGTGATCCAAAATCGGTGCTGAGGAGGGTGTAAGAAGCATGGTAGGTCTTGATCAAGGGTAATGTAACTGAGAGGAATTACTGAAACCCAAATGAAGGCTGAGCATGATATTGGGGCAAGAGGAAAGTAAAAGGGAATAGAGGAAAGAACAAGGAGGCAAACAGCGTTTATAAAAGTCTAAATAAAGGCATGTACATATGTAAGTGAATTTATATATATGAGGATGGGGAAATAGATCTATGTGAATATATTTATAGGTTTAGTATTAAGGTAGCAGATGGACATTGGGCCTCCAGTCAAGTACTCCCTCAATGCAAGAATACTTTGTTCTATTAAACTGGTATTCCATGATACTCAACTTCCCAACAAGATTGCTGAAGGCATGGTGGGTGCATAAGTAAATGTTATGAAGAAAGCTGATGGTGCCCAGATATCAAAAGATATAGCATCTGGAGTTTTAAAGGCTTGAAGTTAAACAAACAGCTATCTAGCTCAGATGCAACAAAGCCCACATGGAAGAAGTACACCAGCCTGTGTGATCACGAGGTGTTGAAGGGATCAGGTATCAGGCATCAAAGACCAAAAATCAAATCATTGTGAATGAGGGGGAGTACAGATTGGGGACCCAAGACCCATCGTAGGCAACTGGACATCCCCTTACAGAAGGATTGCGGGGAGGAGGACGAGCCAGTCAGGGTGCAGTGTAGCAATGGTGAAACATACAACTTTCCTCAAATTCCTAAAAGCTTCCTCTCCTCCCACCCTGCCCACTATCATGATCCCAATTCTACCTTACAAATCTGGCCAGACCAGGGGATATACACTGGTAGATATAGGAACTGTAAACACAGGGAATCCAGGACAGATGAACTCCTCAGGACCAGTGGTGAGAGTGGCAATACCAGGAGGGTGGTGTGAAAGGGGGAACCGATTACAAGGAACTACATATAACCTCCTCCCTGGGGGGTGGACAACAGAAAATTGGGTGAAGGGAGACATCAGACTGTAAGATATGACAAAATAATAATAATCTATAAATTATCAGGGGTTCATGTGGGGGGGCCGGGGAGGGAGGGGAAAAATGAGGCGCTGATACCAAAGGTTCAAGTAGAAAGCAAATGTTTTGAGAATGATGATGGCAACAAGTGTACAAATGTGCTTGACATAATGGATGTATGTATGAATTGTTATAAGAGTTGTATGAGCCCCCAATACAATGATTAAAAAAAAAAATTCCAACTCATAGTGAGCCTCTACAGGGTTTCCAAGAGTGTAAATCTTTACAGGAATAGACAACCTTGTCTTTCTCAAAAGAAGTGACTGGTGTATTTGAACCACTGACCTTGCTGTAAAAAGCCCAATACCTAGTCCACAGCACCCCCATAGCTTCTTAAGATGGTGACAGTAGGACTACTAAACCAAGTGCAAGATCCTTATAAATTTAGCACCCTGTGTGAGACTGGGCAGGTCGCTCACCCTGAAGTTGGCCCTGGCTCATAGAATTTCAGAAAGGCCAAAGGGAAGGCACAAGGCCATGTCTCCAGAAACAGTATTCAACATTGTGCAGCAGAACTGGTAGGGTGAAGACCAAGTACTTGTCTCCATGTCTCACCAATGGCAAGGGCTAGACGCTGCCCCTGGATATGCTGCCACTAATACACCAGGAGGCTGGGGAGAGTTGGCCCCATTGCCAGAGTGGATTCTTTGTGAATCCTGCTTTGGATCACAAGCTTCCACTTTAGAGTTGGAGCAAGTTACATTTGGTTCACAGGACCTAGTTTCTGGCCAGCATTGTAGCAGGAAGGGAGGCTGACAAGCAATCATCTGCCCTCAGTAGCCTTCACAGAGGGAGACCATTCTGTGTCACAGATAGAACTGAAATATAGGTGTATGAGCCCCTAATAAAATGTTTTTAAAAAAAAGAACTGAAATATAGGAAGAAGGTTCAGATGCTAAATGATAAACAATACATGTCATATATCTTTAACAGTATCTACGTACCCAGTGAGTACCCTAACCACTTCTAAAGAAAGCTCATGGGATAGCCCAGAATATGTGGCTACCTTCAGGTAGAAGAGATTTCTTGGGAAAGGATTATGGTACAGGTTGAGGCGTATGGAAACAATTATTCCAGGGGGCTGATGGACCATACACACATTAGGCTCCACAACCCTGAGACCCGAAGAAGTAAACGATGCCTGGCTACTCCTACTCACTGCTCTAAGAGCATTAGAACGTTTTGGATAGAGTGGGAGAAAAATGTGGAACAAAACTGGAAATCAATGAAATCAGGTTTGCTGGCACAATAGAGTTTGGGAGGACCCCCAACTACATAACCTTTAGTCACCCTTCAGGTCTGGCTCACCCTCATGTTAGAATAATCAACCATAAGATCAAAAGGGCAAGATCGACCCAAGGACAAGGCTCAGAAGGTTAGAAACAAAAGAAGAATGTAAACAGGAAACACAAGAAGGAAGGGGGGTAAGTGCTTTGTATTGAAGGGATTGTGATGGATACAATGAAACCAAACGTCTATAAATCATTGACTGCAAGACTGGTGATCTGCTCTGTAAACCTTCACCCAATTCACAACAAAAAAGACATTAAACAAATCGGCTGCATATGGAGAATTTCCTCAAACAGCAAGGGAAACTATTGGAATGGAGATTGTTCAAGAAAATTCATCATCTATGGTGGTAGGACATAGGAATTTAGAACTTTTGTCAAATATTCTGTATCCACAGAGCAGATGCTGTCAGGAAGGATGAATGGGCTCTAGGTCATCTCACAATGGAAAGGTCTAGTTAATTTTAGAGTTTCCTTGAAGCAAAGGACAGATGTCAAAGTGGATATACTTACGTTGAACCGTATCAAGAGGAGCTCTAGAGATGAGCCACCATGTGGTGTTGCAAAGGTGCTAAATTGGTGCTAAACTAGTACAATGGGGACTAGATTAGAGAGGCAGGTCGATGTCATTACAACTAATGATTCACTTCCCCTCATTTCCTCTGACAGTTTCAAGGTGTGACAGCCTTCTGACTTATTCAAATAAGAGTTGACTTATTTTAGTAGGTTAAATTCCCCTGTTTTATACGATCATAGCAGAAAAAACTCCTTCATGCCACTTGTCAAGTTTGAAATGAATATTTGTGTAAAAGGTGTTCTTTGCATACCTTCAATTAAGCCACGAGTTTTATGAGGGCGAGGATTGCATTTTTGTTTTATTTTCTAGTGCCTAGACAGATGCCCAGAAGAGACCTATATTTATGCCGCCCATTCCCAAGAAATGTGACCCAACAGAATGGGAAAAACTATCTAATAATATCATCAATAGTAGAAGCTTTCTGAGAGGATTGCAAAGCTGTTGCAGCAGTCCATAGACAGGGAACGCACCGGAATGTAAGCGGGGCGGACGTCAGATGCCTATTGGCTGAAAGCAGACAGAGCATACCAGAAAGATGCTTACCCATGCTTTCTTGACTATGCAATGGATGCCAGGGTGTGGACTGTAGCAGATTATGGGTAACATTGAGAAGAATTCAGCTACTAACGGAAGGGTTGTCAGTTCAGGCCACCCCAGAGCTGTCCTCGAAGGAAATCTTGGTGACCTGCTTCCGAAAGTTCACAGCCATCAGAGATTCTATTGTACACCGTTCTAGGTGGAAACACATGAAGCTGCTGCTAAAGTTGGAATTGACTGGATGGATTATGATTAATCAGTAATATTTGTGGTTGAATATATTCCTGACATCCCCATCGCCCTCCAGGAGCAAGAACATGTTCCTAGCCAGTAGGATGGTCCATTGACTTTCAGGGCCCTACTCATTCTCTTGGGTAATATGTATATGCTTGGTGAGACCAAGGAAAAGCAAGGATGGAGAAGTCAGTTTTAAAAGGATACGATGTCAGGTTAAAAAGAACTTCCTTAGTTTGGTAAAGGGTATCTATAAATATCTTAAAGAAAGTATCACATTACTGGTAAACTATTGAACGTATTTCCCCGAGATCAAATTTGCGAGCTACCATTAAAGAAAATGCTAACTGTCACAATTTCTTTTAAACTTCTTATTAACTATCTTAGCTCATAGAATGAAGGAAGAAAAGAAATGTAGGTTTTTAGGTTTTAACAGAAACATAAAATAGCCATTATTTAGAGATAGCATGATTGTGTACATGGAAAAGAGTTACCATATAGATAAATTCTCAGAATTAATAAGAAAAGCGACAAACTTTTCTGGATACAAAGCCAGTTTATTAAAATCAATTTTATTTATATATACCCTCAAGAAATTAGAAAAATGCATTTAAATGACATCATTTAAAATAGCATTAAAAAGACCCCACCAGATATCTGGGAATAAATATGTATAACAAAGGTTAGCCATGACCTCTACACAGAAAACTACAAAACATGATTGAGAAATTAAAGAAGACTTCAAAAGCAGAAGATGAGAGGTTTTTTTTTAAAATCCACTCTTCTACTGATGGGAATCAGGCTGTTTCCAACTTCTTGTATATGTCTGTTCGTGAACTGTTTCTTTTATTTCTTTGGGGTAGATGCCCCGTAATGGTATTGCTGGGTCATCTGGTATTTCGGTTGCCTCCTGGTTTAGGAACGGCCATATCACTTTCCACAGTGGCTGCACGTATGTGCAAGCCCACCAGCAGAGGGAATTGCAGTCTCACCACACCCTCTGCAGCATTTGTTGTTCTCAGTTGTGTGTGTGTGTTTTTAAGTGGGCTACAGTTAAGAGTGTTAGATGGTATCTCATGGTTGCTTGGACTTGCAC
>NW_022111324.1:15732201-15743009 GCF_000313985.2 Echinops telfairi
GGAGCATTTCTGCATGTGTTTATTAGCCATTTGACTGCTAGCCTTTGTGAATTGTCTGTTCAGGTCCTTGCCCACCTTCTCAGAGGATTGCCAGTTTTTTCCTTCTTGTAGGCTTATAATATTCTGTAGATAGAGGAATCAGGACTTGAACTCAGAGCTATCTAGCCCCAAATCCAATCTTCTGTTGACTACCTTGCTATACTGAGTCCAGATATACAAAGAGTTGGTGAATGCAATACAGTTTTCTTTCTGTCTCCCCCCTCCCCCACCCCTCCAGGAAATGACTTCCCAGGCAATGATTACTCAAGTTCTAGGGGGGAAAGCAAAAGTAGATCACCGAATGGATTCTTCCAATATGCAGAATTCTGTGCTTGATAATGAAGACAAAAGAAAACCAACAAAGTCCGAGTGCACAGAACCCAAGAGATCCGAATTCTGCCCCCAGTATGATCCATGGGTTGGCTTTCTCTATGCTACAACCTCTTTGGGCATTGGATGATTTATTTGTACAGTGAGTCAGTGGAATTAGATCAACAAAAAGACCCCATTTAGTGCTTTGATTCCGTGCCCCTAACTTTTTGCCAAACATAGCAGGAACTGTAAAGTCTAAACACAGTTCCTGCCCTTAGGATCACAGCACAAGCTCTTCAAACACATCAAACAATTAGGGAACAGTAAGTGGTAAATTGTCTGCCGTGGGCTATGCGCAATCGCCGGATGAGCACTTACTTGAGTCATGCGCTCAGCAGTTTCAGGAATTCACAGACATAGGCTATAATTTCTGTCCTTAATCAGTGCACACATTAGAAAAACAGGGCATACGCACTTGAAGCAATGCCTGATGTGAGGCGGTAGGTGTTTTAATGGTAAATCGTGCTGTGCTGTCACCGTGTGATGGTGAAATGAGAGCAACGGACATTTTCTGAGTTCTTGACACGTTAGCAGGATTGTGACCTGGGTGATAAGCGTGTGTAAGACTCTGTGGGGGTTACCAGTCCCTCGCAGCAAAGGAAATCATGCTGATCCCCAAGCCTATCTCGGCAGTGTTTGTCATCTCAGGCCCCATCGGCAGCACCGAGCTCTATTTCCGGGCAGGAAATGAAACCACCGAGAGCAGGCTAGGTCTTGACTTTCAAGCCACCACTCTAAGGCAGCAGTCACTGTCCTGGCAGCTGTACACCTGGCACATCATTTTCCCAAGGGGGGCACTGGCCCCCGGACCCATAAGCACTTTGACTGAATGATGTGCTATTGGGGATCAGGGGCAAATTCCTACTGCCCCAGATAGTTTTGTTCTTAGAACAGATAGAAGCTCGGGATGGCTAGGTTTGGAGAGAAAGAATGAGTCAGAATCAGACACTTTGAGAATGGAAGTACTTTGGAGGTCATCTGGTCCAGTTCTTCATTTTACTGAAGAGGTACTAGCAGCTCAGAGGGAGGACGTGCTGTTGGGGAAGGTCAGGTAACCACTTTGTGGCAGGCACAGACGTGGACCTACAGAGATGACATCTTGAAGTGGTCATTTTGATGTGACCACAAGGCCATTTTTATTCTGCCTAAAAGTGTTATTTTGTACAACGAATACCTCCATTCCATTCGTTGACCTCATCTTAGCTCCTTTATCTCAAGGCAGTGGGAGAACATCTTGAGGACGTTGACAGATGTCTGCACTGGGGGGTGGGGTAGGGTTTTCTGCACTGCGGGAGGGGGGGGAGTGGGTTTTCTGCACAATACATCTGAAATAAGATAAGCTGCTGCGCCACAGATCCTTAGGGCACGAAAAGTCTTGCCCCAAGTTGGCGTGTGCTGTCTTTGTTTTGATTGCTTTCAATGGATGGAAATGCTTCTAATTTTATATTGAGGAACGAAGGACTTCCGGCTTAGGTTTTACAACGTACATACATGATTCATGGGCAATTCATAGTTCTATAATGCCTCTGACTGTTCCAACATGTCTATTCCTTCAAGGTACTGCGTGGTTATGCCGGGCCCCTGAGATGCCCTCTCCGCTTTCCCATGACTCCTGGTGGCTTTGGTCATCGTGGGCAGTCCACAGTGACCAGAGGATCTCGAATGCGCATTCAAGATCCTCTGAAGAGCAAGGCACTGATGATGGAGGGTTATTAAGCTATCAATTACAATGTCAAATACTTAGCTTAAAAATGTTAGGTGAATCTGAAAAACTCAGGGAACAGAATCAGCAAGTTAATGGGGTGCAAATCAACACAAAGGAGTGGCTAGTGCTGGTGCCCCTTTCATGAGGGTGTTCGATATGCATAGACGATACATTTTGATGTTGTTGTTAGCTGCCCTGGAGACAATCCTGACTCACCACAGCCCCGTAGACAACAGGATCGAATTGTTAAGATCAACAGAGTTTTTCATGGGCCGATTTTCAGAAGTAGATCACCAGGCCTTTGCTCTGAGTCTCTTTTAGCCTGGTGTCTCAGCTGAACCTTGCTCTGCACCGCAGCATTCCAGTTTCCCCTGACAGACAAGTGAGAGACACAGATGACGTGCACAGCTGGGAGAGGAGCCCCGGCTGCCCACATGGAGGATGAGTGCTCCAACATTGCCCCCAGTGCCCAAGCCATATGCACATACCTGGCTTTTCACTGTCCCATTTCCAATGGAGCTCCCCAGTTGCCCAATTTCACCTCATTATTTGGGCTTTGGGCTTTGTACAGGCCACCACCCCAACCCCCACCCCTGCCTATACAGTAATTTTCCTGTTGCTAGGGTAAGCCTCTTATCTTTCAAGGTCCAACTCAGTTGCTATTAATTTCTGAGAAATTCCTTAACATTTCAGGTTCAATGGGCCAATCCTGGCTGCGTGCCTCCACTCACTCTCTGCTTGCAAGTATTTGTTTACTGTCATGAGGTGTGGTGGCACTATGTCCACCTTGGTGTCCTGGAGGCCAGTCTGGGACAGCGCACAGTAGAGTTCAGTACCTAGTCACTAATAAACCCCATCTTAGGCATGGTGGTTTTCCAGGAAGTGCGTGAGCAGGAGCTTCAGGATAAGTAAGGCAGCTCGAGTGGCAGCTCCCTGGGCCATTTGGAAAGAGATGGCCACAGATGTTGTGCATAAACATGCATGGGTCCCTTCATGCTTGGGTCCCTTTTGCTTCCAACTTTTGCCATTTGATGCCAGTATTTTAGGTATTGTGCTTGTAGATGTTCATATAAACTTGCCACAGTAAAAGAAAACCTGACCCCACCCTCCACCCCCTGCCACCTCCTGCCGATTGTCTCCCAGTTTCCTTTACTCTTGCTTAACAGACACACTTAATGAAATGCCATCATTACCCTGCGCTGATTCCAAATCACTTCTTTCTGCTGTTACCTCTTTTCGTCTCTGCGATTTTATGCTCCTCTCTTACATTTGGTAGTCAACAAGTATTTATTGAGAGCCCTGCAGGGTTCGTCACATAACATTTTTTAATGCATATCACATGTTTCTTTTTTCTTCTTCTTTTTTCTTTTCTTTTTTTTTCTTAATTTATTGAGACTCATACAATTCATCACAATACATAGATCAATTTTGTAAAGCACATCTATACATTTGTTGCCCTCATTATTCCCAAAATTCGCTTTCCTCTTGGGTTCCCGGAATCAGCTCATTTTCCTTTTTTCCCCTCCCCCTCCCTTCCACCTCCCCTGTCCCCCATGCACCCTTGATAATTTATAAATTATTATTGTATCTTATATTACACTGCCCGGCGTCTCCCTTCACCCACCCCTCTGCTGCCCGTCCCCCAGAGAGGAGGTTATATGTAGCTCCCTGTGATCAATTCCCTCTTTCTACACCCCACTTCCCTCCTGGTTTCGCCACTATCACCCCTGGTCCTGAGAGGTTCATCTGTCCTAGATTCCCTGCGTTTCCAATCACACGTTTCTTAAGCATTCTCCTCGTGCTATAAGTTGGGATTCTAATATAGTTTAAATGAGAAAATAGTTCACTTGAAGGTGTTTTGAGGTTCATAACTAGAGAGTGGCAAAGGAACAGTTATAATTTATTGGCCTACTTACTGTGTGCCAGGCATTCCCTGTGCCCTCAGTTTCTAAGCATTATCTTATTTAATCCTTACGCCCTCCCAAGAGTAGGTGCTTCGATAATTTCATTTTACAGTTGGGGACTCAGATCTTGAGAGGGCAGGCAAAGGCTCAAGCCAGGACTTGAACTTGGGTCTAGCTCCAAGGAAAACCCAAACCCTTCCTCTGCATTATGTTCTCCTCACATTAAACTGCCTTAATTTGATCAGGGGCGAATGTCTGGGATCACAATTGAAAAGAGAGGATAAGGCCCTCCAGGGCTGAGACTATGTGCAGAGTTGTATGTGTGATGGTTTTGCTATGTCTTGGCGTTCTCTCCCGACCTGACCCCAGGTGAAAGCTAGGACTCATGCTGGAATTCTGCGCTCAGCAGCGAGAAGCGACCGTATGCGTTCACCCTTGTCTCTCTTTCCATCAGTCCCAAAGCAGACGCCGGCACCGAATCCCAGATTCCAGCACTGCGCAGTGGGGCTTGTGAGTCCAAGCCCAGAGCCACTCTGCGCACTTGTGCTCTTGCTACATGTGAGTCTTCCTGGTGAGGCGTGTGGTGTCTGTGTGTCTTTCTGTTCTCTGGTCTGTGCACGTGTGTGTGTAAAATGTCCTACAGCAAAGTAAAGAATACTTTACAGGATGTAATTGACGAGGAATTACAAGGGCATGCGTTCCATTTTTGAAAACTTGAGTCCCTTTTTCAATGTGCTTAAGGAGTATCTGAGAAGTATCCACTTCTCAGTCTTCAGGTACGCTTAGGCAAGTATGCACCAATTGACTGCGAGATAAAATAGTCATTCCATAATAGTCCTGTCAATAAAATCCGAGGAACCCCAGGAAAGTGTGACTTAATTATCATGGAGGAAGGGTCAGACAAATGGGGAACTTCCCCCCAAAAACCAAAAATGAAAACACAGAAAGGCAAAGTCATTTCAGTTGGGTATTCTGTCAGTCATTCCACAAATCACATATTATGTGGCAGAGGCTATTAGAAGCATTGAAAATGCAGTGGTGAGTAATACCCAGTCCCCATCATCAAGGCACCCATAGACCAGAAGAGGGGAAAAGATAGGGAGCAACTGAATGTTAGACATCAAGATAGATGCATCAGCTTCTGTGGACTACAGAGGGATGGTCAGTCCTTTCTGAGCGGGGCTCTCAGAGGAAGCTCGGGAAAGAATTCCTAGAGGAGGTGAGTTTAGCTGTCTTGAAAGACATGAAGATGCTGCCAGAGAGTTTGGGGAGAGGGGTCTGGGAAGGGAGATCCCTGCAGTCAGGAGGGACAGGTGAAGATACAGAGAGGTGAAAGAGAAAGGCAGGTGTGGGGATTCCACAAGGTCAGGAGTTGAAGGGGGTATGCACAGGTGAGTAGCAGTGGAACATTAGTCCAGGTGGAAGGGAAAGTGTTTAGAACAGGAACAGCCTGTGTGACAAGCTATGGAGTCTGGATTTCTCCCACAAGCCCTAGAGAGTCATTGCAGACTTTAAAAATGAAAGAATATTCACAGAATAGATTAAGGTTCCCATTGAACTGCCTTGGCACCTTTGTAAATAACCAGTGGGAAATACTTGTGTGGGTCTATATCTGGGATCTCTATCACATTTCTTTAATTTATGTGCCTACCACTCCACCAATAGTGTGATCTTGAGTAACGTAGCTACATAATAAGTCTTGAAGTGGAGCATACGTCTTACCCTCTCTTTGCCCTTTCCAAACTTGTTTGAGCTATTCTAGTTTCTTTGCTTTCCCATATGAATCTTATCTATATTTACCAATGAAATCTTTTGAGATTTTGCTAGAAACTGTGTTAAACCTTTCTAACAATTTAGGGAAAATTGAAATCTTTATTGTTTTGAATCTTCTAATCCACGAACATAGTATGTCTCGCTATTTATTCACATCTTTGATATCTATAATTAGAATTCTGTAGTTTCCTATGTACAAGTCCTATATCTCTTTTGCTAGCTTCATATCTATTTCATTTTTGAGCAATTTTGTATAATAATATATTTTAATTAATGTGTTCATTTGTTCATTGCTACTATGTAGAAATAAAATAGACTTTTAGCCGGTATCCAGAAACTTTGCTAAACTCAGTCATTAGTTCTAGAAGTCTGATGGATTCTTTGGACTATTTGATGTAGAAAATCATCACAGGCAAATAGGAGTAGTTTTATTTCATTCAGCATAATCATGCTTTCTCATCTGTATGCTTTTTATATCTTTCTTTCTTTCTCTTTTTTTTTGCCTTAGTGCATTGACTGGACCATCTAGCACGATGTTGAATAAAAACGGTGAGAATAGGCATCCTTGTTCTGTTCTAGATCTCAGAGGGGAAATACTCTCAGAGGGGAGATACTCTCAGAGGGGAGATATTCTCAATTTCATTTTGCCATTTAGCATAATGTTAGTTGTAGGTTTTTATTTTTACACATGTTGCTTATCAAGTTAAGTAACTTTCCCTCTATTTCTATTTTCCTGAAAGCTTTAATCAAGAATGGATACTGATTCTTGTCAAAACGGATTCATATCCATTGCCATGAGTTGATTCTAATACATAGCAATCCTACAAGACAGAGACCTCTCCCCTGGATTTTGAGGCTGTAAATCTTTATGGAAGAGTGCCACATCTTTCTACCATGGAGTGGCTTGGGGTTCAAACCATTGAACTTTTGATTAACATCTGAGGGCTTAACCACATGTGAATATTTGGCCGAGGACTGTGTGTCCATATTCATGAAATATATTGAATCTAGTGTTCTAATTTTTAATGTCTTTATCCAGTTTTGCTAACAGTGTACACTAACTTTATAAAATGAATTGGGATGTGTTCTATCTTCTTCTAGTTTCTGGAACAGATTGTATAAAACTGGTGTTAATTCTTTATTAAATGGTGCGTAGAATTCACCAGCGAACCCATCTGGGTCTAGAGATTTTGTTTTGGGGAGCCTTACAATGGCAAATTCCATTTCCTTATAGTCATTGTTGTGGTGCTTAGTTGCCACTGAGCGATTCCAGCTTCTGGCAATCTCATACATGTGGAGTGAAACGGCTCCAGGCGATGGTTCAAGACTGTTTCCCTTGAGAAGCAGGTTGCCAGCCTTGTCTTCTGAGGCACCTCTGGGTGGTTCAAATCATCAACGTTTCAGCTGATAGTTGAGTGCTTAACCATTTGTGCTACTCGGGTACTCCATTAATCGTCAAGGTGGCCCACTAGCTTAGTAGCTATGTGTTGGGCTCCTAACCACAAGATTGGCAGTTTGAAACCACCAGCTGCTCTTTGAGAGAATAAACGAGGCTTTCTACTCTTGTAAAGTATTACAGTCTCAGAAATGCAGGGGCAGTTCTACTCTGTCCAAAGGGTCACTGTGAGTAGGCAGTGACTCAATGGCAGGGAGGGTTTTTCGTTGTTTGTTTTAGTTTGAGTTGTTGTTAAGTGTCATGAGTTGGTTCCAAATTATAATTCCATCTGTACAAAAGAACAAACCACCGCTTGGTCCTGCACCAGCCTCACAATTGTTCTTATGCTTGTGCCCAATTGTTCGAATCACTGAATCAAACCATTTCTGTACCAAGGCCTTCCTCTTTCCCTTTCTGTACCAAGCACGATGTCCTCGCCCAGGGACTGGTCTCTTCTGATAGCAAGTCCAAAGTACATAAGTTGAAGCCTCTCCAGTCTCACTTCTAAGGAGCCTTCTGGCTGTACTTCTGTCAGCACAGATGTGTTTGTTCTTCTGGTAGTTGATGGTATATTTGATATTCTTTGTCAATATCAGGATGCAAAGCCATCGATTTTTCTTTAGTCTTTCTTGTTCATTAGCAGTCATAGGGTTATGCAAACGATCTATTTCATACTGGGTGAGTTGTAGTAGTTTGTGGCTCTTTGATGAATTGGTTCATCTTATATAAAGTATCAGATCTAGGGGATAGTTGAGGAAGGCCCTCAAGGAGATGAATTCACGCTGTGGCTGCAGCAATGGTCTCAGGCCCAGGGACAACTGTCGGGATGGCGCAGGGTCACTATGGGTTGGAACTGACTGGAGAGCACCTAACAGCAGGTGTGTCAGACCACGTAGTATTAATGTGTTCTCCTTTTTCTGTTTACACAGTCTGTAGGGATTTCCCCTGCTTCATTCCTGAGGTTTTTGTTCTGGTTCTTATACTCTTTTGTCATGAAATTTCTATTTGGTTCTCCTTTATAGCTTCTATTTCTTTGGCGAGTGATGCTTCCTGTATTTTTAATTATGCCATAATTTTCACTTAGCCATTTTAATCATGGCTATTTTAAAGTCTTTATCAGGTAATTTTAGTATCTGAGGGTTAACATCTATTAATTATCTTATTTTTATTCAGTTAGAGGCTTTCCTGGCTTTGGCATTGCCAAATGATTTACATTTTTTGTTTTATGTTTGGAGACACTGGGTTTTCTTCAGTTTTAGGGGGTGGATTTGGCTGGGCAGGGAGCATCACTTCAGCTCTATCAAGTAGAGTTGAAGCCTATGTTCCCCACTCAGCCTCTGTTGACACATGACGGTGGCTTCTTCTTACTGTTAAGTCAATGTGGGAGTTCCAACCCCTTGGGTGGTCTTCACTGACTGTGCGGTGGTGGCTTTGGTACCACAGGGCATGGGGATGTCCTGGCTCTTCACTAGACCGTCTCTAATACCATCCCACAGGCTCTTGCTTCTGCTGGGGTGTGGGGTGGGAAAGTCCAGATTCCACAGTCTTTGTTGACATCATGGTAGCGGGAGACTCAATATTAGCCAGCAGAGATGAAAATCCCAGCACTCTAGTTGCTCCACTCTGACACCACCCTAGCAGAGGTGTAGGGATATCTTGATACAGTCTTGCAGGATAGAAGTCTAGGCACCCACTTGCTGCCCTAGGTGGGAGTGTTTTCAGAGCTCTGTTGATTCCCCCCCACCCCCACAGTGGTGTTTGGCTATACTGCAGAGGTAGTGGTGTCCAAGAAGTTTTCTGACTTGCTAGGCTGCCCGTATCTTGGTCTCTTGGCTAGAGGCAAACGGATTTTGATGAGATTGTTTTGTGTCTGTGCCTGATTGGTGTTTCTAGATCATTGACTTCTTCAGCATCAAGTCTGGGATAAATTAAAGGAAAAGAAAATCCAAAGAATTCCCCACCATGCCACACCTTGGGTTCTAAAGTCGCTATTTGGTCTGCTTTCCATTTGCCACCTTTCGGAGTTTTAGCATGTTTGTGTATTTCAGATAGAATCCCAAGAAGAACCAGCAAATCTCTTGACAGAACTATAGCCAGAATGGTCCTTAGAGGTCAAGATGTGACTTCCTCTCAGGTACTTTGGACATGTTATCCGAGAGACCAGTCTTTGGGAAAAAGAAGTCATGCTTGCTAAAGGGGATGGTCAGGGGAAAACAAAAGAACCAGAACACGAAACAAAAGCCTGGACCCGACAGACGGGCACAGTGGCTGCAACAAAGGGCTCCAACATAACAATCCTTATGGTGCTGGGGCAGGACTGGATGGGGTTGACATGGGGTCGCTATGAGTCAGAACTGACTCGATGGCACTTAACAGGGGAAAAATGTCTACTTCAGCTTCTGGAAATGGTGGCATCAGAAACAAATATATATATATCTTATTTTATTGGGGGCTCTTCAGATATTATAATACTCCATAAATCAATTCTATCAAGTGAACTTGTGCAGATGCTGCCATCATCATTTTCAAAACATTTTCTTTGTACTGGAGCCCTTGATATCAGCTCCTCTTTATTGCCTCCCTCCTGTACCCTCCCACCCTCATCAACCCTTAATAAAATTGATGTATATATTTATATCTTACACTGTCCAATGTATCCCTTCACCCACAGTTCTGTTATTCATCCCCCTCGTGGGGTGTTATACACCCATCTTTGCTATTAGTTCCCCCTGCCCCCCTTCCCACCCCTCCCTTCCTGTACCCTCATGGAATCATTAGTCCTATTACTGATTCTGAGGGGTTTACCTATCCTGAATTCTGTGTGCAGAGACAAATATTTTAAATGAAATTTTTGACAAAGCCGAATTTCATTTTATTTTATAAATGTAATGAAATCTTTTAAAGTATTTTTATTCAAAATAAAACCATGGACAGCTTTAGTATTTGATGTTCATCTAGTTAATCAATAAGATATTGGTATCATGCTTCACCAATATACATTTAAAAATCTAAAACTAGTGTGTTTTTTTAGTATTTCAAAACACTGGTCGGCAGCTGCAGACATCATTTGCAAACATGGAGGTGATTAGTGAATACTTTTGTAACCCTCAATTCTAACCCAAAGAGAAGGGAGAAGACATACGCTTGACACTCAGTGGAAACAGTCGTTTGGTGCGAGAGGAAGTATGCTATGCCGAGAGGGGCATGTGACAAGTTAACTTGTCTTGTATGCCGGCTGCTCAAATCCTGCCCATGTTTCGATGTCTATGGGACAAATCTTACAAACCTGCTTGGCATTTGGAGGCAGCTGTCTTCTGTTTGGAGGACATGGACAATAAACGTGATCTTGAGTTTCTCTGGGCCCAAAGGGTGGTAGGAAGCAGAGGGGGTGTTTGGAATTTTGTGGGTGGCTCTCTGTCAGTGTGCAGCAGTAGATTCCTTATCACAGTGGGTCTAGATGATCTTCAGAAGCGATTACAAGAATCTACATATAACCTCTTCCCTGGGGGATGGACAACAGAGAAGTGGGCGAGGGGAGACATCGGACAGTATAGGATATGACAAAATAATAATAATTTAT
>NW_022111324.1:15743307-15749127 GCF_000313985.2 Echinops telfairi
ATTTCTCACAGATCCAGAACCGGAACCCTCTTGCCTGTAGCTGAAGCTCCCCTTCCGTAAAGCATATTTAAAACAATGTGTCCCATTTTCCTCATCTGTTTCCTGGTAATCTAGTGTAAGACTATTAACAATGTAAATGAGGCAAAACTAAACATTTCCACATTCAATTGAGAATTAATATGTGGTAAACACAGATCAGGAGATGGCAAGAGTTTTTCTCTGTAATTTATGATACGATTTCAACAGCACTGCACCACTGTGTCTCTGTGTAGAGGCACTGAACAGACAGAGAGGGATAATTCTTTCTGTATTATTGGGGAAAGAGCAGGATTTTTTCTTGTTTTTAATGGTCAATTTCATTGTTCTAACTAGAGTCACATGCTCGGTATGATAATTAAAAATACATCAAGTCACCCAGAACTGTTGCAGTTGTGTGTTTGGTTAGATGACAGGATAATTGCCAACCCTTATCTTCAATTTTCAGACTTTGATCTCTTTCCCATTTAGTTTTAATTGGCTCTGGGCTTCCATCCGTCCTTAACTTTGGGTTCATTTGTTGCAATTGTTTTATCTAAGCTAAGTCCTTCTCCAATGAATATAATAAGTCTCTATATCGGATTAATCTTTGCTTTTATGGTTAATGTTTTCAAATGATAAAGCCAGACTCTTCAGAGCGTGAGATATAGGAGCAAATGCTTTCAGTTCAGAATGCCTCTTTGACGTCTGTGAAAAGGAGTAGCTAACGGGCATTAGCTTCCAGAATCACATTTTTAAAAAATCTATAAAAAGACAAAGAATTTGTAGTTTTATTTTCCCTGCTTTCAACTCCTGCTGAGTTTCCACAACACACGTTAGCTGTTTTGGGTAAAACTTGTGTTCACATAATGATTGTCTCTCCGTCCTAGACTTTCAGTGTATGTGGGGACCTGTTTAAAGCCCTCTGAGCCCCTGGATTGCACCGATGACACCGAGCTCAGGGCCGACCTATTGACTGGATGCCTCCTCATGGGGAAAACCTGTTCTGAGGGGAAGAGGTCATTGAAGATGCATTTGAATTCCTTATTGAAGTTAAAAACCCTCTTCTTACAAAAATGCATCTATATGCTCATGGTTCTAGTGAGCTTCAGGTTGCCCTGTGCTGCGCGCTTCTCCCTCAGTGCTTCCTAGATGCTCAGATTTAGACAATGTGGTGACGCAGCATCTGGAGCAATCACAGCACAGTAATGTCTTGCATTATTTACAAGATCCGGGTGGCAAGTGCTATTGCAGGGAGCAGTAGGAAAGGCCATGTCACTAACCATGAATGGAATTGGAGGCTCTAGGCCAGCAGTTCTCAACCTGTGAGTTGTGACCCCTTTGGGGGTCGAAGGAACCTTTCACAGGGGTCGCCTAAGACCATCGGAAAACACATATTTCCGACGGTCTAAGGAACTGAGACACCCCTCCTCTATGCGTCTCCAGGCGGGTCCACCCACATGCAGATACACCCACAGACAAGTACCCAGTGTGAGACTGTTACCCATGTTACATCATGCTTTAAGACAAAATTTCACTTATTTGTCATTAGAAATAAATATTTCACAATATACAATTACATATAGTTTTTGTGATTAATCCCTATGCTTTCATTATGTTCAAATTTGCAACAATGAAAATATAACCTGCAGATCAGATATTTATATGATGATTCATAACTGTAACAAAATTACAGTTAGGAAGTAGCAACAAAAAATAATTTTATGGTTGGAGGTCACCAAAATATGAGGAACTGTATGAAAGGGTTGCGGCATGAGGAAGGTTGAGAAGCACTGCTTTAGGCGCAGGGTGGAGTGGATGGTCAGGCAAAGGATGCTGAAAATCAGAGAGTGAGCTTTCTCACGAATTAGAATGGAAGTTCTAACCACATTGGGGCCATAGAGGGTCGGGATCATCATTTAAAGCAGCTGGAACTTCTAAAGAAGCCCGAGGGGGGTGGGTTCCATTGGGTGCCCAGGTGGGCTTTCAATATGCAAAGCCAGGGAGAGAGCTAACAAGTGATAAATGGCAAGGATTCCTGAGGGAGGGAGGGAGGGAGGGAGAGAGGAGCCTTAGTGTGGAATAGCCAGGCACCTAGCCAGTGAAAAATCCCCAGAGAACATTCTAGAAATGGGGCATCTAGTATCAGACACAGGTTGCTTGCTATGTGCTGAGAAAATGTAACCCATCCCTCCTGACCTATAAACCATCAGTGGAAATTGTGCTAACGTGCAATGCTCATAAAAATGATGGCTTTCAGGGGAGAGGACAGGGTTGGGCAAAGGAAGCAGAGAATTATGGAGCACAGAGAATATGAATTCAGCAAGGGCAGGGAATTGGAGCCAGAGGTGACCAGAGAACACAGGTTCCCTTGCAATTTGCAGAAATCTCAGGGCAGGCATGAGCTTTTTCCCTAGGAAATAAAGTGGGTATTTGAGCCAGACTGAGAATGTATATTTTGGGGAGCCTGGGGACCCCTGCTGACTTTGGAGTATGTTTGTATGAAGCTTCTCCATGTGTAGAGCACCTTTATAGTCATTCCTTTGCTTCCTCAGATTCTGGGTCCACAGGCTCCGGCTGGGGGGCACTGGCCTCCTCTTAGTCCCATGAGACTGGCAATTGCAGAAAGACAGGAGGGAGTAGCTGTAGAGAGTGGAAGGGTGCATTTACTTAATAAGAGGAGGGAAGTGATTCGTGCAAATCTGAGAGTCAAATAAAAATGGTCGGTGTGCCTAGAAATCTTTGAAAAAAATTTGTAAGGCACTTGTGGTTACACCACCAGTATTGTAAGCGTCACCATCATGGACAGGTTTCAGTAGAACTTCCAGATTAAAACAGATTAGGAAGAAAGGCCTGGTGACCTGGTTCAGAAAATTAACCAATGTAAGCCCTTATGATTTATGACAGTTCACTATCCAACTCTCTTGCTTTGGACATATCATCAGAAAGGATCAATCACCGGAAGAGGAAATTGTGTTTAGGGACGTAGAGGGCCAATGAGGGTGTGGAAGACTCTTGGTGAAATGGATTGGCAGAGTAGCAATGGACTTGAACATGGTGGTGATTATGAGGATCAGGCAAGCCCAGGCAGTATGTTGTCCCGGTGCACAGAAAGTCACCGTGCATCTGAATCAACTAGAGAGGAATGAACAATAACAGCAACTTGAGTTACACCGGGGTCCCAGGTCTTGCCATTACTAGTCCCCAGTAGTCTGAATCTAGGAAAATTGAAAGTCGTATGCATAAAGATCAATGTCCTTGGCATTAATGAGCTGAAATGGACTCTTTTCTAGAAGAGAAGATCCTATAAAAGCACTGTGACTTCAGCTCACACCTTGCCTCTCATGGCAAAGTGAGGTCTGTGGTAGGGGAGGGTGGGGAGGGTGGGGGCTAGGCCTGTGACTAGGTCTTTCTTCTCTAGATTATGCACTAGCAGGGTTAAGCCCTAGGGTAAATTCGATGTGCTGCCGTATACTTCCAAATGAGAATGAAATAAGCACCCTGCGTCTCCCTTGCATATTAGTGTGCTTTGTATATGTTTTGATTCCGCACAGGAATTCTTTCCTGAGGAAATCTTGATTGCTCATTAAATGAAACCAGTGGATGGAGGGGGGTGGCCTCATTGATGCAGAACATGAAAGGGGGTCTGAGGGGTGGAGGGCCCAAGGATACGCTTGACTGTCTGGCAGGTTACATTTGGTCACACTGATCTACATCCTCAGCCCCTTTCTTGATCTATTTTAGATATGATTTTCCCTGGAGATGTGTGGTGCCTCTTTTCAGGGTGATGATCATGTTTTCCACAGGAATGCATTTTACTTGCATGTTTGATCAATTTCAGACTGAGGAAGTTGGAAGAATTCCTCAATTTCTCCATCACTAGATTTAGTGGTTGGTGCATAAATTTGAATAGTAATTGTATTGGATTTCCTTGAATGTAGTTATAATCCTATCACAGACAGCATAGTACTCAACTAGATCTTGAAACATCATTTTTGGCAATGAATGCAACGCCTTGTGTCATTCCTAGCATAGTAAACCATGTGATTTTCTGATTTAAAATGGCCAATACTGGTCCATTTCAGCTCCTTAATGTTCAGACTGTGGATCTTTATGCATACAACTTTCAATTTTCCTAGATTCATACTTCTTATTCCAAGTATCAATTATTAGCAGATTTTTGCAGCTATTTCTTCTCATGTTTGAGTCACGCACCATCAGCAGATGAAGGCTCCACTCACAGGCTTTACTCCACTGATGTCCTTAGGGTGACTCTACTCTGTGAAGGCAGATTCTGAGCGCCCCCCCTGAGCTGAGGGGCTCATCTTCTGGCACTGTCTCTGAGAACGTCCTGCTTCTTGTCTCTGGGCCATCTGTATCTGACAGTGTTTCAATGGTTTCCGTAAGGTTTGTTTGCGGCAGCTAATTTTCTGAAGTGCAAAGCTTATTCTTTCTTCATAGTCTGCTCTTAGTCTGGAAGCTCTGCTGGAGCCCAGGTGACCCTGATGGTATTTAAAATGCCAGTGGCATAGCTTCCAGCATCAAATAGCACACAAACCACCGCAATGTGACAAACTGAAAGACGAGAGGTGGCAAATGTACATAGGAACTTCCTCAGATGGAATACACAGCAATGACATTGACTACATCTGTGGGGAGAGATGATGGAGAAGCTCATTATGAGCAGCTAAAACTAAGCCAGGGACTGATTGTGGAATAGACCACCAGTTGCTCATATTAAAGGTGAAGAAAAGTAAAACAAGTCTACAAGAGCTAAAATATGACCTTGAGTCTATCCCGCATCAACTACAAGAATACCTCAAGAGCGGAGTTGCTTCATTGCACACTAATGACAGAAGATCTGATGAGCTGTGGGAGGACATCAAGAGCATCCTTCATGAAGAAAGGAAAAAGTCATTAAAAAGATAGGAAAGAAGGAAAGGGTCAAAGGTCAAAGTGGATGTCAGAAGAGACTATGAAACCTGCTCTTAATCATAGAGCAACTCAGGCAAATGGAAGACAGGATGTAATCAAAGAGCTGAATAGAAAAATTCTGAGGACAGCTCCAGAAGACAAAGGAAAATATACTGAAATGTACAAAGACTTAGAAAACCAAAAAGAGAGAACCAGCTCAACATATCCTAAAGCAAAAGAATTAAAGAAAAACTCAAGACTTGCATTATAATGGTGAATGGTTTTATGGGCAAAATAATTGTATGATGCAGAAAGCCTCAAAAGAAGATGGAAAGAATACTGAATCATTGTACCAAAAAGAACTAGTTGACATTCTATCATTTTAGGAGGTAGCGTATGAGTAAGAACCAATGGTACTGAAGGAAGACATTCAAGCTGGACTGAGAGCATTAGCCACAAACAGAGCTCTAGGGATTGATGGAATATTGATGGAAATGTTTCAACAAGCTGACGAAGCACTGGAATCATTCACTAGTCTATGCCAGGAAATCTGGAGGACAACTAGTTGGCCATCTGACTGGAAGATATTTATATTTGTACGATTCCAAAGAAAGATGACCCAAACAGGATGTGCAAATTATAAGACAACCTCATTAATATGACATGCAAGTTAATTTTTTACTGAATATCATCCACCAATAGCTGAAGCAATACATTGACATTGATAGGGATCTTCCAGAGGTTCAGGCCAGATCCAGGAGAGGACATGGAACAAGAGATAGCATTGCTGATGTCAGGTGGATCTTGGCTGAAAGCAAAGAATACCAGAAAGATGTTTACTTGTGTTTTATTGACTAGGCTAAGGCATTCAACTCTGTGGACCATAACGAA
>NW_022111324.1:15750516-15751262 GCF_000313985.2 Echinops telfairi
AAGATCAATACAAAAATGTATTGCATTGGGTAAATCTACTGCACAAGGACTCTTTATTTTTTTATTTCATTTTTATTTATTTACTTTTAAAGAACTCTTTAAAGTTTTGAAAAGCAAGGATGTTAATTTGAGGATGGAGGCGCACCTGATCCAAGCCACGGTATTTTCACTTGCCTCACAGCCATGTGAAAATTGGACACTGAATAAGGAAGACCGAAAAAGAGTCTTCAATACATTTGGAGAATATTGAAAGTATGCTGGAGAAGAATATTGAAAGCATCATGGACTGTCAAAAAACAAACAGAGCTGGCTTGGGAGAAGTACAACCGGGAATGTTCTTTAGAGGCAAGGATGGCAAAGCTTTGTCTTGCATACTTTGGACACGTGATTAGGAGAGACCAGCCCCCAGAGAAGGACATCGTGCTTGGTAAAGTAGAATGGCAGCAAAAGAAAAAAGAGAGAAATAAAGAAAGTCCTGGACAAGATGGACTGACATAGTGGCTGCAACAATGGGCTCGAACATTAGCACAATTGTGAGCACGGCGCAGGACTGGGCAGTGTTTTATTTTGCTGTACATAGTCTGCTATGAGTCAGAACGGACTTAATGCCACCTAAAACAACAATATGCCAAGGTAAATGATGCAAAGATAAAACTTCGCAGTCCCTGCCGTCATGGACTTTATAGCGATCTCTGCTTTCATAGGTAGCTAAGAAGTTCTCACAACGGCTTACAAGAAGGCCCTGC
>NW_022111324.1:15753873-15775550 GCF_000313985.2 Echinops telfairi
AAAATTCATTACCATAGATTATACTCTTTGTGTTATACAACCGTTATTGATATCCTTTTTGAAATTATTCCACTACCATAAACATAAACTCAATTCCCTCTAAGCAAGAACTCTTTCTCCTTCACCCATCATACCCATTGGTCAATTTTGGTTCCTTTCTTTCTTTTTTAGTAGTTTTCTTGATATAGTATTTACATCTCATACACTTCCATGGTCAAATTGCCTTTAAAAAGAGTCACATATACATCAGTTCAAATGCTCCCTCCCTGCTTCCGCTTCCATTGTCTTCTCCCCACATCTCCCCACCTCCTGATCCCCCAGCTTCCCATACAGCCCAATAAATCATCGCCTCAATTATTGTCTCTGTGCATCCACTCCTTTCTGCTTCACAAATTGGGAAACCCAACAGAAACAATGAAAACCAAAGCCAAAACAAAGCAGCAAGGAGAAAATTGTAATAATATAAAGCTAAAAATACAAATAAAGAATAAGAAAGATAATACCACTGTCAACATTTTAAAAGTCAGAGAAGAAATTTCTGGCCTGGAACATGTGAGAAATACTAGTGCCTAAAGCAAATTCAAATTGGGTCAAGAGGGAGGTCAACTGACCAACTATCTTTTTTTTTTTTTTTAATAATCATTTTCTTAGGGGCTCATACAACTCTTTTTACAGCATGTGTGTCTTTCTAATGTGCCATGTATTAACTAATGTATTATGTTTTATGATGTATTGTCTGTCTTCATCTAGAATATAAACTCCACAATCAATGACAGGTATCACCTAGCATAGTGCCTAGTGAAGGAGTCAGTGAATAGATCGTATTGGAACTTTGGAAACTCTTTCTTCTCTTCTCCATTTCTGCACCAGGCCCTTTTAAGGGCTTTGCTTCTTCTGTCTCTCTCTTTCATGTCAACAAAGGCAGAAGAGATGCTGGAACCAGAAATGTAAAATTTCCAGTGAAGTCAATGAGGTGTGCCAGAGCACAAACATGATATTTTCAATCCCCTTATGTGCACATAAAAGCTGAACAGTGACTGAGAAAGACTAAAGAATTAATGACTTTGAATTGGGTATTGGCAGAGAATACTAAATATCCCATGCACTGCTGGAAGAATGAAAAAAAAATTGTGTTGGAAGAAGTACAGTCAAAATTCTTCTTCGATGTGAGAATGCCAAGACTTTTGGACATGGCATTAGGAGGGACTAATCCCTGCAAAGGACATCGTGTTTGGTGAAGCAGAGGATCAGAGAGAAGGAGGAAGATCCTCAGTGAGATGGATTGACACAGTGGTGGCAGCAACGGTCCCATCCAGAGCAACAATCGTTAGAAGGGCGAGGGCTCGTCAGTTTTTTCTGTTGAACGTAGGCTCCCTATGAGCTGGAACTGATTCGATGGCATCTAATAATAGCGATTATAACGTGGTTTTTGGAAACAACCACCAGGGACTGGTAATAACATTAGATGGAAAGCAGATGGGAATTTTATAATTGAGGTACCAGGCTGATGCTCTGGTATTCTAATGATAAATCTTGGTATCATTTATAGAGGGTAGCGCAGACATTAATTGCCTCCAGGACCTGTATCCCTATGCAGTATCTTGACATAAAAGCTGAACCTGAACCTAATAAAGTCTCTTTCTGCCAGTATGGAAGTTAATGAAGACCATTCACAGGAATATAAACTATTCATTTAGAATTTGGTACAGATCACGGAAGTCACTTGCTGAAATTGGCTCTTGGGATCCAGGACATGGGCCTCATCCCTCAAAGGCAGGCAGGGAGAGGGAAGCTTTTCTGTTTTATGAAAAAGAGAAGGGCTTCAGGTGTGCTGTGATCAGAGGTAGTTGCGAGAGGAAGCTGACGATCGGCTAACTAGAGGCAGGGCAGCCATCTTTGTGACTAGTTTGGGTTCAGTCCTCTAGTTGGTCCTGAGTTGGAAGTGAGGCAAAACAGGACAGGAAGAAGATTAGATGAGGGTGGGTGGGTTATGAGTTTTTATAAAATAAAAATGAGAATGTCATGAAATAATGTACCATGTGTGGATTCTATTGAGATCTTGATTTGAATAATGATTATTGAAAAATGATTATTTTGAGATATCCAAGACCAATTGCAATGATTATTTTGAGATATCCAAGAACATTAGATGTAGCCAATATTAAAGAGATTTTGGTAACTCTGTGTGATATGTGGTATGATAATTTTTGGTTAATAACTTATTCTTAAAATTTAGAGACATGTTTATGAGTGAGTGACATGCAGGATTTTTGAATAATACAGAAAATAAAGAGAGACATAGAAAGATGAATAGTAGCATGCTAATTATTGTTAAAGCTGGGTGGTGGCTGTCTGGGGGGTTATTGGACTACTTCCTACTTTGTGTATGTTTGAGAAAACCTGTATAATAAAATTTTATAAAAATAGCATGGTGGTGCTCACCTTCCCTATATGATCACTGATGACAAAGCGGTGCATAGCAAATGTGGTGAATAAAGCTGATGGTGCCCAGCTTTCAAAAGATATAGTGTCTGGGATCTTAAAGGCTTGAAGGTAAACAAGTGACCATCTAGCTCAGAAGCAACAAAGCCCACATGGCAGAAGCAACCAGCCTGTGTGATCACAAGTTTTTGAAGGGATCAGGTATGAGGCATCAAATAATAAAAAATCATATCATTGTGAAAGTCCATCTGCAGGCAACTGGACATCCCCTTATAGAAGGGTAGCAGGGAGGAGATGAGCCAGTCATGGTGCAGTGTAGCAACGATGAAACATTCAACTTTCCTCAAGTTCTTTAATGCTTCCTCTTCCCCACTACCATGATCCCAATTCTACCTTAAAAATCCAGCTAGACCAGAGGATGGACACTGGTACAGATTGGAACTGGAAACACAGGGAATCCAGGACAGATGATCCATTCAGGACCATGGTGAGAGTGGTGATACCCGGAGGGTGGAGGGAAGGTGGAGTAAAAAGGGGGAACCGATGATAGACAACAGAAAAGTGGGTGAAGGGAGATGTCGGACAGTGCAAGATATGACCCAATAATAATTATTTATAAATTGTCAAGGGTAAGTGAGAGAGGAGGAGGTGGGTAGGAAGGGGAAAAAATGAGGAGCTGATACCAAGGGCTCAAGTAGAAAGCAAATGTTTTGAGAATGATGAGGGCAACAAATGTACAAATATACTTGACACAATGGATGTATGTATGGATTGTGATAAGAGTTGTATGAGCCCCCAATAAAACGATTTAAAAAAGAGAAAAGAATAAAGGCCAAAAAAATAGCATCATGGGTCTACTTCCAGATATAAGGAGTTCAAAAAATAATAATGGACCCAATGTCTGATTTCCTGCATTTTCCCAGACTATTCCAAGTTCTAATATCCAACAAAATCATCATGCCATGTTTTCTGTTTTTTTTTGTTTGTTTGTTTAAAACATTTGATTGTTGAAAATATATCCCTTTGAGGATGAAGATGTGCCTGACTGAACCATAGTATTTTCAATTGTCTTCATTTGCATGAAAAAGTTGGGTGGACATCATGCTTGGTAAAGTCATCAAAACAGAGGAAGCCCCTCAAGGAGATGGATGGACACGGTGGCTGTAACGTGGGCTCGAACATAGCAATTGTGAGGGTGGAGCAGGATTGGGCAGTGTTTCATGGTGTTGTGCCTGAGAACCGACTTGATGGCAGCTAACAACTGTTGTCACTATTGTCTGTGGCAATCATTTGGATCTGAGATGATCAACTGGGGGTGATTTTTTTCTCCCAGGGGGACATTTGTCAGTATCTGGAGACAATTTTGGTTGTCATATCTTGGGCAAAGGGCCACTGGCATTGAGTGGGTAGAGGCTGGAAGTGTTACTAAACATTCTACAATGCACACACAGTTCCCTCTAACAAAGACCTAGCTGGCTCTAAAAGTCAGGAGTGCTGAGATCAGGACGCCTTGATTTAAGCAATTCTCCTATATCCTCTGCAGTATCTCACAAATGCTTTGTGTTTAAAACAACTGTAATCATTCTCCTGCTTTACATGTGTCATCTCCCACATTCAATTTCAGTCTTCTAAGGGTCAGGACTAAGAGCTATGTTTATTTGTGTTTTGTGCTTAATAGAACTGGCCGAGTGAATAAATAATTGAGGGAGAGCATGAATGGCTATTGGGGATGTGATTCATCAGGCCTGTCTCCAGGCCTTCCCATGTGGTGCAGACAGACACCGCTATCTTTTGACTTCTGATGATTGTTGCTTTCTCTGGTTCTTGTCCTTGTTTTGTAACTGTCTTTCGGAGTAAATCTGAAGATGTGCTCTTTGTGGACAGCATCATCTTTCACAGGGACAGGATGATGTAGGTGTTAAGAGCCCGAGCCTTGGTGTCAGAAGATTCAGGTTTTAGTTCAACCCTATCATTTAGTGAACACCTTGAGAACCTCCTTTCGTGATAACCTGGCTTACTGGTTTGGTGAAAGCTCCAAACAAGGACATGTGTGTGAGTCTGTGGCACACTTAGCTTGGTGTGGGGCTCCTGGTAAAGACCTCAGTGATTCTCAGCTGTGATATTGATCAATTACAAGGTGGCTGGCAATGTAGACATGTTCTCCTCACTTCTACCAGCACAGCGGGAACAGGAACTTACTTTAGGTCACGGCAAGTGCATGCATAGTTGGGACATGCATTGAGTGTAGTCCATGCCCAGATGAATGTTACACAGTCACATAATTTATAGAGTTATAATTATTTTTCTTAGCAATATATATGCATTTTATCAAAATAACAAAACTAGTACTTCAAACCCATAATCTTATGTATCTGACAACTTAGGAGGGGGAATCCACGAGTGGTGCAAAGGGTTAAGCCCTCAACTGCTAGTTGAAAAGTTGGCAGTTTAAACCCACCCAGAGACATCTTTGAAGACAGGTACAGCTTTATTCTGCACACAAAGTGTTATACTTTGGCCATGGTATCAGGCAAGACCGGTCCCTGGCAAAGGACATCCTACCTGATCAAGGGGAAGGCCAGTGAAAACTAGGAAGACGCTCAATAGGGTAGATGGACACAGTGGCTGCCGCAGTGGTCTCAAAGGCAGCAATGACTGTGCGGATGGCTTCTAGGACTTGGAATGGACACGATGGCCTCGAACACCCCCACCCCCACCCCCACCAGCAACATGACTTTGGATGAGGACACGGTTCTTCCAATTGAAAAATGACTCTTAGTCTTAAGGACCTCATTTGTAAGTGATGGGACAGGTGGGACATGGGTAATCCCAGACTATGAATGTGGAGCATGTGTGACTGAGTCCGTGAGCACACACAGGCAATAAGAAAAAAGGCTTCCTCCAGAGGAAATCTCGTCTCCTTTTGTCTGATGATGGGAAGGGCCATTTCAGAGGAGAATCTCTGACATTCTTGGAAATACAATCTAACATTGCGTTTCAAATATTACCATAAGTTGTCACCAGCCTTGCTATCATGCAGAATGCACTGGAAAGTGGATTGTTGCAGATACAGTTAGGTTAAAATTTAGCCCTTTTGATCCATTTAAATCTGTTCTATTTTTAATATTTTCTGCTTTCTTTTCAATAGGGATTTTTGTCTGTTTTAATTTGTTATTGTTTTTAGATTTTAAAAAATGTTTTTCTGTATATGAAATTTAGGATAGGTTAATCTACGGAGACAGTAGCTGGATTAGTGGTTCCTTGGGAGTATGGCAGGGGAGGTTGGGGGAAAACGGGGAACTAATAACAAGTACAAGGATGAAGAAAATTTTTCTAAAACTGACTTTGGTGATGATTGTACAATTCTTCTTGATGTGATTGAACGCTTGGATTATACGATATATGTTACATGCCGATACAACTGTTAAAAATGTTATCATGAGCAAGAGAACATTGTCCTCTGGCCCGTCTTTTAGACCAACACAAGGATGAAGTGTGGATTATGTATAAATTACCAGGAGAGTTATTGAGATATCCATTTTTTCTTATGTATTTTTCCTCCTTCCCTTTCCAGACCTCTTAAATCCCCCTTCTTCCAGGGAAGTGACCATTGAATGAGGCCACTTTTTTCTCCCTGTCTTTTGTGAAATTGTACTTAAAACAATGTGCAAGAGGGAGAGTATCTCAGGGACAAATGGGCAATAACAACGAGGAGAGAAAGTCCAGTGTAATAATAAGGAATGGTGGGGTTTGTGGCAAACCAGAGAGCCAAGACCGTCTAATAGTTGCCATTCGTTGAACAAGCCTTTTTCTAAGCATGTTCTTGAACACCTGCACTGTCTCCTGTCTCTTCATCTCTAGTTCTGCTGCCCTGCACAGCAGAGCTGTAGACACCAGCATCTTTCACCTGAACCACTGCAATAGCTTCTAAAGAACTTTCTTGATTACTCCCCTGCCCTCAACAGTCCACTCCCCCCACAGCAGCTAGACGGACTTTTCTGAAACATAAACCCTAACACGTCCAGTGACTTTTAATTGTACGTGAGATAAATCCAATCTCGGTGTATGATCTCGTTTCTGCCAATTCTCATCTGCCTCATACATCATTTTAGCTCCGGTTTGGAAATTTCCTGGCACATAATGGATACTCCGTAAATAATTATTGAATGAACAGGTCAGAGCCCATCTATGATGGTTAAGGTCGTGAGCCACTTTGGCTGGGTCAGAATTCTCTGGTTTGCCAGTTCAATAATGTGCCACTTACATGTGGTGGTAACTCTCCTCCATGATGTGTGATCTGATGTTATCAGACCTGATTTGATATAAGGGAACGTAAGGGGTGGGTGCAACACCTTTAGCCATCACGACTCGAATCCATTGTAAAAGGAGTTTCGTCAGGGTGTGGCCTTCAATGATTGGCAAAGCTCCATAGTTTTTGTTCTCTTTGTGTCCTGCATCTGGCTTTCATCATCTGACCTCCAGTTCTTGAGTCTTCAGCAATTGGCCTGCTATGTTGCCTGCTGATCTTCTTGGACTCAACTTTCATAAGCTGTGAGCCAGCAGCCTGCTGTCTGATTTGTTTATCTCAGGTTCATCGCCCCTGCCGCTATGTGAGTAAGGAGAAGGCTCCAGCCTGGCATTGGGTCCATGAGCTCAGGAGTTACCACCCTCAACAATTGTGTGCCTTCTGTTAGGTCACCTTTGTGTAGAATGGGCACAAATATGGATCTCTTACAGTCAGTTGGCCAGATAACTGTCTTCCAAATGTCTTGGCATAAATCAGTGAGTGATACCAGTGCTTCATCCACTTGTTGAAACATTTCAATCAGTGTTCCATCAATTTCCAGAGCATTACTTTTGGACAATGCCTTCAATGCAGCTTGGATTTCTTTCTTCAGCACCACTGGTTCTTCCTCATATGCTGCCTCTTGAAATGACTGAATGTTGACTAGCTCTTTTGGGTACAGTGCTTCTGTGTATTCTTTTTCTTTTTAATGCTTCCTGCATCCTTCAATATTTTGTCCATTGAATCTTTCAGTATTGTAACTCTAGGCTTGAATTATTATTATTTTAAAAATTTCTTTCAGTTTAAGATATATTGAACATGTTCTTCCTTTTTGGTTTTCTAAATCTAGGTTTTGGCACATTTCAATGTAGAACTTTGTCTTCTTGAGCTACCTTTTGAAATTTTCTGTTCAGCTCTTTGACTTCATCATTTCTTCCATTTGCCTGAGCTACTCCATGACTGAGAGCAAATTTCAGAGTCTCTTCTAACATCTACTTTGATCTCTTTCCTTCTTGTCTTTTTTTTTAAAGATAATTTTATTGGGGCCTCTTACAGCTCTTATAACACTCCATACATCAATTGTGTCAAGCATATTTGTACATATGTAGCCATCATTATTTTCTAAACATTTACTTTCTATTTGAGCCTTTGGTATCAGTTCCTCTTTTTTCCCACCCACCTCCCCTGTACCAGCATTTTTTTATACCCACTCTTCTGTTGAGGGAATTTAGGCTATTTCCCGATTCTTGCTATTGAGAACTGTGCTGAGGTGAACACGAGGGAGCAAGTGTCTGTTTGTGGTCTGTTCCTTATTTCTTTGGGGTATACTCCCAGTCATAGTATTGCTGGATCACATGGTAGTTCAATTACCATCTGTTTTAGGTGTCACCATATGGCCTTCCACAGTGACTGTACATATTTACATGTCCATCAGCAGTGGATAAGGGTTCCTTTCGCACCACACCCTCTCCAACATTTGCTGTTCTCCGTTTTTTAAGTTGGCCTACAGTTATGAGTGTTAGGTGGTACCTCATGGTTGTTTTGACTTGTATTTCCAGGATGGCTAGTGACCAAGCTCTTTCTTGTCTTTTTAATGACCTTTTGCTTGCTTCATGAATGATGTTCTTGATGTCCTCCCACAGCTCAGGTTTTCTGTCACTAGTGTTCAATGTCTGTTCTTGAGATGTTCTCAAAATTCAAGTGGGATAAACTCAAGGTCTTATTTTGGCTATTGTGGGCTTATTTTCATTTTCTTCAGCCTCAACTTAAACTTACATATGAGAAATTGATAGTCTTCCACAGTCAGCTCCTGGTCTAGTTTTAGCTGCGGATATTGACTTTCCCCAGCATGTCTTACCACAGACAGAGTCTGCGTATTGATTTGATTTCTGTGTCTTCTATCTGGATAAACCCATGTGCATAGTGCCTTTAGTTTGGCAATTGGTCTTGCAAAATCCTATCATGCGATCTCCAGTGTGGTTTCTATCATCAAGGTCATATTTTCCAACCACTCTTCCTTCCTCTGTGTTTCCAACTTTTGCATTCCAATCAAAAATAATTTTCACTGCATCTCAATTTCATGTTTGACGTGTTCTACACTGCAGACACTGATACAATTCTTCATGTTCTGCATCCCTAGCTTTAATGGTTGGTGCATAATTTGGAATAATAGTTGTATTGACTAGATTTCCTTACAGGTGTTATCCTATAACAAAAAGCATCATATTTCAATTTATATTTTGAAATCTTTTGTACAATGAATACAATGCTACTCTTCTTGAATCTGCCACTCCCTGCCGAAGAAGTCATGATTTTTCTGGTTCAAAATGGCCACTACTAACCATTGTCAGCTCATTGATGCCTAGGATATCGATCTTCATACATTCTATTTAATTTTTGATGACTTTAAATTTGGTCAGATTGAACTTCATCCATTCCATCTATTAATTCTAATTAATAGATGTTTGCATTCAGGCTGAATTCAGAAGAGTTTATAGAACAGAGGATATCATTGCGGATGTCACCATGGCTGAAGCAGAGAATACCAAAAGGTGTTTGCTTGTGTTTTATTGACTATGTGGATAACAAACTATGGATAGCCTTGAGAAGAATGTGAATTCCAGAACATTTCATTGTGCTGATGCAGAACTTGTACATGGATCAAGAGGCAATTGTGTTGATAGCACAAGAGGATACTGTGTGGTCAAAATTCAGGAAAGATGTGAGTCAAAGCTGCATCTTTTCACCATACTTACTCAATCTGCAGGCTGAAAACAAATCATTAGAGAAACTAGATTATTTGAAGAAAAAACTGGCATTAGGATCAAAGGAAAGTTTATTAAGAACATGTAATATGCAAATGACACAACCTTGCTCGCTGAAAGTGAGGATTGAAGCACTTGCTGATGAAGATCAAGGATTGCAGCCTTCAGCCTGGACTATGACTCAATGCAAAGAAGACCAAATGCAAAGCAGCCCAAAGTCCTCACAACTGGACCAACAGGTAGCATCATGATAAGTGGAGAAAAGACTGAAGCTGCCAAGGATTTCATTTTGCTTGGACCCACAGTCAATGTTAACAGAAAAACAGTCAAGAGATCAAAAAATATGTTGCATTAGGTACATCTACTGCATGAGAGCTCTTTAAAGCATTGAAAAGCGAGGATATTACTTTAAGGACTAAGGTCTGTCCGACCAAGCCATGGTGTTTTCAATGTTTTCATTGCACGTGGAAGTTGGACATTGGCTAAGGAAGACCAAAGAAGAGTCAGTGCATCTGAATTCGGGTGCTGGAAAAGAGCCTCAAAAGTGCAACGAACTGCCAGAAGACACCACAAATTTGTCTCGGAAGAAGTGCGGCCAGAATGCACCTTAGAAGCAAAGATGGCAAGCTGTTGTCTTGGATACTTTGTACGTGTTGTCGGGAGAGACCAGTCCCTGGAGAAGGACATCATGTTTTGGAACATAGAGCAGCAGCCAAAAAGAG
Source organism: Echinops telfairi (assembly GCF_000313985.2). NCBI lineage: Eukaryota > Metazoa > Chordata > Mammalia > Afrosoricida > Tenrecidae > Echinops > Echinops telfairi. Next base: position 15,764,088 of record NW_022111324.1, read on the forward strand.
GAAGACCCTTGATGAGATAGATCGACACAGTGGCTACAACAATGGGCTCGGACATCAGAACAATTGTGAGGACGGTGCTACAGGACAAGGGCAGTCGTTTGTTCTGAACCAAGTAGGATTGCTAGGAGTTGGAACCAATTTAAGGGCACTTGACAACAACACCAATTGTGTGAGCCATTTCCTTGAGATAACTCTCTCTCTCTTTCTCTCTCTCTCTCTCACTGGTTTTGTTTTTCCACAGAGCCCAGCCTAAGGCATCATATGAAAAAACCTTTTTTCTATACTTTCTGATGTTTCAAGACAAACAATAGATCCGTTTTTAAATTGAATCTTCTAATCTTGGTGGCAAGAATAAAAAAATCTTTATAATTTGCTACTAGTTAAAGAAGTCCTATCTTTGGGATCGTTTGTCCTACCGGCTTCCAGTTTAGGGCTCTGCTCTACACTCCTAGACGATACTGTGCTAAAAAGGTGTACTGTAGATAGGTGTAAACAGGAGGACTGTACTCAGAGGTGGGAGAGAGAGCGGGTAGGACATTGGGAATGAGATGGAAGGGAGGGGAGTCATGGTCATAGCGCCCTCAAAGAGTGGGGAGCCCCGCTCCTCTCCCTGACAGTGTCTCTGAGGACATGCCAAGTTGGTAGCTAGGGTGGCAAAGTTCCACACCCCAGGAGGGCTGGGACTCCCTCCACCCCTCCCAGTTTGCATCAAAGTCCCGGTGAAGTTCCATTTGAAGCGATCTTCCAGAGCAGGAGTGGGGAACATCCAGCTCCCAGCCGGATAGAAGCAGTCTTGTCACCTCACCAAGCTCAGTTACTATTAAACACCTCTCCGAAGAGAAGCAGGGGCCGCCATCAGGCTAATTTTAAAGTGGACCCTTTGTATGGCCTGCAAATGATATTATAAATATACATATGGCCCCTGGCAGAAAAAGGATTCCCCGCCCCTAATGGAGAGCCACAGTGCAGGAACCCATGTGAACTGCAGGGACTTCCCAAATATCCTGGTGACCTAAGTGGTGAGGGCTACAGACACCAATGGGTTTCCCACCAACCTGGAGGGCGGGGGATGCACAGTCACATTGTTTTCAAAGTAAATAAAGCTAGATGACAGTTCTCGTACAATCAAGCTTGCATACTAATGCTCTCTACCATTACTCAACCTTCAGTTTTGCCAGACGGGGAAGGGCAGCTGGAATGAGTGGAGAGGGATGGACAGGGTCCTGACTTCACACCAATCCAGGCATCCTGGCCCCAGGTCTCCTTCCACTCTCCTGGCAGTGTCTCAGTGGCCCCACCCGATGTGAGCGCCCAGCTTGTCACTGTGCCCTAGGAATTTTCAGCCACAGTGCTCGCCACGTGTGCTCCTGCAGAAGGGATGAGGTAGGGACTCCGAGCCCTCAGAGGCCCAGGCGAAGGTCAAACCATACCCCCAACCTGTGTTGTGGAGTTGATTCTACCTCAGAGCTGCCCACCCCCCGCCAGGGTTTCCAAGGCGGTCTTCTCTGCACAAGCAGAGGGCTACCGCTGCTTCCTCCAGCTGAGCCCCTGATGGGTTTAAACTGCCAACTTTTCACTCAGCAGTGCAGGGGACATCCCCAGAGCTCTGCAGATAGGAGACGATCAAGACCAACTTTAGTGCTAGGTCCCTGCCTGTGTCCTCAACACGACGGGCTCATGAAGGGGAATTCCTAGGCACTGCTGACTTGATCCTTTTTTGGAAAAGAAGAAGTAAATGCTTCCTGACCATGTCCGTGCTCTCAGCTCCTTTCTAGTCCGCAGTCTTCCTCCCCCACTTCCCTCCCTTGAGAAGGCCCAGAGCGAAGGGAGCCAGCTGCCCTAAGCTGGCAATCGGGGGTGGGAGTGGGGTGGGGGGGTTTGTGTGTGTGCACAGAAATTTCCACCAAGCAAGTGAGAGCCAGATGCAAGAGGTGGGATGGATGCTGTCACCCAGGAAGCTGGCAGTTTCTCTTTGGCAGAGGTTTAAAGGGGCAGCTTCGAGGCATACAGAAATGCCCACTGCCTGTGAGTTACAAGGGCGAAGGGCTCATCCTGGGGGCGGGGTGTGCCTTATGTTTTCCATCTTCCTAAGGGAAGGGAGCGCACACAGCATAGAGTAAGAAGAAGAGCTTCCTGCTGTTTTCCTGAGGACTGGCAACAGTATCACATATGCTATCTCCTATAGGGGTAGAAGGAAGATATTCCCACAAGCGAATTCTGGCTTGTTCCTTCCTTCACAGCTCACCACCCTCACTCACCTTTTCTCGGTGAGTGAAAGAGTGAGGGGAGGGGGTAAGACAGAGAGACTAGGGAGAGAGGAGACGTGTTAGAAGTGGGTTGGGGAGGAAAGGGGTGAGAGATTGGCCTTGTGGGGACTTGAGATTTGGTCAGTCACTAGAGTGCTGTTGTTAAGTGCTGTGGATTTGGTTCTGACTCTTAGCAATGCTACGGACAACCGAATAAAACACTGCCCGGTCCGGCATCATCCTCATGATTGTTGTAATGTGTCAATCCAGCTCTTTGAGGGTCGTCTTTTTTTTTAACTGCCCTTCCACCTTACCAAGCGTGGTGTCCCTTTCCAGGGACTTGTCTCTCCTGATTATGTGTCCAAAGGATGCAAGGCCAAGTCTCACCATCCTTCTTTCGAAGGAAGAGTTTGGCTGTACTTCATCCCAAACAGACTGATGTGTTCTTTAGGCAATCCGCTTCAACGTTCTTCGCCAGCTCTGTAATCCATTCAAATGCATGAGCTCTTCTCTGGTCTTCCTTATTTATAACGTAGGCTGTACCCAACCCTAGAATTCATCTATGCCTGGTTAACTGACCCAGTGAGCCAGACAGGGATCCAGGAGCATGCAAGAAGAGAGATGGAAGCTGTAACCAAGCTCCACAATCTTGTCTTGGCGACGGTCTTACACAATCCAGGGGGGAGATGATGGCACGAACCCAATGGCTGCCATGCAGTTCTGTTCCAGCCCTGGCCCTACGGCTGAGGGAGAGAGGAACTGGCGGTAAGCAGAAACCGGGCTAAATCTTTTCATGTAAACTCCCCAAGACAGACCCTGGCTCTTGCAAAAGATTCACATGCGCTTGGTTGCTATCAAACATTGGTGGTTCTAGTCCACCCAGAGGCACGTTTCAGGGAACGTCTCTGCTTCAGCAGTGGCAGCGCGTGAGAAGTGGGAGAGCACTGTCCTCCTGGGCGCCATTAACAGCCCAGGGCTTTTGGGCTGATGCGGAAGGGCTCTGTGGGAGCCACCAGATGATCCAGTGTCAGAGGAAGCCACCATGTAAGGCAGCTTCTGAGGACCCAGAATATGTGGGTGGAGCTTGGCAGGAATTACGATGGACACGATAATGAGTCTGTACTGGATGGACCTTATAAAAATGTTCACATACATGTGCTCATTTGTTCCTCCAGCTACTGTTATGGTTAGGTGCCGTTGCTTCTGTTCTGACTCATCGTGACCCTATCTTCAACGGAACAGACCTGAGCCATGCTCACAATCGTTCTTGTGTTTGAGCTCGTTGCCACAGTCCTCTTGTCAATCCAGCTGGAGGATGTTTTCATGACCCTCGACTTGACTAAAGCATGATAACCTTCTGCAGGGCCTGGTCTCTGCTGACAGCATGCCCAAAGTCCACTCGATGAAGTCTTCTCGTCTTCCAGAGAGCAGGAGGATGTATAATAATCCTCCTTGGTTCCAAGAGGAGTTGGGCTAGGAGACCTCTAAGATGGCTCAGCACTGCATTCCATGGCTCTGAGGAGCTGTCTAAGGACTCGCATGACAATTCATTAGGTAGAGACACTTTAAAAGCTGTGAATTTAAGGCTCTCTCTCCTGCTGCCATGGAATTGAAGCTGACTCACAGTGACCCTACAGGACAGGGTAGAACTTCCCCTGTAAGTTTCTGAGACGAACTAATTACGAGAGTCGAAAGCCCTGTCTTTCTCTTACGGAGAGGCTGATGTTTTCAAACTACTGACCTTTCGGATCACAGCCCAGTGTGTTTGGCTGCTAATGGAACACAGACCAGAGCAGATTGGCCTTCCCTGCCACGTGCACAGCCAGGCATCAGAGCAAGCCCGGGCCTGATTGAGACTGTGAACAGCAGACAGGAGAACCGAGAGGACTAGGAAGAACAGGAGGAAAGAGCTGGACATGTCTGGTCTCTCCCAGTAATTTGACAAGCTGATGAGTGAAGGATGGAGAGGGTCAAAGGTGTCCCACTCAGGGCTGTCCCTCCAGGTAAAAGGAAGACCAGGGCTTGAGAAAAAGGGTCCCCATGTGAGCATCCTGACGGCACTGTGCTGACACGTGACACCCGGGGCTGGGCGCTCTATACTGCCACAGTGGGGCGTGCTTGCCTCTCTGACTCGGTGGGGTTTGATCGCCTTTCTCTGTCTGCTCTGACAAAAGTCAGTATTTCACGTAGATTTTCATAGAGGGAAGCCAACTAATATTGCCACTTAGTGCAAACAGCTAGCTCAAAAGCCCCGATTTAAGATTTCTATGCAACTCTGTAGCTTTAAAAAAAAAAGTCACATCATTTTGCTTTTCAATTTGTAATGCACCTGTCTTGTCTCTCAGAAACTTCAGAGGAAAATGGATATTCCAGGGAGAACTGTGGGGTGCCAGGTGTGCTGTGGACTCTTCCCCCGGGACACTGCAAGCTATGCTCGTGGGATTTGCACCCTGCTTGAAACACACAGGAAAAGGCTGAGGCAATAAAGTGCAAGTTAGAAGGAGGGCAAAAAACTAGCACTTTGTCGACCAGTTTGCCCTCTCGGAACAGTCCCTGCAGAGGGTCAAGGGGTGGAGAGGGGAAAGGGCAACAAAGGGAGGGAAAAGGGCAATAAAACCCAAACCCCGCATATGCATTTATCTTGCTGTTGGCAAAAATGAAAAGGTCCCATTCAGAACCTTTTGTTTGGGCTTTAAGATTAAACAACAAAATCTCCTTGATGACAAGTCATAGCGACTCTATACGACATGGACAGGGTAGAGCTGCCCCCGAGGGTTTCTGAAACTGTACCTCTTTATAGGAAGAGAAAGCCTCATCTTTCCCCCAGAGGGCAGCTGCTGGTTATGAATTGCTGACTCTGAAGATCGCAGTCCAACTGGTAACCACTAGGCCTCCTTGAAGCTTACTGGAAGGACAAGAATAATAATCATAATAACTTTTCATCATTACTTTGTTGTTAGCCACTGTGGCGGTGTTCCCTGAATTGTGACTCCATGTCCAATGGAGCAAAAGGGGGCCTGCTCTAGAGCCATCCCACGGTGCTGCAAACTAGACCCCTGCGATGCATAGGATCTTGATGGCTGACTTTTGAAAGGAGGTTGCCAGCTCTTACTTTCTAGTCAGTTTTCCTCTGGAAATTCTACTGAAACATGGTCAACATCTAGCCTCGTGCAAGCCACCTCAAGCAGATAGAGAAAGGCTGCTCACAAGGTTCGCTGGCAGACTGGGTCTCTGGGTCTCCAGGTCTCACCGCTGAACTACCACTGCCCTCCCCTTTAGAGAGCACCTCCATGCGACAAGAACTATCGAATGACTTATTTTGTCATTTAACTCACCTGAACCTTATAACAACCTCACAAGGTAAGGGTTTTTAAAAATATCGTATCCCATTTTATAGGGAGGACAACTGAGGCATAAGCACAACTTGCTCAAGTCTCACAACTCGTAACGTGAGTGCAGATAGTATGGCTTCAGGGTCCGTGCTCTTAAGCAGAGCCGCACAGGCTCTCCAGTGAGCTTAATATCTTGCAAGATGCAAGGCTCCACACCCTGGACCAAATGCCAAAAGAGCCATCAGTGAACGTACTGAGCACGCCCCTGTGGTTCTGAGCGTGAGTTAGGACAGGAGATGGAGGCCTGGCTGAGTCTCCTTAGAGACCTGGGCATCGTCTGGCTGCTACATGTGGCATTGGGAAATAGACAGGAGCCTGCTGATGTCACATCTCATTCACTCTGGCCCGTGATCAAAAATAGCTCTGAAAAACAAAAGCACACCAGCGAAATGGAGAAAGACAATTCTAAGACATTGACCATTATGAAAAAATGTGTACTACGAAGTCAAGCAAAGGACGTGTGTCAACATTTAGCTGCATTTGAAAATGCACTGATTTGCCTTATTTTTGAGTACCGAGGGAATCAGACACTATGTGGAGAAAAATCGAGATGATATATTTGCATTGGACAGAGCTGTGGGTTTGGAGAATGACCCTGGATGACGGACTACCATGTGCCCTGAGACAGAGCCGTGTCTCCGGCTAGGGAGCTTGTGGGCTGAAGACACGGCACCTGTCCCACAATGCACACGGATGGAGCAGCGTGGGAGAGGGTGAGGCTGGATATGGGGTGATGGGAGTCAGAAGGGTGGTGGCTTAGAAGTTAATGACTAGTATGTTCATATTTTGACCTTGGTCCTTAAAACGGGAATGCAAAAGGCACCTAGATACGTTGTAGGAGAGGAGCCGACCTCCCAGTGACTTGCCCTGCGGAGCGAGCGGCTTGTAGGAATCGGCCCCTCTTAAGCAAGTGATATAGTTGTTGTTAGGTATCATCCAGTCGTTCCAACCCATAGTGACCTCTGCACAGTGGAATGAAACACTGTCCTATGCCTGAGCCCACGGTGGGGACCACAGGGTCCGTCCATCTTGTTCAGGGCCTTGCTCTTCTTCGCTGCCCCTCCTTTTTATTCGTACTTTGCACAGTGCACATTTTGATCCTTAGCAGATATTGGCAGCTGTTTCTTCTTACCTTAAGTCGTACCCTATCAGCAAACGAAGATCCCAGAGGTCCCCTCCCACAGGCTTTCCTCCATTCACGTGCCTAGGGCCGACTCCGCTCTGAGAAAGCAGCGCCTCACAGGTCAAGGGCCTTCCAACCTCGGTCACGGTCTGACAACAGCTGCTTCCACTCCGTAGGCCTGCAGATTCTGGCAATGTGTCGACAATCTGCAGTTGATTTCCCCTCCAGACTGGGGAGCTGCGTCCTCTGTTGTCTCTGCTTGGTCTGGAAGCTCTGCTGAAACCTGTTCACTCGGGCGACCCCGCTGACATTTGAAATACCAGTGACATCGCTTCCAGCATCACAGCCACACACAAGCCAATCACAAGTCTCTGTTTCTCTTGTGGGGCCGAAGGAGGTGTGTGGTAGAAGATGTGGGGCATCAGACTTCTGATTATTGGAATATGAAACATTTATGAAAGTGAAATTCGGTTCATGTTTCTCCCGCTGGCTCTCAGCTGCATTCTCTGGGTGGTCTTTTCTTTTCTATTAGCTTCCTGGGCTACAACTGAAGAAGGAATTGGAGACCATGTTCACCTAGGAGACTGAGGAGGGAGGTTCTCAGCCTGCTTCCTGTCGGTGGATGTTGGGAGTGTGGGAGTCAGGGTCATGGCCCTTCCTGGCGGTTACTCCAGGGCTGGTCAGGGAAAACCCCAGTCAGTTCTCACCTAGTTGGTTCAAGTCAGATGTCCATGAGCACGGCTCTCACCGGGGCTCTCTCTTTAGACTCACCATGTGCATTTCGCCTATTTCCCTGCAAGAGCTGCATTCTCTGCCCGCCTCTTGTGCGCCAGGAACTTACTGCCGTTCCAGGGAGAGGGCTGCACGCAGGGTATAATGAAGACTTTCTTGGCTTGGTTTGCGCCTAGAGACCCGAGTTTGATTCAGCCATTGTTTGTCAAATCACTTCTTAATGTTAGCTTCGACTGACTGATGTTGAGAAGAAAGTTTCCTTTCCAACTCTGTAAGTCCTGGAATTTCCGGACATGTTCCCTTTTATTCCTGCTTGCCACATGGCCAATTCTTCTCTGAGCTTATCTCTTTCTGAGCTCATGATTTCCTTTTCCAGTCTGTGGAAGGAACCGACACATAAACAACCAGCCACAGAAGAAGATGAACGACGTAAGCGCTGAACTATGGGTCTAAGGGCAGTGTGGTGGAAAACAAAGCAAAACAAAACATGGGCTTTTAGGACAGAGACACCTGGATTTAAATCTTGGTTCTGCCACCAACTGTAACCTCGGTAAGTTGTGTCAATTTTTGTGCCTCTGTTGCCTCCCATACAAAGTAGGGATGTTATCATTTCTACCTCTAAAAGTAGTTGTGGGGAATAACAAAATATCTATGCGAGGGCTTCAAAAGTTCAGGGGAAAAGTGAATGAAATGATAATGGAATTTTCCGACAGACTTTTTAAAGCCCCCTCATCTAAAGCCCTGAGCACATTGTAAGTGCTCAATAAGTATTAGTCATTCTTACTATAAATTTTAACTCTTTGTAGAGTGGCTTTGTACTGCTTCCTCAGGAGAACAGTGATCTGTGAGGCTGGAGTCCGGGCCTTGGTGCATACCACTTCTGTCCCTACAGAGGGATGTGGGAACCGTGAACAGCGACATCCGCTGTCCCTGATCAGTCCTGGGATCAGGAAGACTGAGATGTCAGAGGCACTCTGAGAAGAGAGGGGGACACCAATGTCTGTCAATTCATAGAGTAAAGTTAAACTATGGAGATTCATCTAAGGAGATCGATCTTTGCCCCAAGTAAGACCTCACGGCGATCCGGTATCTGTGGACCATTCACTGAGCTATGCTTCTTCCTCTTCTTTATGTTTTAGAACAAATCTTCAGTTTATCTGAAGAAATTCTGTCCTGAAAACTTTTAAGCTATAGCAGACACAGAAAAAAATGGAATAGTCGGAAACAATAACAAAAAATGATAGAGGGAGCACTAAAACTGACTGTGATTGACAACTCCTCTCGAAGGCGTCTTAACCATGGGGGCAGGGGGAGGGAATGCTGTAAGACAGATGCAGTGGTGATTCTACAATTCCCCTTGATATGATTGAACGATTGAACTACTCAATTGTATGATATGTAAATTATGCTGATAACACTGGGGAAAAAGTGACTGGGAGTACTGGATTTTTGTTTGTTTTTTAGCACTGTCGTGGCTTTATTCAAAACACAGCTACACAAAAGTATTAGTCAACAGGTTCTGGAGGAGAGATTCTTGAGGAACTTAACACACTGCCGTACAAAGAGCATTAAAATAGCACCCCAAACCTCTACAGCATATAAGACATACCCTTACTTCTTTGCATGAAACTTTACCCACAAAGCAAAGTTTTAAAAGTTAATCTGGTGGCTCTAAGTGTTATCTTCAAACCAATGAACTCTGTTTTTGATTGCACAATAAGATGATTCATAAGAAAGTCAATATATAGATTTATTTTTTAAGTCATTTTTATAGTCCAGCATACTATGCGATGAGCATTCCTAGAGACAAAAACAAGGCATTTCAATAGTTTTTTGAAGATTCCAATCCCTCCATTAAACTGATGCCAAGAATTTCCTTCCAGTGAGTTGTCCAACTTTTTACTTTCTCTACAAATAGATTCATAATGAACCTCCTCAAAGCCCATGAACTCCATCGCTGGACAGAGCCTGATGAGTCTGCTTCGACTGTCCGAGCAACTCTTGTGGCAAAGCAGCCTGTCAAATATCATGGAAAGAAAAGACACCGCCTTTGCACAAAGATCTCTGGGGGACCGCTAGGAAAATAACTAACTCACTTCAGGGATAATTGTTATTTCATATTACAGTCGACTGGGATTTCAGTGAGTTTATTAATAACTTTAAAACCTTATGAACTAAATGTGCTATACTATTCCTGTGTGCAAGCTATTATGCTTTAATTATGGGCTAATCATGACTGATGCAGAGAGCATGAATTAGAGACAAGGTTCCAAATACATTTTTATGGAGTTTCACAAGGGGGGGAGGGGGAGTGGCAGTAAAAAAATCTTCTCTACATACAATATAATCATCAACAGACTGCTAAATCTTATTTGGAATGATAAAAAGAGAAGAATAGTAAAACTACACTTTTTCGATGGAAAGTAACATGTTATTTCCTGTAAGGGTAACTATGTGACAAGAACAAACAATGATTCTTGAGATCACTTGTGGTAGTTATATAATCGTTTGTCAATTAGAGAGTATTAAGAGTGAAGGGGTGGGGTCTAGTCTGTCAATTAGGACATAGCCAATGAGGCCTCTGTGTGAGCATGGCCTTCTCCTGAGGATTCTGGGAACTCTGGTATTCCGCCTTGGAGGAGGGAGACACTCTTGCTTGGCTCACTCCCTGAGAGAAGCTCTACTGAGAAGACACATAGAGAGAGGCTGATGAAGCCAGACCTCTGGAGCCAGAGAAGCCACATGGAGACCCCGGCCAGTGCTGAGATGCTTACAATGCCACTGGATCCACAAGACTTCCCCTCCACTTGCCTGTGATCTTCCTGCATTTGGCATCATTGCACGTATTTTGAGTCTGAAGAGGACTTTATAGATTGGTATCAGACATATGGGCTAATATCGGACTTATTGACTTGATCTGGACTGGTCTGGGATATATTCTCAACATTCAACTGCTCTTGCATATAAAGCTCTTTCTTATACACATATGAGTGTCTCTATGAATTTGTTTCTCTAGTCTGCCCAGACTAACACAGATGGGAAGTTGAGCCAGTGAATTTAGTTGCACATCAGCCATGCTCAGAGATTCTAGCTCTTTCAAGGCGTCCTTCACGGCCTCAATTGCTCACCGGCACGCTGACAATTATCAAGGACCAACTCGGTCACTTCCGCCGGGGCTTTGTTCCATAATCTGGGCTCATCCTCTTCATCTCTATGTTTGCCACCTCCTCTTCTGCCACCAGTCTCCTCCCTTCCTCTATCTTGCCTTTCCCCTACAGTTCAAAAAGGTTTGAAAGTCAATGAAAAGAGATGCCAATAGAATGCCCACCACCACCAGTGAGGCATCAAAGAAAGCAAATGGAGTCCAAGAAGTTGGTACCTTAACTCGGCTGCCCCCACCTCCTTGTGCACACTCAGGCACTCCCATGCATGCACACGCACTCACAGTTCCTTCCCCTTCAACGGCTGCTCAGACAGCCCCTGCTGCTTCTTACATAGTTCTCGTATTGAAATCAAGCTAAGAAAGGCTTGCTTTTCACGACTACGTGCCAAGTATCTGCTGTGTGCTATGTCCTGTATTGTGGGCGACACAGTGAGGGATGGCCTGTGACATTTGTTCTCGGGGAACTTGAGCTCCAGCTGGGACGACAGAGCATAATGTGGTGATGTGATTAAAAAGATTTAAGGACAGTGTTGTTACGGTCCAGAGGAAGGTAGAGCTACTTCTGACTTGGGAGTCGAAGAAGGCTCTTTGGGAAAAGAAACATTTAAACTGTACTTTGACATGTGAATTTTGATGGTCGGAAACTAAGGGAAATATTGCAGGCTGTGTAGTGTTTGAGGGAAGTTAGCAAGCTGGATCTTTTTGGAGTATTCTCTTTCTCTGTTAGAAATGAGTGTGACCAGGCCTGTCTGGATAGGACAGGCTGGATGAACAATCTGGAGGAGAAAACAACGGGACTGACAGTTC
>NW_022111324.1:15777593-15779397 GCF_000313985.2 Echinops telfairi
GATGTCTCCCTTCACCCACTTTTCTGTTGTTCATCCCCCAGGAAGGAGGTTATATGTAGATCCTTGTAATCGGTTCCCCCTTTCTACCCTACCTTCCCTCCACCCTCCTGGCTTTGAGAGAAGTTTTAAAGGAAGAACTTGATACCACATAGAAGTGATTCTGGTTGGTGTGGGAGGTGGTGAACCCCAAGTTTATCTGTTTGCCTCTATTTGAACTTCCGTACCTCCACCTTGTGTCAGACACTATTCCGTGTCTCCTATTTCTCCTCTGGCCTGTGGGTTCATGGGGGGCTTCATCTTTGGGGCACCCTCAGCCTTCAGTGCAAAGCTCTGACCAGAGACTGCAACCATGAAGTGTTTGTGACACCGGAGTCCCTCCTGCAGCGGAGGCTGTGCCATGCAAACTGCACCCGAGGGCTCTGGGGTGTGGGGGTGGGACATCTGCCACCGGAAGTGAAACGATCTGGGTTAAGTACACACAGGGGGCCCCGGGAATCATGTGGGGAGCCCCTGCCTGACACCCACGAGTGCCCACCTGGTCTGCTGGTAACACCTGGCTTTGCACCTCTTTCAAGAAGCTGTACGATGGGAAGAAGAGTGTGGCCTCCAGAAAGGAGGAAGGCTCCTAAAAATCCTGCCCTATGTAGGTGGCAGCACGCTGCTTGCTGGAAATAAAGACAGTTTGAAGCGCTTCCGGATAAAGATGAAAGAATGCAGCCTTCAGTGTGGATTGCAAGTCACTGTGATGAAAACCAAAATTTTCACAACCAGAGGAACGTACACCATCACAATCAACAGAGGAAACATGGATCCACAATCAACCCTCCTGGACGTGGCAGCCACTGAAGTCTCTGGTCTCGCAGATGTCTGTCTGTCCTGTGGTCTCTGGCTGTATTTCCATCACCAAACCATCTCTCCTGACTCCGGCTCCTTCTTCGTTTTTACCTTTCGCAGTCCCACCACCACCAGTAGTTAGCCGTGCATGCCAATTGTGTGTTTGATCAATTCCAGATGGACGAGGTTGGTAGAATTCAATGTCTTCATCACGGATGATGCCGATTGATTTGTAAACTTAAATAACAGTTGTATTAACTGGTCTTATATGTTTGCGTGCAGATGTCATCCTGTTACACAGTCAGCGTTCTATTTCAAGATAGATCTTGAAATGTTCTTTTTGATGATGAACACAACACCATTCCTTTTGGATTTCCAATTCCCAACAGAGAAGCCATAGGATGTCTGATTCAAAACAACCACTACCTGTCCATGTCTGCTCACTACTACCTCTGCCATTGATCTGCACGTGTTTCATCCCATTTCTAATTTTCCTACATGCGCCCGGCATTCATTAAGATTCTGACTGGATGTCTGCAGCTGCTTATTCCCATTGAGTCATGACCCTTTAGCGCACAGAGTACTGAAAGCTTGGTTCCGTTCAAATCCTTAAGGTCGATTCTGCGTTGAAGACATTGCTCTCTCCTGTTGTATTTTAAGTGCCTGAGGTTGTGCCCCTCAGGCACTGTGTCCGACAGTGTTTGGTTGCTATTCATGAGGATTCTAGTGGCTAATCTTTCTGAAGATTAGCCTATTTTTTTCTTCCTGGGGAGCCGTGGTGGTGTAGTGATTATGCATTGGGCTGCAAGGTCGGGAGTTCAAAACTACCAGTTGTTTTGAGGGAGACAGATGAGACTTTCTATTCCCATAAAGAATGACAGCTTCAGAAACCCACAGGGACAGTTCTACCCTGTCCTAGCAGGTCTCCATGAGTCATAATGGACTCCATGGCAGTGAGTGAGGGAGGGAG
>NW_022111324.1:15781830-15810210 GCF_000313985.2 Echinops telfairi
GGAGACCTGGACACCATGGATGCCCTCGGTGGTTTTAGAAATGTGGGAGAGCTTTCAGCATCACAGTAACACCTAATCCACCTCAGTATGACAAAATGACATGAATGGGGCAGTAAATGACAGCCAATGCCAAATCTTCATGATTGTAAGGCAGTCTGTTCTGTGGTACCAAATATATGCTTTACAATTTTTCCTCCATTGATCACAGGTGTCTTCATCGGCCCTTACTTTTAGAAAGGTTAGGATCTCATCTCGAGGCTCTCTGATCGTCCTTTGTCTGTGAATATCAGTCTCACTCAGTCCAAGGGAGCCAGTCTGGCTTTCAGGTGCCGGGAGGAGACAAGAAGCCTGTGCTTGATCCACAGCAGCCTGTATTTCTTGCTGCCACCAGGTGTCACTATGGAAACCGTTTCCGGTGAGGGCTGACACTTTCCAGGTCTACATTCTCATTACTGCAGGGAGGGGCCCTGTTCTTGGACTCTCAGGCTATATGACTCTGTAAGCTGTGCCCTCACTATCAGGCTCAATCCCCAAATTATTTTCATGAGTGGATGCAAGGGCCTCCCTGTGTGGGCCGCACACTATCCCAGAACCAGAGCAGTCCCCCATACCGTAGGCGAGAGAGCTGAGCTCAGGTCTCCAGCGTGGTTGGCATCCCTCTGACCTGTTTGTCTTTAGACCTTTGGAGAATTTTGACTCTCCTGCAAACTTGGAGGGCTCATCCGCTTTAAGCTGAAGTCTTGGGGAACTAGGCTGAAGAGTCTAGTCTGTTGCCTTTCCAGAAGACAATGGCTTTTTTAGGCAGGTCGATCCTCCTCTTCACCAGCTTTGCATCTCTTGGAATTGTTGCCAGGCTAACAAGGGCTTGATTACATTGTTCTCTAAGGAGTATGTTTCCAAACCCACATCTGCTCCCAGAGGTGAAGTAGGACAAACTCGACAGGTGCAGCACGGAAGGCTCCCTGGCATGCTTACCTAGGAGAGAGATAAGAGGCCACTTTGCAGTGACATCACATGGAAGTCTCTTTTTTGGACAAAGTAAAATCCATCTATCTCCTTATACTACTTCTGTCCGGTTACTCAGACTCTCTACACTGAGGGAGAAGGCTTCTCATGCCAAATCTCGCCTCCCAGGGCACTGATGAAGTGGCCACCTCAGCTTTTCCAATGATCTCTCTCTCTCTCTCTTTTTTAATGTTAATGTTGCTAAATCTCAGAGCTGAGGACAAGATCTGAATAATAATTATATCAGTGCCATGGAGGAAGTAAGGACGCTGAACAGAAGACTTCAAGGGCAGCTTGTGAGGACAAAGTATTACAATGAAATGTGCAAAGGCCTGGAGTTGGAGAACCAAGTTGAAGAGCGTGCTCAGCACTGTCAGGCTGAAGAAAGCTGCAGAGAGATGTGAGCCTTGCGTTACAAGATTAAAGGAGTCTATGGGCAAAATATGAAATGAGGTAAAAAGCATCCAAAGAATATAAAAGGAATTTACAGAATCACTGTACCAAAAAGAATTGGTCAGCATCTAATCATTTCAAGAGGTAGCATATGATTACGAACGGATGGCATTGGAGGAGGAAGTCTGAGTTACACTGAAGGCATTCATAAGGTTCCAGGAACTGATAAAGAGCATCTGAAATGTGTCAATAAACTGAGGCAGCGCTGGAATCACATACTTGTTCTGTTAGTCTAGGTACATTAGTGAAACAAATCCACAGAAACTCATACGTATATAAGAGAGAGTTTTATATAAAGGGTAAGTGTACATTAAGAAAGCATCCCAACCCAGTGCTGTCCAAGGCCATAAGTCCAACATTAGCCCATATGTCTGACACCAATCCACAAAGTCCTCCTCCCTCTAACAAAACACGCAATGATGCCAACTGCAGGAGGAAAGCTGAATCAGTGAGTGTGTGCTCATCTCAGCACTGGCAGGGGTCTCCATGCAGCTGCTCCAGCACCCAGGGCTGCATCAGGGTAGGTCCATGTGGCTTCTCCTCTGGAATGTCTTGCAGGAAGTGAGCCTTGCCAGCTGAAGCAGGGAACTGGCTAAGGCAGCTGCACCCTGGTCCAACCATCAGAAAGCAAGGGACCCAAGAACTACAAAGGCCAGGGTTACTGAGTGATTTATCGCTCCGCCCTTCAATTAATCCCACATGTGTTTATCGGCCAGGTTGGCACACTAAACCTTAACTATCTCACTTGTCTATGCCAAGAAATCTGGAAGACAGCTACTTGGCCAATTGACTGGAAGAGATCCATGTGTGTGATCATTCCAAAGAAAGGTGACTCAACAGAATGTGAACTGTATCAAAGAGTATCATTAATATCATATGCAAGCAAAATTTTCCTAAAGATAATTCAAAACTGTTGTAGCAGTACACTATCAGTACACTGCCAGGAATTCAAGCCGATTCATAACAAGACATAGGTACTATTGTGGATCTAGGCTGAAAGCAGAGAATAACAGAAATAGGTTTACTAGTTTTTACTGACTATGCAAAGGCATTCAATTATGTGGATCACAATAAACTATGGGTAACATTGTTGAGAAGAGGAATTCTAGAACACTTAGTTGTGCTGAAATGTCTTTTTTATTTTAAGAGCAGTCTTTAAAAATAGACACGGCGCCCTGCACACACGCCCCCTCCCATTGCAATGCTCTTTGTCCCCTGGTTGCATGTCATGTTCCTCACCATCCTTACCACTGCCTCAGAATGGTATTATATTGTGACACAGATTGAACTGTGTTCCCCTAAAATATGTGTTAATTTGGTGGGGCCATGAATCTTGGTGGTTTGGTAGTTATGCAATGACATAATTTGGCGGTTTTGTAGTTATGAACGTTCCCCCCCCCCCACCCCCATGTGTTCTGATGTGATCAGTCAAGTGTAAGACAGTTAGGGTAGGATGCAAGAGCACGCTTACTCAGGTTACAGTACTAATATATTGACAGGGGATTTTTTTTCCTCTTGGAGTGTGACTGGTATCCTCTCTTACAAGAGATAAGCAGAAAAAGAGGACCCCAAATGAGAGACTAGTTAGGAGTAAAACACATCCTTTGGACCCAGGGTCCCTTTGCTGAGAACCTCTTAGACCGAGCAGAAGGATGATGCCAAAACACACGGAGATCTCCAGGAGCTTCTGAGGTCACAGGTGTTTCAAGAAGACAAGGACCTTCCCTAAAGCCCACACAGAGAGAAAGCCGCTCCCAGAGCTGGGACCTGCAATTTAGACTTCTAACACCCTAAACTTGTAAGATTTCTTTTAGGGCAGCAGTAGATGACTGGCTCACACTGTATTGCTTTTTTGTTTAATTTCTTGCCTGTCTTCCTTGCAATAAAGTTGCAGCTCTTCGAGAGCAAGGCCACGTCTCGCTGTCTTTTCATGATGGAGTCCCTTGGGCTAGAACAATGCCTGGATTACAGTAGAGGTCGAATGAATGTGTTTTATTTGAATGTCTGTTTCTAATTTAGCGAGCAATCTCCCTGAATTTGAAGGTGGAGCACAAGATATGGTGTCAGTCGCCTCCTATGGTAACATGATTCTTGGCTGCCTTCTTAGCAGTGTCAGTGTAGAGGACAGTAACCATAGTACCTACTTTCATCGACACACATTGCAGAAATGAATGAGTAAACAGAAGAATAATTAGGGCTTCTTGGCTGAAATTCTAACTGTGGTTTGAGGCAGCTCTTAGAGCCAGAATCTGCTCTCTCCTTGGGCATTCTTCAGCTTTACAAAGAACCCCTCTGCCATTGTTCAGGTAGGTTCTTCAGCAAAGACTGGCCTGGAGAAAGCAGTCCTGGTTTCTGGCTGACCCACATCCCTTGGGGAAGCTGGCTAATTACCTCTAAACAAGAATGGTGAAGAATTTTGGTAGGATTTACTCGAGTAGTTCTTATGTTTCCTACAAATTAGCTGGGGCCATTCACCCATTTGCATTCAACTTGTGCCTAAAAGGGGCTGCACGTTCCAAGAAGGCTCCGTTCACGTGGCTTGTTCATTTCCGCTTCTTTACAAGGTGTCCCTCTCTCCCCCCTTAGCTGGCTGGGTTTCCTCACAGTACGGCAGTCACAGGCCCTTGGACCTGCTTCATGGTCTCTGGCTTCCAGAGCAATCACCCGTTCAAGCCCTACATACTTACTGTTGACTATTATGTATTAGCTTTGTGAAACGGGGTGGATGATTTTAATTATTTCACCGTAAGCATTCTAATCTTAAAATAGAATAATACATAGAGAATTGCTTGTAAGAGTTTAAAGTGAAATGTGCATCATAGGAGAATCAAATCCTAGAACCTCATGATTCAGTTCTCTAGGGATAGGTTAAGAATAACTTATCTATTTCCTTCCTTTCAATGTGCAATACCTATTGATGGGAGGGGGTCCTTGGTACAATGCAATCCAGAGCTCGTGGGGGTGGAAAGCAGTTTCAAAGCTACTGGTAGTCTCTTGTGTTGTCTGGGGTGGAGCCCAGAGTAGAAAAGCCCACTAAAGGGCCCCAGGTGATTGTTGAAGGCAAAGCCCCAGGAGGAGGAGTGAGACAAAGGGACTGGAAAGTCTCCTTTATGCAAAGCAACAGTGATTGTTAGTAACCTGGAACTCTTAGAGGAGCGAGCATGGGAGAGCTCACAGTGAGTGGTTGTGAGTTCACTTGTGCGGCTGTCCCAGACTGGCCTTGAGAAGAGGGAAGCTAGCAAGCTTCTGTGTGACCTGACACGTGACCTGACATGTGCTATGAAACCTGGCACGTGACCTGACATGTGCTATGAAACCTGACACGTGACCTGACATGTGCTATGAAACCTGACACGTGACCTGACATGTGCTATGAGGCCTGACACGTGACCTGACGTGCTATGAAACCTGACACGTGACCTGACATGTGCTATGAAACTTTCATCATCTTTTTTTTTAAAAAAAATCTTGGAACTTCCAGACAAACGTTGTGCTGGCACTGTGTGGAGGCCTAGTGAGGGGCCATGCCCACCCTCCATTAGATAGTCCATCTTCTCATTCAGGAAGGAGTTGGCAGCAAGAATTGAAGACCATTCAAGCTGCCGCAGAAATCTTTAGAAATACTGGAAAAGCCAAGACTTCCCTAATTTAATACGTTTGGTGAGGGCTCTGAGTAGTTTAATGGAGGAGACTGGCTCCAGAAAGCTGGACAAGTTGGGACATTCTGATTACTCACACAAAACGTGCTTTGGGGGTGGCGCCTTGTTTACTTCAGAGTCGAAGTTATTTGCTCAAGGATATAAAGTCTGGCCTGGCAGTGGCGTTTAGACTCAATTCTCAGAGCAAGGTTTCCACTCTTTCCACTCTCCCACATTTCAGTCAAGTACAAGTACCCCCCACTAACGCTTTGTAGAGTATGAGAATCAGAGGAAAGACCCAGAGGCAACGTGGAGCCAAGTTAAATGGTGACTCCCCTTGAGTCACCCACGGCAAGTAAGGCAGGGACCTTCGTGGGACTGGTCCAAATGTATTTTCGCTTAATTATTTGGGGGCCAAATCTCCAGGGATTAGCAAGTTCAAGTCCTTTTCTGCTCTAGTTCTTTTAAAATCTTGTTTATATGCTAATTTTACTCCACCCTTTGCTGGGGTTCTGTCATCTGTCAAGTAAACAGTGACCATAATGAGAAAAGAAACCAGAAATGCAAATGAGCAGAGACAAAGAGTGTGGGTTAAGCCGGAACCAGCTTAGCGGAAATATGAATTCCTGCTCAGAGCCACCTTGTCTCATATCTAAGCTCACACCTTTATTTCTTATTGACTCTGGCATAAGACGCTTTCCTTGCATTAGTAATGATATTGTGAATGTTTTATGGGGTGTAGAAGTCATGGTCACATTGAAATCCGCCCTCCGTGGATGGGGGATTCTTAGACTTAATGAAATATGCAGTGAGTTTGAATCAGACTCTCATCTACTCCTACCAAGGACCTGAAGATTCTCGGGGGACGTTGGGGACTTTTGGCCCTCTTTCCATTGCTAACAAATACTCCTCTTTATATCTCCAAAGAGGTTTGAGAAGGTCCTCACCATTTCCAGTTTTTAATCCGTCTCCTCTCAGTCTCAGCCTCCTCTGTGGTCCCCAAGCATAGAGGCTGCTCATTCTTCTACATTCCACACAGCATCTTCCCAGGAGAGGGGCTGACATTCTCCCGGTGCTCAGCTCCTGCTTCACATCACTGCTTGTTAATCAACTAAGCACCCGCCCACACACACAGTTGTTGTCTAGACGATTCCACTCAGGTGAACCCCGTGTGTGTCAGGGTGGAATTTTACTCCAGAGGGTCTCGGGGGGTGGTTTGTCAGCAGTAGATTGCCACACTGCTTCCAAGGTGCCTCTGGAAGGATTCAGGCTCTACTCTTTTGGTTAGCAGATGAATATGATCATCATTCGCATCACACAGTGACATCAATTTTCAGGTAGAAGTTCCCTTTCCTTCCAAGCTATGCCACTCACTAAAATCTTGTTCTCTGCCTCGTTAACACCGATATCTGCCTAAATCCTGGCTGGTTTCCTCCTTTTGTTGGTGGTTTGGGGATGGCTCTCAGTTGTTGCCTCCAAGAAAGTCAGGGACAATCCTAGGATGTTGTAACACTTGTGGACGTAATCACCTCAACATCCTGGTCTCCAAGGTCCTGGGCATTGTTAACATTTAATGTCCTTTATTTCCTTCCATTTCTATTGACCTCGATTTGAGCAAGAGTCCGTAGTATCTTTCTTTATGACTGTTATTCCAAATATCCAGTCCATGCAATCAAGCTCATTAATAGTCCCTCCATGTGAAACAGAGAAAGGTAAGAAGTGATTTATTAGTAGGTCAGGCTAACAGAGCATCTTACAGTAATAAAGACTGTTTGGCGGGTGCTCACCTCATTTCAGTTTACAAGTAACATTTATACAACATTTCCTAATGATATCAATTATGTAATCCATCTAGGTGAGCGGTAATCCTTAGGATACATGACAGGTCAGAAAAAGCTATAAAATAGAGTTAGGACATAAAATGAATTCTATTATCTATTATCTTGATGTCCACTTTTCAGATAACTGCCCTTATCCATCTCAGACAATGACGAGAAAAAATTGAAGAGGTTGTCATGACCCTGAGCCTGGTTCAAATAGTAAGTAACACTCCAAACTCTTGTTTGAACTCTTGGGAAGTAGCTAAAATATACAATGATAAAATATATGAAACACTCAATGAAATTGATTAATTGATGCAAAATCAAGATGGCTACAGTCTTGCTCACACGATCTCAATCTCTTTCCTCATAATTGCATTTTGACCTCACATGCACATCTTCTCATCTTTTATCTGCACTTTCCTGGCTCTGCCTTTTCCCTGCACAATCCCAATTGTACGTGAGATGACATGGAGATTTGAACTCCTTCTTAATGAGCATGTTTGATTCCTTTCTAGTCTTTACATTGTCAGCATCTCCACTTGGTCAACTTAGAACCAATGTTATCCAACTCCTTTGCTATTGTTCTTGAGTGGGAGAATACAGTGGGGAAAAATAATACAGCTGTATAGATACATATTGACAAATCCATTGTCCCCTATTTCAGCTTGTTTTCAATCTTTTATTTGACTTGAGTGAACACTCCCATTTTCTTCAGTGATTTTCAAGCCTTATATATTTCTGAAAAATATGTACTCTCACAAGACCGTCAAGAAAATTGGGGACATTAATCATACTTTCTTCCATGGAAGATCAACCTTTTCTCATTTACCCTCATGTGGCAGATATTTTAGGGTGTCTACCCAACAGCCAGCCCTGCCTGTTCTTCTTTGATAACAGAACCCTGATTTGGTTTAGGTAGTCTTTAGTGAGGGTGGCCTCCTGCCTAGGCCTTATGGAGAATGGTCATTGTTGTGATTGTTGCCACTGTGCCCACCAGTGGTTCTCAACCTGTGGGTCACGACCCCTTTGGGGGGTCCAATGACCCTCTCACAGGGGTCACCCGATTCATAACTGTAGCAAAATTACAGTTATGAAGTAGTAAGGAAAATAATTTTATGGTTGGGGGGGTGGTACCCACCACCTGAGGCACTGCTGTATGAGGAAGGTTGAAAACCGGGTGACCCCTGTTTTCTGTGGACAGCCTGAAGCTGCTATAGCGATCCTTGGACCAGGAGGGAATGGCTTCTGGCTGAGGTTCTCGGCACAGGAATAGAGAAACGAGTCTGCAACCTTGAGGACATTGCTAAACCACTTAATTAACCAATGTTCTAACTATTCTACTTCTTAACTTCTTGATACATATTAGACATTGCATAAGATCATAAAGTTTATTTATCATTCCGGCTTCTCTTGTGTGAATGTTGTTACTTGCAGCCAAAACATGACCAATGCTCCACGAACCCTTTCTCATAGCCCTAGATGTCCTCCGCGCCTCGGGGTCAATCTGTTTTCAATCTGTGCTCTTGATTGTGTTGTGACCCACCTTTCCATCATTTATGACCCCATCCGCCCTGCATCTTCTGCCTCTCCTTCTCTGGGTCTATCAACTAGCTTAAATGGTCTCCCATGTTCAAAGCTAACCTTGACGCCACAATTTAGTTGACCTCTAAATAAACCGCTCTCCTTCCTTTCGAATGCAAACTTTTAAAAATAGCCTGTACTTTCTGTTTTCACTTCCCATTTGCTTTCAGAGTCTGTCAAAATGGTGACAGTGAGAGATCTCCTAACTACTATATCCCATGGCATGTGGAAAATCGTATCTTACTTTGGGCTGTCCCTCTGGCTGCACTTGGTCCAAGTTACTGAATCTCTACTATTTTTCTTTTCATGCAGCCGCAATCTTCTGGTTCTCCTTACTTCCAGGACCCTTTCACTAAGTAGCTTGTAGTTGGACACACCTGTATCTTCTTGCGCCTTACATCTCAATGTTCTACAAGGTTCCCCGGTTGGCTAAGCTCTCTTCTCTTTCATAGATTCTCTCTGTCGTTACATTCATTTTTACAGTTTAAATGGTCACCTTTCAGTTAATGACATGCAAAACTCAGACCTCTTACCTGACCTTCAGATCCTTTTATTGAATGATTTACGAGAAATCTAGAAGCCCAGGTCAGACGGTGAAGAAGGACTTGGGTGCTAACTGAAAGGTGGGTGGTTCAAGCCTGCCAGCCTCTCTAAGGGAGAAGGATGTGTGGCAGTCTGCTTTGTTAAGAAGATGTACAGCTTTATGCGACAGCGCAACTCTCTCCTGTAGGGTCACCATGCGTCACGTTTGACTTACAAGCAGTGTTTTGTTTTAACTAGAAATCTATATCATCTACTAATCACTAAGAAACACCCTTAAAGAATGCTCTAAGATCTCCCTTCTTCCCCTCTCATTAAATCTATCACCAAATTCAGTTGGTTTTGCCTCCCACGTAGTTCTCAGTTCTCTTTCTGCTTCTTCCTCTCCACAGTGACTTCCCAGCTTGCGCCCTGCTCACCTCCCTTCTAACTACTACAATGGTTTCCTCGCTAGGCTGCTAATGCAAGGTTAGCAATTCAAACTCACCGGGGCTCTGAGAGAAAAAGATGAGGCTCTCTGCCCCCATAAATCTTTGCAGCCTCACGAATTCTAGGAGCAGTTCTACTGCCTGCTTTATAGGGCCACTATGAACCAGAATAAACTCAATGGCAGTGCATAATTGCTCTTTCTATCACCATATCTTTTTGGAAAACCAGTTCTATTGTCATATAATTCACATCCTCTACAGTTCAATAGTTCAATCACATCGAGAAGAGTTGTACAATCATCTTCATTCTTGTACTCATTGTTATTAGCTCCCCATTTCCCCCCAACCTCCCCTGCCATACTCCCAAGGACCTACTAATCCAGTTACTGTCACTATAGACTTACATATCCTGGATTTCATATACCAAAATATATTAAAAAAACACCTAAATAACAATAATAACAAAGTTAACAGATACAAACCTCAATTGAAAAGTGTGGTAGATTATTATATGGCCACCAGACACTCGTAGCTAAGGGTGAGTCAAACCTGTCAATCAGGTCATAGCCTGACCGGCATACTTGATGGTGTGGCCTTCTCACAAGGACCCTGGACCCTGCCCCTCTCTCTCTGCCATGGACTCTGAGAGCTGCACCCAACACACAACTCTGCACCCGTCAGCCCGTAATCTTCCTGCATTCCGC
Organism: Echinops telfairi; assembly: GCF_000313985.2. NCBI lineage: Eukaryota > Metazoa > Chordata > Mammalia > Afrosoricida > Tenrecidae > Echinops > Echinops telfairi. The sequence continues at coordinate 15,792,003 of NW_022111324.1, forward strand.
ATCATTGCATGTGGCTATGTGGGTCTGAAGAGGGATTTATGGACCAATATTAGACTTGTGGATTCGAGTTGGACTGGGCTGGGATGCTGTCTTGATATATAATTACTTCTTGATATAATGCTCTTTGTGATACATATGTGAGTGTCACTGGATTTGTTCCTCTCGTAAATCCGGCCTAACACAAAAAGAATGAAGACAATATTAAAAACTAGAACAGATTTAAATGGATCACAAGGGAGATCAAATGATAGGGTGCTAAATTGTAACCTACCTGCATCTGCAACAATCTACTTTCCAATGCAGTCTGCATGTAACAAGGCTGTTCCCATCCCTGGCCCAGGGTCCTAGGGGAAATCCAGGTGTATTTCCCATTAATTCAAAAAACAAACAAACCCCAAACTAAAACAAAACTGAAATCGTTTTGGGTCAAAAGGGAGACCACATGATAAGATGTTACATTTTCCCTATGTCTGCCCTTACTGTCTTTGTAATGTTCTCTGTCACATGCCTCAACCATGATCAGAGGGGATTCACCCAAGGCTGAATTCATGTGTGAACCCTGAAAATGGATTTTGGGCTTCCAGTGTTATCCACAGCCTTCTGCACACCATGTGTTCATAATTTAATCTCTCATACCACTCCCTCCTTTAGATTTGGGTTAAAATCTTTATAATCCTGGAATCACACAGGCTGGTGTGCTTTTCCATGTGGACTTAGTTGATGTCTTCTTGCATGGTTGCTTGTTTGAACACAAGTCTTTACGATCCCAGATGCTGTTCTTTCTGATTGCTGGGGATCATCTGGATTCTTCACTGCACTTTGCTATAACTCCCATATCTTCAGGGATCTCTTCCTGAGGGCAGCCATTTCCATTTCTTAATCTCCTTTAACTCACCCTTCTCAGAGTCTGAAGAAGATTGTATCTTCATGCAACTTTGGCCAAGATATGTCATCGATTGAATTCTTTCCATGGCTAAGTGATTTTTAAAAAATGGGATGAAGTATGTGTTTCTTAGTATAACATACTTATGTTTTGAAAAGAACCGATAGAAGATGCAGAACGATTTCTTCATGATTGACCCCCTACTTATCTCTGCAGTCTGTCTTCTTGCACTCCACCTCACAAGTTATTCTCCAGTAAATTGTGTTGCTAGTTCTCTATGCATCCTTATGATTTCTTAACATGCACATGTACACACTTTACCTGATTAATTTTCTAAAAGTAGAGTCCATTCTATCATTTGTACTGTAAGATTGTCATTTCTATCAGGACACTACCATATTCCATTGCAGTTTCTGGGCTACCAATGATTAGCCCATAGTACTGTGGTTCTCAACCTTCCCTTTAGTACAGTTCCTCATGTTGTGGTGAACTCCACTCCCAACCATAAAATTATTTTCATTACTACTGTATAACTGTAATTTTGCTACTGTTTTGAATTGGGCGACCCCTGTGAAAGGGTCATTTGGCCCCCAAAGGGGTCTCAACCCACAGGGTGAGAACGGCTGCCCTAGTAGATATTCCTGGCCCATAGTCATGTTTCCTTATTGTTTGGGGAGTTTAGTCTCCTGGATCTGAGAACTGCTTGTGTAGATGCCCGCCCCCTCTGCCCATTCCCCCTCTAGTTTTTCAATTCAAGGCTTGATGTGTGAACCAAGAAACGTGCCTCCGAGACCACCTTGTCATAGTTCCCATCGTTCCTACCCTTCTGTAATCCTCACACTGTTTCATCACTCTTCTGGTGTTCGAATAACAGGAGGATTTCTACATCAAGACACACATAGGAATCATGAAAGCTATTTATGATTCTGGGATTATTTGCATAAAATTGGCATGCACATAAGTAAATGATTATGTTTGTTTTCCAATTACTGCAGAAGGTTTATTTACTGCTTTTCTTCCTTTGCCTACTGTCATTGTCTCAGAGTTTCTGGTAAGATGATAAAGAAGGAAATTAGTGGAACTGGACGAGGTTGAGGAACAAGAAAGTTCCCATCAGAAATTCTGCTTCTCCCTGGTGTTTCCAAAAGAGCCCCAGTGGCCTAGGGGGTTAGCCAAGGCTCTTTCATAAGCTTTACATATAATCTTTGACTTCATCTAACCAAAAAGTGTTCTCCGAGAAAATCAAGGGGAAGGGATTTATTGTTGTTAGGTATTTTTTTTCTTTCCTTTTTTTAGCCCGTTACCCAGAAAACTTCTAAATGCAGACATCCCCAAGTCGCAATGGCAACTGAGGAAGACAGCATGCGAGGACAGGGGCAGCAGGAACACTTGCTAGTAAGTGGCAGACGCCGTGCTTCCTCCCATCAGTGCTGCAGTGACAGGAATCACGACCACGTCTCTTGGGCGGGGCGGGGAGGGCCTCAGAGTCACCCGGCTTTTGTGGCTCCTGGGTGTGCTGACACGTGCCACCTCACATGAACTGAGTGTGACTGTGAGCTGTCCAAATGTGCGGCTCCACTTCGAACGTAATGGAATGCAACGTTCCACGAATGTGCTGCAGCAGGGTGGTGGCTCTTTGGTACAGGAGGAAAGGAGGTGGGAGACTGCTCATGGCGGCATGGGGTGCAGGCAATGGGCAGGGTGAAGGGCCTTGCAGATACGTGGAAGCTGACATTGCAGGATGGGGAGCAGGGGCTGAAAGGTCTGATGGGGCATATTTGCCGGTCTCTAACCCCAACCTTTTCTTGCCCCAACCTGCTCCAGGGGCACCCAAAATCTTAACGAGTGCCAATGTGGCGCCCTTTGTCTAAGAAAATCTTATTCCACTTTTGATTTTGGGAAAGTATATTGCTGCAAACTGGATTATCACCTAAAATCGTACAAATTACATAGGAGCCACCAAATCCTTCACACAGGAGATCAATGAGTCTCAAAGTTAACAGTAAACTCCTCAGTTCATTTCATGACGTAACCAAAATTGTAACCCCCAAGTGGACTTGGCTGATTCCATGCAGGGGCTAGACGCCTGGAAGATATTAGCAGCATGAGCAGAGCGGTGCGGCTCAGCGGTAGAAGAGAACAAGGGGAAAGACCCGAGTCCTGGGGGGATGGCCCTGAACCGTTGAGTCAGCCACGCCCAGGACTGTTCTTCTGCTGGAATTTTAGCTGAGATTGCTTTTTCTTTTTAATCTATTCTAGGGTCACACGGCAAACTCAATACCTGGGTGGGGGTGCGGGGGTGCAGAAAGAGTAAAGACTAAAGAGCCATTCTTTCACAAGAGTCCCGAGCAAGGATGCAGCAGCTCATGGTCTCCTGAGTCTCAGGGTGGGCCTTGCTCAGTGCCCTGAGGGCTTCTCTTGGGGAAGGTGTGCAGCAGCGGCCAGCGTATGCCCATAGTTTCATAGTCAGCAGGGTTTGGGAAAGGACCCAGAGCCATAAAGCTTTGGTAGAAATTCCAGGTAAAGAAGGTCATGTGAGGTCAAGGGCTTCTTCTCCCATGACGACTTTCATGGTTTGTACGTACCAGGACTTCCTGAGAGCGCAGCAGGCATAGAGATGCGCAGACTCCTCAGCATGCTCCTTTCTGTTCGTACCTCCCCCAACAGCTGACTTCCTTAACGGTGACGGGGAGAGTGGCACCTTCGTAGGTGGGTCCATTGGTCTGTTCTGCGGCTCTCTCTCCACATAGATCTGTCCCTCTGTAATCCAGCCAGTCAACTCAGGGATGGAGTGAGTGATATCATTAGGCGTGGTGAGAATTGGGATTTGTGTAATAGAGCCATGTCTACCTTCTACTCGGCCAGGACATTCATACATTGAGGCTAGATCTGAACACATGTAACCTGGGAAATCGTGTCGACCAGGAGCTTCTCTGGCAGTTGAAACCTCTCAAAGTGCTTCAGCATAAGACCTCATGTCTGTGAGGATAAGCAGTACATGCTTCTCAGATTGGTAAGCAAAGGATTCGGCTGTGGTTAGAGCCAGGTGAGGAGTGATGATTCACTAAATGCTTGGGTCATTAGTCAAATTCAAAATGAGCCCCACAGTGTTCCAGGGAGCAATTTTCTTCAAAGCCAGACTTGCAGAATTGGGCAGCTTCCATGTTTATACCCACAGCAGCAATATAATTGCAAAAATTTCTTCATTATAATCTACTACATCTTTGGATTTCTTTACCAAACCAACCTGCCAACACATTTGAGCTGAAATTCCATTGTGTGGTAAACCAGCCACAGAAATGATAGGACTTTTCTGCCCCTCCCCCCGCCTCCCCCGGCAATGCTGCTCATGCCTGAGGTAGTTTATTGTGCCAACCTGGACGATAAACACATGTGGGGTTAATTGAAGGGCAGAGAGACAAATGGCTCGGTGAGCCTCGCCTTCTAGTTCTCGGGTCTCTTGCTTTCTGATGGTCAGACCAGGGTGCAGCTGCCTTAGCCAGTTCCCTGCTTCAGCTGGCAAGGCTCACTTCCTGCAAGACATCCCCAGGGAGAAGCCACATGGACCTACCCCGATGCAGCCCTGGGTGCTGGAGCAGCTGCATGGAGACCCCTGCCAGCATTGAGATGCTTACACGCTTTCTGACTCAGTTTTCCTCCTGCAGTCAGCATCATTGTGTCTGTTTTGTGAGATGGAGGAGGACTTTGTGGATTGATGTCAGACATATGGGCTAATGTTGGACTTGTGGGCTTGGGCAGCACTGGGTCGGAATGTTTTCTTGGTGTGCACTTACTTTTTATATAAAACTCTGTCTTATCCATGAGTGTCTGTGGCTTTGTTTCTCTAAAGCACCCAGACTGACACAATGCCCTCTGTGGGAGAAATGCCAGTCTGAGTCATCTCCTCCTGGTAGATTCGACACTGAGGATTGATTGGCTGACATATGATGGCCAGAAAGTCTTCAGCCAGCACAATGGGGCCTCCTGTTAATGGGTTTTCCAGATCCATTGAATACCAGACCAATCTTATCCTCAGACAATGGTGTTCAGAGAATACCTCCAGAAAATCCGCAGGATGTGTTCTTGGCATTGTACCTGAAACTTTGCTTTACCGTCACGAACTTCTGGCACTTGCTCACTTCTCTTCGTGTCACCTGGTCATGTCAACAGGGCAATCCCTGCACATTGGGGAAACTTAACACGATCTTACATCACTAACGGATCCTGGACTCCTGATGCTGTCTTGTATGTGAGGGGAGCTAGGGCAAGGTAGTTCTGGCTACCTGCCAACACCTGCTCCCAAACACCCACCAGAAGCTGGTGCCTTTGGGTAGCTCAGGTGTGGCCCCATCTAGAATCCCCTGCATCACCTGCAGCACCTGCAGTCTCTTCTTTCCCAACTGACCCCCTGGGATTTATTTTCTTTGCATTCAAAAGCACCCCAGTGCATACAGAGTGACTGGCTTTTAGCCCTGCTATAAGCGGCCTCCAACAACTGAGGCTGAAATCTCAGCTGGATTAGCAATTAACTTTATGACTTTGGGCATGGCATGTTATCTCCAAGAGTCTAATTCCTTTAAAATATAGAGATCATAGAATACCTGACTTCACAAGGTGAAAGTTCTAACATCGGGTGTGAAAAGACCTTCAAGTTCCTATGATGATGATGATGATGATGATGATGATGATGATGATGATGATGATGACAATAATAGCATTAGGGGCAGGTTGCATTGTAATCAGACAGCAGTGAGAAGGCCCTACAATCTTTCGATGTTTCCAGGACAATCCCTGAATCTTGGGACATTTTTACCTCCCTTTCTCCTAAGAATGCAGGAGGGAAACCCTGTCTGATGAGTCTTTGGGGGGAGGGGGGTGTACAGAATATAAAGGCAACATCTTATGATGAACACAACGTGACTTACCAGCTGGTGCTTCGGGGGCTAGTATTACAGTGTGCAAGGATGCGGATGCACATGGGGAAGTCAACCCACAGTGTGATTTTCCTCTTCACTTTCCTTCGCATTGAGAAGTAGCGACGTCCGGGAGTTTCCGGTGAAAGGGCATGTATCTGATGTATAGAAAAGAAATCCAACTGGGAGCCTGGCTGCACTGCAGGAGTGAGAATGCAAGCTCCCCCACTAGAGATTTGTAAAAGGTCTCCTTCCATTCCATTGTTTCCCGACCCCTCACTCTACCACTAAAACCACTTCTTCACAAGCCCTCGACCACGGCAAGGCTTGTGCGGGTCACAGCTCTAGCCACTTCATTCTCCAGTTCGTGGCAAGACTGAAGGCCAGCGAAGGTCTGCAGTTGAGTGTGTGTGTGTGTGTGTGTGTGTGTGTGTGTGAAGAACTGCCTTTGGTTCTGGGAAATAATGTGATTGTGATGAGCACGCCAGCTGGGAGGTGGCTTTCAAGGCTGTTGTCTGAGCTCTGGAGAGGAGCTGCCATCGGCTCGGCTGGCATAATGACAAGAAAGAACCCAGGGGATTATTGCTTGGCTCAGTTACAGCTCAGGGCTCGTGATTTTTTTTGGGGGGGGGGGTGAGGGGTGGGGCAGGTCAAGAAATGAGAAGCTGGGCCTATGGACATATGCCTGGAGTGGTATTTTCAAATTGGTCTTTCTCCTCTGGAGGCTTAGTCGTAAATTTAATTAACTACGTAGTGATGGTAAATTATCATAATTAATTGATGGATGCTAAAGTGCTTTCGCTATACAAAACACTATACATAATCTCCAGGGTAGTTAATGTCTAGTCAAACTTTGAGGACTAATCTAAGGGAGAGTTATTTATAACAATAATAATAAATAATAATATTGTAATTATCATTACAAAAGTCCCTCACCTAGATTGTAATTCTCCCTAGCATTATTTTTAAATGGGTTGGATTGAGACCTTCCACTGGTCTGGAACATTGCCTCAGGCAACCATCTCTCCCCATAGCTCCTTTTCCACTTAGTGACAAGATTTCCTCTTTTGCCACAGGCCTCCCTGCAGGATGAAGGCTTCGTGAGAGACCTGTGTGTTTTGGCATCCAATGAGTAAGATAAACAAATAAATAAGTAAATATTACCTAGGAATATAAGCTCTGTGGCTAAACATGGAACTATGGGGTAGGGGGATCTGGCAGTTGGGAGTGCCTGGTGAAGAATGAGAAAGAGCTTCTCAGGCAGAAATGGGGTAGGAGTCTGGACTGGTCATCCGGGATGAGGAAGCAGCATGTGAACATGTGTGTGTGTGTGCATGCCTGGGGCCGAGAGAGGATGAGTCACATGTACATTTGAGGGCACATAAGTGTATATGTGCCGCCCCCTCTGCTTGGATTGTCCTTCCTCTTCCCTACCGTGCAAGAGCGGCAAGCAAAGGGCTCAGCTATAGCAAGCACTGTGAGGATGGAGCAGGACTGGGTGGTGCTTTGTTCTGCTGCACACAGGGATGCCGTGTGTTGAAACCCAGTCAACAGTACCTAACAACAACAACCACCACAGTGAAAGAGGAGCGAGAGTGTAGTTAAAAGACCATGCATTTATACTCCCACGTTGCCAACGCTCTGCTAAAGGGGAAATAATGGGATGAGACCTAACAACAGCAATGGGGCTTTTTAATAAAACATAAACCATGAGAATGGACCAAGAGACAACAGGAACAAAACCTTAGAGTTTAGGCAGTAGATGGAAGCGTGAGTGGCTTTAGAAGTAACAGACGGAGAAAGGAGAATTATAGTCCAAAGTAAGCAGTGAGACGAACTAATTAGGAAGCTGGTCTGAACCAGTGACTGCTTCTCAAAAGCTCGGGAATTGGAGGTATCAGGCAATTGGGGTCTAGAGGTAAAGGAGGATTTAAAGCCAGGAGTGTTGGTTCAACTGTTTTAAAAGAAACAGTTGGACTCTCTCTTTTCATCATTCCACATTTTCCTTTAGTAAAAGCAGATGGCGTCCCGTGTCTATTCTGGCAGAAGAATGGAGGGTCATTCTTTTGTGAGGTTAAACCGGATGCGATGTAGTTGATCCTGGGGACACGCGTTTTGAGACTAAAACGACTCTGTGAAAGTTTGCATACTAAGATTGAGCTGCTTTCCATTTGCATGGCCTGCCAGGTTCTCAGAATTTTTACAACTGGGTGTTTACCATTTAAAAAGGACATTGGAGGGCCCTTTTCTGGAAGTCTTCCCACACCAAGAGGGGTCACCTCAGGGTACTGACATCAGGGTTCCCCCCAAGAACTCAGTTAGGTTACCCAATAATAAAGACCAGTTTATCTGCAGACTCAGAACTTCTCGCCCTCTTCTCGGGGTGCCAAGGATAATGAGCTATCCGGGAGACATCTATAAAGATAAACAGACATATACGAACAAACAGCAACAAGCAACTTAGAAGAGACAGAGGCTATTGTGGGAGAGAAAACCTTAAAAACAGAAACCGTATATCTCCCTGGAGAGATAAGCTATTACATCCAAGAAACAGGAATATGATGCTATAAAAACATAAACTCAGAGAAGAAAATGAGCACTTTCAGAAATGAGAATTTAGAAAGTATAAATTAAAATGACAATAAAAGGTTAGAAGATAAAGAAAAGAAAAAGAAGACTAAGGAAATAGATAAGAAAACATTTTTGCATAGTTATCTGACATCCAAATAATCAGAATTCCAGAAAGAGATCTAAAATGAACAGAGCGAAATGGTCCACAACTAAATGAAGAGAATTTCTCAGAAGAGTGGGACTGGACTTGTAGGTTGCCAGGTTCCCATATAATGACCTATGCAATGGAACCCATCATAGGTCACTGTGACAGTTCAGAATTGTAGGAACAAAAATGAGAGTGCGCACATTTTGAGAGTTGGGAGGTATTACACAAAGGGGCAAGCATCAGAATGGCATCAGAGTTGTTATGAACTCCAGAAGCCGGAAAGCCGTGGGATTATGCTTTCAAACTATTGAGGAGATATGATACAATTTAGAACTCTGTACTAGCCAAATTCCTAGTGAGAGTAAAACAAAGACATGTTCAAGCTTGAAAGGTCTCTAAACTATATCTACCACGCATCCAGCATGAGGGATTAAATGCCGCGGGAGAGGAAACCATGCCCTGCTGAAGACAAAGGTCCAGCACCAGAGGGAGGTGACTGGACTATCCCAGGGATGGCGATACACAGAGTTACCCAGAGCAGCCTGGTCTCAGACCCTGAGAGCAGCAGTCCCAGGGGGAAGTAGATAAGGTGGCTTGAGGAAGTTTTCTTCAGAACGGTGAAACTGATAGACTAATACATCAAAGGGTTTTAACAACTGATGCGGAGTTTGCAGCTGAACCATCTGGTAAAAATGAAGCCATAGAAAAATATTAATGATATGTTTACAGAGTCTAAGCAAGTAAAATAACAAACGTAGGACAACTTTTTAACTCCAGGGAAAACAGAACATTGTACAGGAAAGGAAAAGCCATTCTAGTATAGGAGTATCCATGGTTCAGTTATGAAATATGTTCACTTAGCCATAATAATATAAACCTGGAATAGTTATGCTTCCAAAATTACAAATTGCAAGTGGAGTTCAGTATGGTTAAGTGTATGTTGTAGGCAGGGGCGCATGAGCGAGAGAACACTCTACCTTCATCTTCCGCAGTAGAAAAATCAATAGAATATGCTTTGAAATGGAAAACTTCAAAATTAAAAACAAAACAGGAAGTAGCAGTATAATGATCTATTTTATCGTGAAAGGAATTAGAAGAACAAATAGTAAGTCTGATTATGGAAGTGTGACTTTTGAGACACCCGTGAGACAGTCAAATGCAGAATAGGCCATTGGGTCTAGGGATCCAATGCCAACCATTCTCGATAGGGGTTCTTAGTGGGAAAAAGTAAGTCGTACAGAGAATTATTCAAATAATAATGTTATCAATTCTTCCCTGGAATGGCGGATAGGTACTACCATTTAGGACATATAGGTGGGAAGCTATATATATATATATATGTATATATATACAACATAAGAAATAAACAGTTAATTAGTCCACAGAGCAGTACAAATGGCTCAGTTCAACTCATTTCCATGAGACAGTTAATACACTGGCAGTCCTTCAACTCATGAGGGCTGCTGGGTACAAGTCAAGGAAGCAGACAGCTGAGTCTTCTATAGAGCAATACAGGAAGTCTGGCCACAGGCAGCAAACAGTAGGGCAGGTCACCAACAGTCAGCCAGATGACAGGGTCCAACAGTCCCCAGCTCAACTGATATATACACCAGCATTGTGGCGAAGCAGGTCTCGAAGGAACCTCAAACTATAGCGACACAGTCCTTGGGTTGGGGGTCCCACAGGTAATGCAGCTTGTGAGTTGAGGCAGAGAACTAGCTAAGGTAGCCACACACTGGTCCAATCATCAGAGGTCAAGAGACAGAAAGACTAGGCTCACCGAGCCATTTATCTCTTTGCCTTTCAATTACACTGCAACCTTATTAACTCCACATGTGCTTATTGGCCAGGTGGGCACAATAATCCTACCTATCACAGATGCCTTTGGGCACTAGCTTGATTCCTTTTTACAAGGTAGCTGAGATGGACAGGGTCAGTGGAAGGAAAAGAGAGGTTTGAGGTCAGTGTCAAGTGAGTAGATGAAATGGAAGAGGGCCAAGGATGAGCACTAGCGTCGGGATAGGGTTGGGATGAGCAGGCCACAGAGAAGGATGGAAGAGCAAGAGCAACAGCAGGAAAGCCACTGGAATATGGCATGTAGAGGCTGTAGGTCCTATAGTATAGGAGAAGGGTTTTTGCAGGAAGAGTTACATGGGAGGTGCCAACAGCTGCAGAGAGTATGAGAAATGAGGGCTAAAGAGGCCATTGATTTTACTGACACACAAGTTGTTGGTGACCTTAGCCAGAATCGTTTTAGTGGAATAGTTATTTCTTATTGCCTACCTCCCTAACCCACACAAGAACTTCTGTCATGTGCCATGTCACATCTCTTAAGAGGCAACTGTTTTTCCTCACAAGACTACTTAGATACACAACATTGGGTTTCCATAACGACTTTGAGAGAGCATTTCTTGGCATTCATGGGCCTTGGCCAATTCTATTATTGCATTCTTTAGATTAGTTATTTTTATGTTTTGGTTGTTTTTCATGTGAAACCTTAAATGAATAACATGTTGAAACTGACCAACGGAGTGTGTTGAATGACCTTGTCCTTCCAGTAATTTCAGAACATGAGCCAAGAACTTTTCATTTGGAAAAATAAGAACCTACTCTAATGTAAAAGAAAGACCCCTGGTGCCTCTTTCGGGGACCCGTGTGTCAAATATCAGGTTGCTAACTTCAAGAACGACAATTCAAATCCGCCAGCCACTCCGAAGGAAAAAGACGACACTCTGCTCAGAAACCCTACAGAAAAGTGCTACTCTACACTCGATGGAGCCCTGGTGGCGTGGTAGTTATGAGTTGGGCTGTGATCCTCAGCGGTTCAAAACCACCTGCTCCTCCTTGGAGAAGGATGAGGCTTTCTACTCCTGTAAGGGTTCCAGTTTCAGAAACCCACGGAGGCAGTTCTACTCTGTCCTTTGATCGCTATTGCCATCAACTTGATGGCAGTGAGTTTGGTTTTAAAGGAAGAAAGAAAACCTGATTTTCTTCAAAGGAAGGAGCTCAACCTTCACCAGCTGCAGCAGGGTTTGTCATGCAAATGGACAGAGTATCCTTTTTGCTGCCAATTATGCCCAGTATGGAAATGGTAAGAAACGTAAGACTTAATTCAGAGGGAAGAAAAGTGATGGCTCTTCTGAGAAACACTGACTGTTAGAGAGAAAAACAAAACAAAATGGAAAAACCAACAGTTTTCTCACTTTATTATTGTTTTCCATTTACTGAGTTGTCCCACGGAAATATGACACCCATGGATAACCAGAGCCCAACTGTGCTTCGAGAGTCCGCTGGTTAGCACCAAGGCACAGGCGTAAATCCTCATTTAAATTTATGTTCAATGAGGACAGGGATTTGTTTTCTGGTGTTCGCTTCCCCGCCCCTCCCCTTTGGTGTTGTATCCCCAGGATGTAGGGGAGCTGCACTATGAATATTTGCTGAGTTGAGGAAATCTGTCTTCTTAGCAAAGAGGTAGTTTCGCTGGGCCTCACAGGCAGCCATTGAACCTCTGATCCCCGTGAGCCTGAGAGATCGTTTGATGTCCTTGCAAGCAGGAAGGCAATCACACTCACATTTCTCCAAGTCCTCTTTGAAAAATCATCCGGCCGCAGAGACCTGCTTTGTCTAGTTGCGAAGGAATTTGCTCTGGGTTGACTCCTGATGGGCTTCTGTCGCTATGCTTGTTATCTCTGTGCTGTAACATGCATGTTCAGGAAAATGCATAGCCGTTTCTGACAAACTGATTGGTAGGAAATCTGTTAGCCTTGTGGGCCACACATCGAGGTGCTGACCACAAGGTCAGTAGTTTGCACCCACCAGCTGCTCCTCAGGAGAAAGATGATGTTTCCTACTCCTGTAAAGAAACACAGTCTCAGAAACCCACAGGGGCAATTCTACTTGGCCCTATAGGGTCACTATGCATTGGAATCTACTTGGGGGCAGTTATTTTGTTTTTTGGAAGGTTCCTGGAATGACAAAAATATGCTACTTCAGATTTAATTTTAAAGAATCTTCTTAAAACCATAAAGGGGCTGGTAAAGTATAATAACAAGGACTTACCACGGAAATAGCTTAGGAAAGGCAGGAACTAAGCGGCATAAACAAAGCCCTGAAACTGTTTTTGCCCTGAGGACTGTTGCTGAGCTTAATGAACTTCAGCATCAATTTTTATTTTAATAAATTTATTTAAAATAATTTTATTGGGAGCTCTGATAGATATTATAACAATCTATACTTCAATTAGATCAAGCATCATTGTTCAATTGCTGCCACCATAATTTTCAAAATATTTTTTCTTTTTGAACTTTTTGATACCAGCCTGGCTTTATCCCCTCCCTTCCCCACCCTCCCTCCCAGGAACCCTTGCTATTATATTATATATTATTATTATTATTATTGTTATTTCCCCGCCACCCCCACCCATATCTTACATCATCCAATGTATCCATTCACCTACCATTCTGTTATTCATCCCCCTCCAGTGGGGTTATACAATCATCATTGCTATCTACTCCACCTTCTCCCCTTTTTTCCCTTTCTTTCCGTACTGTCAGGGAATCATTACTTGCATTACTATTTCTGAAGGGTTTACCTATATTGAACAATCATAATTATACAAAAGAACATAGGCAGGTCTAACAAGATTAATGAGGTAAAACTAAGACCATAATATTAAGACAAGGAAATATTAAAGTACTAGAGGATTGTTATGTGTTTCATCAGTACTATACAGCATCAATTTTTATGGTTTTCAACACAATTGCCTGTACCATTCCATGTTTGCATGTGTGTGATAGAAAGCAAAATCTCACGCCTATCCCCTAAACTTAAACGTTCACACATTAAATCTAAGTGTGTGAACCATGACTAAACTCCACTGCACCCCTTTTGTGCTGCTTAGATTTTATGTCAACTTGTTTCTAAATGAAGGTATGGTGGTGGAGATCAACCTATGAATCAGATCACAGTCTGATGAGCCTGATTGGGCGTTGGGTGTGGGGTAGCCTTTATAAGAGAGTCACTGGGACCCTCTTTCTCTTGCTTGTCACCTTAGTGTTTACTTGGATTCTGTGACTGTCTTCAGAAGTAACCCCATGGGAACTGCCAAACCTGAGAGCTGACGGTGCCCTGCCATGTTCCCACCAACACTGGATTCACGCAACTCTGCATCCACTGGCCTATGAGCTCCTTATTTCCCACTTCACCTTCCTGTTCATCATCCCGCAGCTATGTGAGTCAGAAGAGGGCTCTGGCTAGTCTCGGATCCATCAACTTGAGCTAGCCTGGGCTAAGATTCCCTTTGATATAAAATTACTTCTTGACATAAAATCATAGCTTGTATACATATATGAATACAACTGGTTTTGTTTCTCTAGGCAACCCAGCCTCACATAATTTCTACACAGAGGACATGGTCAGAGGGGCCTCAGCAAGGGCTCAATCCATGTGTATTTCCCCTTAATTTCATTAAAAAAAAAAACCAGCTTTAAAAATGAGTCAAAGAGGACACCAAATAAGATATTATATTTTGACCTAACTGTGGTAGTTACATAATCTGATGTCAACTTGAGAATATTAAGAGTGAAGGGGTGGAGCCTAGCCTGTCAATCAGGTCACAGCTTGATGACCTCATTTGGATGCCCGACAGAGATAAAATAGCTCACTGGAGGCTAGACACACACTCTCTCTGTGAGACATTCTTGATGATAAGCCAGATGGACCTATGCTGATGGAGACAGAGCCCTGCAGCTGGAGGAGCCAAGTGGAAACCCACGCAAGTGCTGAGATGCTTCCACCGCCACTGGTTCTACAAGACTTTCCACCCACTGGCCTGTGATCTTCCTGCATTCTGCTTCATTGCCTGTGTTATGTGAGTCTGATGAGGAATTTATAGACTGGTATTGGACATATGGACTTGATTTGGACCAGGCTGGAATAGTTTTATTTTTTAATTTTATTTTATTAGGGGCTCTTAATATATAATTACTCTTTAATATAAAGCTCTTTCTTACACACATATGAATGTCTCTGGATTTGTCTCTCTAGTCAACCCAGACTACCACATTAACTATGTCTGCCATAATTGACCTTCCAATATTCTCTGTCTGATATTAGGACTAACCACATCCCTCAATTATGTCTGATCAGAGGGGATTCACCAGAGTCTTAATCCATGTGTGAACCTTGTAAATTGATTTTGGGCTTTCACTGTTATCCATAGCCTTCTGCAAACCACCTGGTTCATAATTAAAGCTGATAGTATTCCCTCTTTTAGATTTGGATTATATTGCTTGCAATCTTTGGATCATACATCCTGATGTGTTTCTTCCATGTAGACTTAGTTGATGCCTCATCTAGATGTTTGCTTGTTTGAAAACAAGTCTTTAAGGCCACAGACATTATTCTTTCTGATGGCTGGGACCATCTAGTTTCTTCACCACACTTTGCTGTATCACCCACATCTCATGAAGTTGAGTATCAAGCAGGGCCATATCACAAGAACGAATTGTTCTTAGATTGGGGTTACAATTAAGTACAAGTCCTAAATCTATGAATGCACCTATCATTCATCTATGTCTCTGGCTAACTTTAGAGACATCATTGGCATTTTAGTTAGAGAACATTGTCAATCAAACCCCCAGGGGCATCATTTCCACTGACATTAAGTGGAATGTAGACTCAGAGGGACCCTATAGTGCAGGGAAAAACTATTCCTGTGAGTCTGAGTGTGAAAACCTTCACAGGAGTAGAAAGCCTCATTTCTCCCCTACAGACCTGGCTGGTACTCACCCTCTACTTTATCAAGCATGATGTTCTTTCCTGGAGACTGAAAACATGTTTAAAGTATGTGAGACAAAGTCTCACCATCCTCACTTTTAAGGAGCATTCTGACTACTCTTCCAAGACAGATTTATTTGTTCTTATGGCAGTGCATGCTCCTAAAGGCGTCACGTCAGATTTGAAGTATTCCCAGAATGGTAATGGCCCAAATATCTGGTAAAAGCAGACACAGGTACTCTGTGATAGGTTTTACTTACAGCCAAGGCTTGAAGCAATTTCACAAGGAAAAGGAGCAGTTAACACTTAAAATCTCATGAATATATAGAAAGAAGGAGCACGTGTTAAATATATAGACAGAAGAAGCAGGTGTGCACAGACTCTGAGTATTGCAATTATCAAGCTCATAATACAAAATAAATATAATTACTATGTTTAAAAAATAAAAGATGAGCTTAAAATGCCTGTCAGAAACATGAACATAATGAGAAATTAGGCAAATTTGAAGAAGAAATAAACAATCTCTACAAATGAGCATGACAATAATACAATTCATAAAAACATAGATGAGTTTAGGGTAGATTCTAGCTGAAATGAAAAGGGTCAACTGGAAGATTAAAAAGAAAGAAAGAAAAGCCTGCAACTCATTGTCATTGAGTTGATTCCAGGCATAGTGACCCTACATGACAGGGTCGAGCTGTCCCTCAGGGTTTCTGAGAGTAGGAAGTCGCAGCTTTCTCCCACGGAGTGGCTAGTGGTTTCAAACTGCTGACCTTGCGTTAGAAGCACAGTGCATACTCAGTGGAAGATAGGCGACATAAACTGCCCAAAATGTAGCAGAGAGACACTATGAACAAGGAATCTGAAAGGACTACCAAGATCAATGGAACATAGAATAAGATCTGAAAACATTTCACTGGCGTTCAGAAGGAGGGATGGGAACGGAATACAAAAAACAAATGAAGAGAGTATAGCTGAGCATTTTGCGGGGCCAGATACAGGCAAAGCTCCGCACATTCAAAGAGTGTCACAACTTCTGAATAGGATCAATAAAAATAAATCCACATCGAAGCACATTATAGTGAACTCCAGGACACTAACAATAAGGAAAATATCTTAAAGCAAATGGGGGGGGGGGGAGCAGGAGACAGAGTATTGTAAAAGAAGAATTAGTTAAGCAGATCGGTGACTTATTTTTTTTTCAACAATAGAATAGAATAAAATCGTAGAATAAATTTCAACAATAGAATCTTAGAATAAAATTTCCAATGTTCCGAAAACCACATTCATCACTAGTGAGTTGATCCCAACCCCTAACAGTAGGAAACAAATGAAAACGAGCTACTAATCTGGAATTTTATAATTAAGGAAATATTTCAACAATAAATCAAAAATTAAAATACTTTCAAGAAATCAAAAAGGAGGATTTTCCATAAGAGGATCCCCACTAAAAGAAATGCTAAATAATTGACCAGAAGCAAAAGAAAAGCAATCTTACATGGAAAGTTTGAAATAAAAAAGAATGAAGCATAAGAAAAATGATAAATATCTGAGTAAACATAAGTATGCATTGAATATATAAAACAATAACAATACTATTTGTGCTTACAAAAGAAAAGAAAAAGTAAACTACTTTAATTAAAATAGCATGTAAGTCTGGAGGAAAATATAGGAAATCAGTGTTACAACACTTTCCACAAGAATAGAGATGCTGTTTGCATTTACACTTCAATAAATTAGTATGCATATTGTAAAATGCATGTTCTATGGGAATCACCAAAGAATAGAAAATAGTCAATGATTTAAAAACTACTAGAAGAGAAAAATAGTATTAAGAATTCTTCGATCAATCCAAAAGAAGGAAAAATGGTGAGTGGAAGAACATAGCACATACAAATGGAAAAAAACAGAAGGCATAAAATAAAATGGAAGAACACATACATATATATACATATCAGTAATTTCATTAAGCTCTTAAAAGAATAAGTAAAAATATAGAAATTGCTCTTAAAACTCAGGAAAAGAAGACAAGAAACACCCAGTTAAAAAAAGTGGAAAAAGGCCTGAACCTCCCCAAAGAATGGTAAATGAACATATAGAAAGATGCCCATCATCACTTGTCATGGAGCAATTTCAAATTAAAATAATAATGAGATACCGCCACATATCTACTAGAGTGATTAAATCTGAGAAACTGGCAAGGACAAACACAAGTGAGGACGCACAGCTTCAGGAAGACTCATTCACTGCTGATGGAAGTGCAAATGGTAAAATCCAGGATCATGCTTGTGGGCATTTACCCAATTAAATTGAAAACTTATGCCTACACAGAATTCTGTTCATGAATGTTTATTCACAATTTCCCCAAAACTGGAGTCACCAGGATGTTCTTCTGTTAGTAAACGGATAAACTGTAAACCATCCACAAGGCCAAAAAATACATGTAAGATTATTCAGAAGTAAACAGGAATCAGCTTTCACCCTATAAAAAGACACAGAGGTAGTTTAAGTGAATCCACTGAAGTGAGAGAAGTTGATCTGTTAAAATGGCATACTGTATGATAGCAATTATGTGAGGTTCTGGAATAGGCAAGAGTATAACCTATTAACCAAACCCATTACCACTGAGTCAACTTTTACTCATAGCAATTCTGCAGCACAGAGTGGAATTGTCCATGGAGTTTCCAAGGTGTACATCTTTATAGACATAGATTGCCACATCTTTCTCCTCTAGAGGGGCTAGTGGGGTCAAGCCACTAACTTTTGGGTTAGCAGCTTGGAGTTCAGAGTTTAACTTTTGCATCAAGAGAGCTCCTTTGGTTAGAAACTGAGTTAGTTAATTGTGCCAGCCTGGCCGATAATCACATGTGGGGCTAATTGAAAGGCGGAGGGGTAAATGGGTGGTGAGCCTCGCCT
>NW_022111324.1:15810463-15813846 GCF_000313985.2 Echinops telfairi
TGGACTGGTGTTGGGTTAATGGGTTAATGTTGGACTTGTGGGCTTGGGCAGCATTGGGTTGGGATGTTTTCATGATGCACACTTTCTTTACATAAAACTCTCTTATACATGAGTTGCTGTGAATTTGTTTCTCTAAAGTACCTAGACTAATACAGAAACCAAACCAAACTCACTGCTGTCATCATGTTGATGCCGACTCATAGCAGCCCCTTAAGACGGGGTAGAACTGTCCTTGTGGGTTTCTGAGACTATAACTCTTGATAGAAGTAGAAAGCCTCATCAGCCGGTGGTTTTGAACTGTTGACCTTGTGGTTAGCAACCCACCATGTAACCATTATGTCACCAGGGCTCCTGGAAGAGCTGTAGAGACAGAAAACGATCAGTGGTTGCTAGGAGTTGGTGAGAAAGGCGAAAACCAAACCAAACTGAACCACCTCTCAAAGAGAAGATTCTGACTCATAATTGCCCCAAAAGACAGAGGAGCATTGCCCCATAGGATTTCCACGATTGTAAATCTTCACAGAAGTAGACAGCTTGATCTTTCTCCTGTGGAGTGTGGAGCACGTGATGGGCTCAGCCCACCTTCCCCTCACTACTCACTGCCATTGAGTTGATTGTGGTTAGCAGCCCAGCGTGTAACCCAACCACTACCAGAGGGATATATGCATACAGCACAGGGCATTTTTAGGGCAGAGAAATGATTCTTCATGGTAATCTAGCGGTGAATACATGACAGTATGCGTTTGTTATAAGTTACAGAATTTGACAACACAAAGGATAAATCTGAAGGGGTGCAAATTGAAAAACAAAGCAAACCACTTAGAGATCAAGGAACCCCATGATGAAATGCAAACAGTTACGGAGAATCTAACTGTGTCACTAATGTATAAAACACCCTCACTAAAGGTGGTGGAGGAAAGGAGGTAGACCTTTGGAAATGAATGGATTCTATAAAAGTAAAGGCAATAGAAACTGTACATAAATTCTATACCGTAGTTGATAAAGTTGTTTTCTTTAACAAAGGTATGAGTTAACAATTCTGATACTATTATAAATGAACTTTGGAATTGAATGATTAAGCAAACAAATGGAAAATGATGAGAGCCAGTTTTCTCACTGTAGGGATGGGAATGTACAGATAAGCCAGGGGAGATGGCTAGAATGATCCACCATAATGAATTAGAATTAGTGCAATAATACTAACTTATGTTTAACTTAACATAGATCCCTTGATTATCTATAGATAACACATATTGATAATATGTGTATATGTACAAGTTAATATACACATATCTTTCTTTGGCTGAGAGAGCTGAAAAGCTATTATACTCTGATAGCAATAAATATACTTAATGCCCAGATTGTAGTTACTAATGACGTTATCCAATAAAAGGTATCAGAGGTCCTTGGAAAAATGTCTGGTTAAATGTGGAGGCAGGAACTATATAATGTCTTGAACATCTCATAGTGCCATAAAGTAAATAAGTACTAGAACAGCAATAAAATAAGCAAACAAACAAAAAAATCAAATAAAAAAGGTCTCTCCTCGAATCCCACAAAGATAAGGGTATATTAAAGGAGCAGAGGAGTCACCTGAAAGAGCTCCCAGTGGCTAAATTTGAAGCAATTTGAGTACAGTCATAAGTAAAATAGTATTGGATTAGAAGTAAAAGAATA
This sequence comes from Echinops telfairi, assembly GCF_000313985.2. NCBI lineage: Eukaryota > Metazoa > Chordata > Mammalia > Afrosoricida > Tenrecidae > Echinops > Echinops telfairi. The sequence continues at coordinate 15,812,141 of NW_022111324.1, forward strand.
CAGCAAGTATTCATGAGTCCATTCAGATATGAATAAATCAATAGATGAGGGGGAATAGACAAATCTCCTCCACAAACAAATTCTAAATAGTTTAGGTAGACATTCTTTCCTCAAGGAAAATTCACTACCACAGAGTCCATTCTGACTTACAGCAACCCCATAGGGCAGGGCAGAATTTGCCCTGTGAGTTTTGTTAACTTTTTATGGGAGTAGAAAGCCCTGAGGTTGATAGGGCATAGATCTCATTGTCTTGAGTGTGGCTACCCATAGACACCCTTCCAACAGTAAAGTAAAAGGATAAGGGGAAAAGTAACATTACGTCAGTCAAATGATCAGGGTCAGCATATGGATAGTCTGCACCCTTGACACAGGGTGATGAAAATGGCATGTTCTCTCTGTGGTCCTCCTCCTCAAAACCTAGCACTGCAGTTTAATTATGAGAAAACATCAGACAGATCCCAACTGAGGAGCGTTTCATAGAATACTGAGCATTACTCCTCAAAACTGTCAGCGTTATTTAAAAAATGGCCTGAAAACTCTCAAAGACAAGAGGAGATGAAAGAGATATAATAACTATATATAATGCGGTATTGGATAAGACAAAGGACATTAGAAAATGTGTGTCAAGTATGGGCTTTAGTCAATTGATCAATATTGGTTCATTAATTATAACCAATGTTCCATACTAATGTAAGAGGTTAATTATTGGGGAAACTCTGTATGAACTCTTTGCACTATCTGCTCCATTTTTCTATAAAATTCAAAGTTGTTCTAAATATGAAGTCTACTAAAAAATGCTAAGAGAAAAAAAGGGTTGATTGGATAAAATAGAAAATCCATATCCTCTGAGATGGTGGGAATTGTTCACATCAAAATATATGTCAACTTGTCTCGGTTTGAGTCTCAGTATTATGTTGCATCTTCCATTTTATGATCTAATGTCACTATCCCATGTATCTTTTATAGCAGCACTAGATAACCAAGAAAGAATTTGGTACTGAGAGTGGGGTTCTGCTAAGTGTGGTTTTGGGTTTGAATAATGAGTAGCACTGGAAGAGTTTTAGGCACTTAATAGTGAAAACCTAGATTGCCGTGAGGAGACTGTTGAGGGAATGATGAATACCAAGAGCAATTCTGTTAAGGCTCAGAAGGAAGTAAAGAGAGCTCTACCTCCAGCACCTGTATAAACAAGAAGAAGCAGGAGCAAGGAATTGAGGTAGATGAATTCGGGGACCTGCATGTGATGGCAGAGTAGCCAGCCCACGGAGCAAGAGAGTTCACTGGTAGAGTGGGATGCCTCCAGTCACTTACCAGTAGAGCTTAAAAGCTAGGGCAGGGGTTGTGGTGATCTAAGAAATCTAACAGCCCTAGGGACTGAGGGGGTGAAGGAACCAGGAAGCAGAAGCTAAAGAGGCAAAGAGGACAGGAGATAAAGCTTTCTTGCTTTCAAAGGATAGGGTGAGGCCACAGCCTCCCAGATTTTAAAAACTCAGATTTGTACCTACTGAGCTCTGGACTGTGGGGTTGCTATTCACAAGTGTCAGATGGATGGGGCTAGATCTGCTGTCCAAGCTGAGGGGGTAGGACCAGCATGACAGAGGACTGAGGAAGTGGAGCTGCTATGCACAAGAGCCAGAAGAATGGAGCATTCCAAGGTCAAGGGAGTGAGGAATTACTTAGTAGGATTGAATTGTGCCCCCCCCCCC
>NW_022111324.1:15813948-15847313 GCF_000313985.2 Echinops telfairi
TCCTATGTGTTATAAATCCTCTATGATATTAATGAAGCTGGATTGGAGGCATTTATGTTAATGAGGCAAAGTACCATTTACAGGATTAGAGTGTATCCTGAGTTAGTCTCTCTCTTCTATTTTAGTTCTTCTCTTTTTTCTAATTAAAAAATTAACTGTTTTCTCTTTGATATGATTGAATGATTAAACTATTGAATTATATGATATGTAAACTACTTACCAATCAAACTGTTGAAAAAACTAACTAGTTTATTGGCCTATATTTGAGATATAAAATGACCAAACAAGCTAGCAGAGACCACAGGGACTTCAAAACCCTGCAGAGGAGTTGGGAGCTGGAATATATTCTTTGGACCTAGAGCCCCCCGTGCTGAGAAACTCCTAGATTTGTGTAAGATTGATGCCAAGACATGTGGAACTTTCCAACGGATGCTGGGGCCCAAGGTTGAAAGGTAACAGGGGCCTTTTCCTGGAGTCGGAAAAAAGAGAAAGCCTCTTGTAGAGCTAATGCTCTGAATCCAGACTTCTATTCTCCTAAACTACTAAAAAGCAACACTCTCTTTGTGAAATCCACCCACTTCTGATATTTCTGTTATAGCAGCACTGGATAACTAAGATTACTGCTTACCAAAGAAACACTTGAAACATAAGGCAAGAAATATATATATGAAAATTGAAAAGAAAGGAAAGGAAAAAAAGATGCTAGATGTGGGAGCTGGGTGACTTTACCTCAAGGAGACACTCCTGGCTGCTGGTCGAGTCACAGCTGTCAATCACGTTGTAGCCGCTGACACCTCCTCCTTGGTGTCGTAAGTCTTTTGCTATGTGAGTGTGAGACGCTCGGAACTGTCCTCTCTGCCACTTCACCTTCCTCCTCTCTGGGTCTTCACTGGCACTCTGCCTGCCTGCAGGAGTGGCCTCCCGGGGTCCACTCTGTCTGAGAGCTGTCAGTGCCCTGCCATGCTTTTACCAGCCTTGAGTCTAGGGGATTCTGCACCCACCGGCCAGTGATCATCCCGCTTCCTGCTTCACCATTCTGTGTCACGATCATGTGGCTACGTGGGTCCGAAGAGGGTCTTACGGACTAGCATTGGACTTCTGGACTTGAGTTGGACTGGGCTGGAATGTCTTCTGGATATATAATTACTTCTTGATATAAAGCTCTTTCTTCCACTTAGATGAGTGTCACTAGCTTTCTCTAGGAACCTGGCCTAACACACCAAGCAAAATCTAACCAAAAGATAGCTGGTGTAGTTATTTTAAAACTAGAAAAATATAGACTTTCAGACAGAAATCCTTACTAAAGTAAAGAGTCACTCCTAAAAACAAAAAGCTCAGTTCACCAAAAAGATACCACCATGAGTTAAACAATGGACTTCTAACTGCAAGCTTGGTGGTTCAAATACACCATCTGTTCTAAAGGATAACGATTTAGGGTCTCAGAAATCCGATGAAGCAAATCTACTCTGTCTTAGAGGGTTACTATGAAATGGAATTAACTTGATGGCAATGGAGTTTTACTTTTGATACATATTCAAGAAAAAAGGAGAAATTTGTTTTAAACAAACCCACATTCATAGTTGGTCATTTTAATACTTATTTCTCAGTACTTGAACGTGTGGATGAAAATATCAGTAGAAATATAGAGTATTTGAATAACATAATGAACAAGCTTGATTTAGGAAATATTTCAATGCCCTTAATGAGCATGGCATATATATTTCTTTCAAAACACACAGAGTATTTACAAATAATTACCTGTATGCTGATTCATAAAACAAACCTCAACAAATTTAAAAAGACTAAAATGATGTAAGTTGAATCTTCTGATCACAAAGCAATGAATGTAGAAATCAATGATAAAACCATGATTGGAAGAATATATTTGGAAATTGGTACAATTTTATGTAATCCTTGGTTCAAAAGAGAAATACTTATGAAAGTTAGAAAAATTTAAAGTAAATGATAAAAATACTACATATCATAATCTGTGAAATGCAGCTAGATGAACAGGATATTTTTAAATTAAACATTAGTTTTAACAATTTCACTGAGATACAATTCATGTATCATACATTTCAACAGTTCAACCATATTCATGAGAGGTGTACAACCATCACTTCAACCAATTCCAGGACTTTTCTTCTTCCAGGTACTCATTGTTATTAGTGTCCCATTTCCTGCCAGCCTCCTCTGTCATATCCCTTTGAATAGGCCGGTACAGTTGTCTCTAAAAATTAACCTAATCTGGGTTTCAAATACAGAAAATCGTATAAAATCAAGACAGAATACAAACAAATGACTTAACAACAATGACACAATGAAACAAAGGAAAACCTCAATTGATAACAATGCAAATAATATTAAAAACTGGAGTAATTATATTTGGGTCAAGAGGGATATCAATGACAAGGTGTCACATTTTGACTCACTACAATGGCAATAATCCACCCTGAAATGTACTGTATCTGGTAACAATTGAAGCTCTAAGCCATTCCTTCCTCTGCGTCTAGATTTTATTACTTATAATTCTTGGTTCACTCATGCTGGTGCACTCCTATGTCCTTTGCTGATGCCTCCCTTAAGGCAAGCCTCTAAGACCCTAGACACTATTCTTTTTGATAGCGGGGAACCATATGCTGAGAAACAGGGAATTTTTATATCTTAAATGCCTACATATGAAAAGAGACTACCCAAATTTAGCAATGTATAAAAATGATAATACATGAAATGCATCATGTCAAATATGAGTCTATTTCAAGAATGTAAAGTTGTTTTAATATTCGAAAATTAAAAATTACTGGATGAATGGAGCCATATCCTGTAATAATCTCAATAGATGCAGGAAAAATATCATCTATTTGCTATACACATTTCAAAACCTGAGAGTAAAAAGAAATTTAATAAAAGGCATCTCCAGAGAAAGTGAGAGAGGAAGAAAGTTATCATTCGTAATAGTGAAACACTGATAGCTTTCTCTTTGAAATGAATGAGATTTACCTCTCACCACTTCTTTAGGCACCAATCTGAAGACTTTAGCCAATGAAATAAAACGACAAGAAGAAAAAAAAGACCAAAAGTTGTAATGTTTGGAACAAAAGCAACAAGATTCCATTATTCAAAACAAATATGATTTTATATGTAAACAGCTCAATAAAATCTAAGGATAAATTATTAGAATGAATTAGTTTAGTAAGATTATTGGAATTAACACGCAAAAGTCAATGTCATTTCTAAATACCAGAATCAACAGAAGATAAAAGTTTCACAAAGGTACGATTTACAAGCTTATATAAAGTGCTATTAGGAGCTACTTGTCCGTGAGTCAGCTACACCCCTGCCAGGTATTGCTGACATGATAAGCATGCAGGGACCCACCACTCTTTACACAGGCCATCTCTCAGGATTGTTCTTGTGTCCAGAAACCCTGAACAGCGAGATAATGTTAACCCCTGAGACACAGAACAAGCTTGCTTATTGCTTGCAATAAAATTAGGGGTGTCCCAATCTTAATGTTCCTAGCTACAAGGCAAACCTATTGTAGCCATCATATCCATTGGGGATTGTAGTAGACTCTCACTAGAGACCGAGGACCAAGATCATTGCACACTCTGCTTGCTGTGTCATGAGTAATAGGGTCATGTCTCTGCAGGAGTCTCATATCTTCTGCCAACATTCAGGATACAATAATAAGCTAACATATTAGCTTGTAAGTAGAATAATAATCAAACCTTAGGCCTGACAAGTAGTTGGCAGTAAATCTAACAAAAGATGTGCAACACTTCTTGGAAGAAAACGGTAAACCTTTATTGAGAGGCATTAAAGTAGACACAATAAATTGAGAGAGCCTTGCTCATTGACGGGAGGGTTCAGCAATGCGCAGAGGTTCCTTGCCCCCGATGAATGCCCAGAGGCACTGCAATCCCCATAACCATCCCAAACACTTCTTATTTTGTTGGTGGACTTGGACAAGATGTTTCTGTTATTTATTTGGAAATGCAAAGAGTCGAGTAGTCAAACCTTGAAGGGCGGGGGAGGGGAAGTAGAAGGTGGGAAGGTTAGCACTATAGATAGAAAAAAATTACTTTAAAGTCATAATAATTGAAATAGAGGTTGGGACAAACTCCTATATTAGAAATATGGCAGTGCAGATCCCTTGGATAGGATGGACTTTCAGATAAACAGTACTGAGAAAAATATAGTATTCATATGGAAAGAAATGAAAATATATCACTGTCTCATATCATGTATTATGTTGATCTATGTGGAATTGCCTTTTGTAGGTCAAAACAGTAAATTATAGACAACTTAATAGTGTAGAGCTCAACCAATAAAAACAATTCCAGGTAGATTAAGAACCTAAATGTAAAAGATAAAAAACCATAAATCTTTGAAAGATAATATGGAATATTTATAACACAGTAGATTTATTTCTCAAGACAGAAAATCAGCCCAGCAAACTATCTGTCATGAGAAGCTAAGAACTTCTCTTTATCAAAGACACACCATAGAGAGGGTGGGAAGGCAAGCTACAGAATTCAATAAGGTATTTTAAGCACACATAACAGATAAATGCCTCCTACCCAGAATACTTAGAAATAACTGCTAAAATTAATAAGGAAATGACAACCTTAGAGAAAAACGGTTCCATGAGCTATGCAATCCTCCAAATTTGACAGATTCTATTATATTAAAAGATCACATTTGTTACTAGTACCACTGGTAGCATTAGAAGAGTCCTTAAGCACTGGGAGCTGCCTGTCTAGCTTATCATGGTGGAGACAGTTTTTCAAAATTCTAATTTTTCTCTTGAGATGGTGGATTTTATCACTGACAACAAAAACAGTCAATTGTTTCCCTTGAAGTGACAAACTCGCTCGGTTCATTTTCAAGAAAATGGCTGCCAACCACCCAGTACTAAAAACAAACTAACCAAAAAACCCAACATAGTTTGTCTGTCAGCTGTTCTTGCAAGGTAAGATGGGGTTCCTTGAAAACCACCACTAAACTCGTTCAGCTGGCGTCTCGAACCACTGTACACGTTCTTCGCCTCCAGACAGGCACTGGACCTGGGAATGCAGCAGAAGTGCTTTGAGAATTCTTCCCTTTAACTCCCACAATGTTAAGAAGGCATCCAGTTAGGGTGAACGACGTAGTAAAACCAAGTCCTTATTGTCAAGGCCATTCTTAAGCAAAACTGGCTTTTCCTTTTTAAACAGTGAGCGAGGAAGACGCGCACTGTGATGAGCGGTTTTGTTGTCATTTCCTTGTTTTGGCCGAGTGGCCTGCATTTCCCCCCATCAGCAATGTAATGTCAACGCAATGAAAAGAGCAAATACTTTCTTAATGTTATCATCAAAATAGGTTTGATAATGTTTTGTGGTTTTTCAAGGAACCCCATCTCAACTTGCAAGAACAGCTGACAGACAAACTATGCTGGGATTTTTGGTTGGTTTGTTTTTAGTATTAGGTGTTTGGCAGCCATTTTCTTGAAAATGAACCGAGTGCGTTTGTCTCTTCAAGGGAAATAATTTCAGATTGTGTGGGCTCTCTGAAAGGGTTTGGGACCTCCGTGGACCACATTTCAATAGCCGTTGCTCTCTAAACCCAAACTAAATCTGTAACCATCGAGTAGATTCTGACTTTAGACACCCTTTAGGATAAGGTTGAACGGCCCCCTAGGGTTCCCAAGGCTGTAAATCTTTATGGATGCAGACCCCACAGGTTCTTTCCTAGGAGTGGCTGCTGGGTTTGAACTAACGACTTTTCAGTTAGCAGCCAAGCACTTTAACCAACGTGCCACGCAGGAACCTCATCAGTGTCCTAGTCAGGTGATTTCTTCCATGTTAACAGCAGTCCCTGGAAGGCTTGTCTATGACACCTGGCCAACAACCTCTAGTGCTTTGGAAACCAAGCAGGTCTTTTGCCTTCCCCAGATGAGGGGCGCACCTCTCGGGAGTGGGTTCGGTTTGGAAGTGAAAGAAACAGTGTGCAGACAGACTCTGGGGTTATGGGAGAGACATGTTTTTGAGCTGCTTTCACGAGTCCTGACCTGGAAGAAGATCCCGTGGTGAAAAAGAGGCAGATCAAGGCACCGCCATATCCTTTTGCATCAAGCTTTGCTAGTCTCCTGGCTTTGCACGCTTTCGCAGGAGAGGCCTCACCAGGTTGTCCGAAGACACTGAATGCGACCTATACCTTCCGGCTCAAGAGAAGCGAGATGCAGGCCGTATTCACAAGCTGATCCCAGATGGCCATCACGGAACGTAGTATGACAGAGGCCTCCCACTGGTGAGCCGTTTCTTAACACGAAACGGAGTCAAGTGGCCCAGTCGGCGGCGTGGCAAATACAATGGGGAAGAAAGATTAACCTGTGTCTTCTTTGAAAAAACTGGGAGTGGCACCCACCCAGCCCCGCCCCTCGCCATCCAGCCGGGAAGCGCGGCGTGAGGGGTGAGTCGCGTAGAGTTTGGGAGGGGGACTTGATGTGGCTTCGTGGTGGATGTGCTTCTCTGCCACACGCTGACGCTGAAGGACGTTTCCTTCTTACACGCCCTCTGTTTCCCCCCTCGTGCTCCATCTCGATGCTGGCGACACCTTTCTAGCTTCCCAAGGCTGGGTGTCTGGGTGAAGCTTCACTTTCTCTTACTACAGAGTAGTCTGGGCGTGCAGCTCTGGTACTCACGTTTTCTTGGGGAGCACGGTCAGAGACGCAAGTGGCCTTTCTTGCTCAGTTGACCAGAATCCTACCTTGGCCTTGGCATCATTCTTAGCTATTATTTTGGGACAAAACTATCTTTTCCTTCTGACCTTAACTTACCCTTGATTTATTTCTTAAGAAATTTGAGATTGTGTGGTATTTGGGGGGATCTTAAAGAATCACTGCCACTTATTATTGTCCATTCGGTGAAACAACACAGCTGTGGTAGTTTTATAATAGTTTGTCAATTTGAGGATTAAGAGTGAAGGGGTGGAGTCTAGCCTGTCAATCAGATCATAGCCAATGAGGCCTCTGTGTGGGCATGACCTTCTCCTGAGAATTATGGGAAATCCTGTCTTACCTCCTTGGGATGGGAGACACCTTCTCTCTCTGTTCACTCTCTGAGATGACGTTCTACTGGCAAGACCTGACAAGACACATGGCACTACGCTGATAGACCCCGTGCCCTGGGAACTGGAGAAGCCACGTGGAGACCCCTGCCAACGCTGAGATGCTTACAACACCACTGGATCCAAAGACTTTCTGCCCACTGGCTGGTGATCGTTCTGCATTCAGCATCGTTGCAGGTGTTTCGTGAGTCTGAAGAGGACTTTATAGATCGGTATCGAACATATGGGCTAATATCGGACTTAAGGGCTTGGACTGGACTGGGTTGGGATGCTTTCTTAATGTACAATTACTCTTTATAGAAAACTCTCTATTATACACATATGAGTGTCCACTGATTTGTTTCTCTAGTCTACCCGGACTAACACACAGCCAAATGTCTAATTTATAAGTGAACAATGTGTACCCTAATTGATTCCTGGGGAGTCACGACAAATTGCACCCCTGTAAGTCAAATGCATATTTTCTGTAAGCACCATCGTGTAAATCATTCCCTGTCTCAGACTCTAATCCCACACACAAATATGTCTCACGGGGTGGCCGCAGAATGAAACTGAAACAAAACACGGCATCTGCTTCTGGAACCTTTATAAACCGCGTGGACGGAATAGAAAAGCTGTATGCCAGTGCTCCATGTGGGGTGCTCTCTTGCTTTGCTTTTCAAATGAAATGAACTGACTGAAGCTTCTTAAAAATGTTGCTTCAATGAAGGTTGGATTGGAACCGTTCTCTTTTTCTGATAAATCTTCCTATAGAAGTGCCTTCCAGCTGGGGGTCATTTTGCCACTGAGGGGAACACTTGGTGAAGTCCTGAGATAGTTTTAGCTGTCACAGTTTGGGGAGGGTTGCTACCAGCATCTAGAGGGTAGAGGCCAGGGCTGCTTGAAATTTAGGATGTTCGTTCCACAAAGCCCAGGACTGACCCTCCCTCCACCCTGCACTCCTGACTACCAAAGAATTACCCTGCCCCACAAGTCAATAGTGCTTTGGCTGAGAAACTCTTCTTTATAGCAAGCATGGATATTTCAAACTGAGTTAAAATGCAGGTCACTTCTTTGAAGAAATGGTTGCAAACTAGATTTACCTGAATGTCTTTCAAAGTCTTTAAATGGTAAGTGATGGCTGAGGAGAAAGCGATAAGGCGAAGGCAGTTTCTATAGTGACTTTTCATTCAGTGATCTCTGGCTCTTCCATGTCAATAAGTTAACTGAGTTCCCGTTAATAGTCACCCAAGTTGTCATTGCACCGATTGTTTCAGTGTAGCTGGGGTTGTAAAGAAAAGTTTTGGTCACGATTCTGGGAGTTTTATTTATAGGGAGGAAAAAGTCATAAAAAGTGAGTGCGGGTCACAAATCAAGTAATGCCTGCACACAGACATAATTTACACATTTCCTTTCAATTCCATTGTTCTCTGGGATCTTTCCGTTTTCTGTACAGCTGGCATATTGACTTTTCATGATGGCCACCGCATTTCTTGTCATTTATTCTCATTTCCCAGAAACCCATTGTTTGGTGAAAAGAGCACACCCAAAGCTTTCACAGAGGCTGTGAATGAGTGCTTCGTAGTGGCCTCACATCAGCCATCCTATTTAAGACATTAAGGGACATCATCTTTAAGCACCTATACCTTTTTATGGGTTCCCACCCAGTAACACTAAGGAGGATTCTATAGTCATAAGTCTCTTGAAATGGTTCTGTGAGCTTTTTGATTCAAGAAACTCCTTAATTGCCATGTTTGAAACAAGTGTTTGAAGTGTTTGAAATGTGTGAGCTTAAAAAGTGTTGTCAATATTGAAATGGCAAGTCTCATCTGAATTAATTGAGTCTTTTCTGTATGTCTCTTCCCAGTGTCTCATGAACACATGACGTAAACCTGGAGATCGTACTCTACTCTCTTTTAAAGGGAACTCCTGGGTAGTGCAAATGGTTATACCATTCGCCTGCTAACTGAAAGTTTAGAAGTTTGATCCACCCCAGAGTATCTTGGAAAATAAGCCTTGGTCTTACTCCTGAAGAATCAGGCACTGAAAACCCCATGATGTATCATATTCCACTCCGAAATGCCTGGGGTCATGTGCTTCATGAGTCAGAAAGTCAGTGCTGATGCAACACCAACTTTTGTCTCTGTGGTAGTTACATAATTTCACATCAACTTGGAGATATATAAAAGTGTAGGGTGGTTTTCAACCTGTCAATCGGGGCACAGCCTCTTTGTGGGCATGGCCCAGCTCTCAAGGGGGGGCCCTGGGGACCTCCCCTTTTCTCTCTGCCTTCACTTTCTTGCTGTCTAACCCTGGTTGCTGCCAGAGCCCTGGAGATGTTACCAGTGCCACTGGATCCACAGGACTTTGCACCCACCAACCTGTGATCTTCCTGCACTCTGCATCATTGCATGTGGCTGTATGAGTCTGGAAAGGGAGTTATGGACTAGTGTCAGACTTCTGGACTTGAGTTGGACTGGGCGGGGGTGTTATCTCGATAACTAATTACTTCTTGATATAAAGCTCTTCCTTACACATTTATGAGTGTCATTGGATTTGTTTTTCAGGTCAACCTGCCCTAACACAGTCTCCTTTATTTTTAAATCTTTAAAGTTACAGACCTTCCTCAACCTCTCTGGATGAGAGAGTAGGAAGCTTGGTACAAATGTACGGAAAGGGAAAGAGAAAAAAGAGCCTGAGACTCCTTGAAGTCATAGACCAGATTTGCCATCCGTGCACACCTAGATGCCTGCATCGGGCCTGATAACATGGTATTCGCTCATTGAATGGAGAGATGAGAAACGAGGAGCAAGGGATGCAAATCATATTTGGCTTTATGAGTCCATTGCCTATTTTATGTGTGGTTCCAACAAGGCCAGGGCACTGGAGTGTACTGCACATGTCACATAAGGGAAAAGATACGGACCCCACGTTCGCTTAGTCTATGGCTGTCTCACTGCTGACTGGCAAAGAGGTCAGGAGGGAAGTCGTATCTCAGGGCCACCAGGGCCACAGCAGAGAGAAGATACGATTGACTGCATTTCGGTTGGGTTCTTGGCAATTGCACTGACTACTAATGCTGCTAACATCTCTCTTGCTTAATAATCTACTTTTAATTTTACCCGTGGCAGTTCTTAGTTCCCACAACACAGCAATAATTAAATCTATGTTCAGACGGCTGAAAATGTGCCCAGAGGTCTTAAGTAATGGGTGAATTATACTCATTTAAGTTAGAACATAATGCTAGCATTCAGCTATCTCAGGAATAAATACTAATTACTGCAGTTTCTTTCCATTTCACTCTATCCCTTTCATCCCTGTCTCCCCAGTAGTGTGCAGGAGGGTTCAAGGGATTGACTTTATTTCCATATTTCGATGACACACCTTTGGTACCGTAATCCTTAATGGTGGATTCTGACCACCACTTCTCTGCCTGCTTGTTGTGTACTGTGTGTGGCGGCTTGTGTGTCACGGCTTGTGTGTCACTGTGTTGCTGAAAGCGAGGTCACCGGCATGTCAAGTGCCAGTGCGATCACCAGCAGTGAACATGTTTCACCAGCACTTCCAGACTAAGGTCAGACGATGAAGAAGGACTAGACTGTCCAGGTCTAAGGAATTAGCCCCTGAAAGCCTTGTGGACAGAATGGAAACATCGTTAGATACGGAAAACCTCGCGATAAGAAGCAGAACCTTGTCAGAGAGCATGCCAGAGGAGGAGGCACTCACAAAGTGACAGACAGAGGAGCTGCCTTCTCAAGTAGTAGTTGTTGTACTCAGGGGCCATCGAGTAGGTCCCGACCCATAGCGACCTTACGCACAACGGAAGGAGACCTGCCTGAATTACGGGACCACCCTCACGATCGGTCCCACGCTTGAGCCCATTGTTGCAGCCTCAGTGTCAATGCAGCTCCCTGAGGGCCTTCCTCTTTTCCACTTTCTCAACATAATGCCCTCTGGGATTGGTTTCTCCTGACAACATGTCCCAAGTATGTAAGAGAAAGCCCCCATCCTTGCCTCTAAGGAGCATTCTGGCTGTACTTGGGAGACGGATCAGTTGGTCCTTTCAGCGGCGCATGGTCCTTTCATTGTTCTTCCCCAGCACCTCAATTCAAATGTATTGATGCTTCTTCAGTCTTCCCTGTTCAATGTCCAACTTTCACATGCACATGAGGCAGTGGAAAATACTGTGGCTTGGCTCAGGTGCACCTCAGTCCTCAAAGTAAGGGAGAATAAGCAAAGAGTATCTTGCTTTTCAATACTCTAAAGAAGTTTTGTGCAGCAGATTTACCTAATGTAACTCATCTTTTGATCTCTTGACCACTAATTCCATGAGTATTGATTGTGGATTCAAGCAAGACAAAATCCGTGACAACTTCAATCTTGTCTCCATTTATCATGATGTTACCTATTGATTCAGTTGTGAGGATTTTGGTTTTCTTTATATTAAGCTGTAATTAGCAAGCCAGGCAGTGGCATCTGCATATTGCAGTTTGATAATAAACCTTCCTCCAATCCTGAACATGAATATTCTATGCATATAATTCAGATTCTCTGTTGATTTTCTCAGCATACAGAGAACAAGTATGGTGCAAGAATACAACCCTGATGCACACCTTTCCTGACTTTAAACCATGTAGTATTCCCTTGTTCTGTTGACACAATTGCATCTTGATCCACATACACGTTCCTCCTGAGCACAATGAAGTGCTTTAGAATTCCCATTCGTAAGGCTATCCATAGTTTGTTAGGATCTACACAGTCAAATGCATTATCATATCAGAAAAACACAAGTAAAATTCTTTCTTTTCTCTCTGCTTTCACCCCTGATCCACCTGACATCAGCAATGCTATCCCTCGTTCCTCATCCTCATTTGAATCCAGCCTGAACTGCTAGCAGCTCCTTGTCAATGTACTGCTGCAGCCATTGTTGGATGATGAGACAGTTAAGGTTTATTGTGTCAACTTGGCCGATAAACACATGTGGGATTAATTGAAGGGTGGAGAGATAAATGGCTTGGTGAGCCTCACCTTTCTAGTTCTCGGGTCTCTTGCTATCTGATGGTCAGACTAGGGTGCGCTGCCTTAGCCAGTTAGTTCCCTGCTTCAGCTGGCAAGGCTCACTTCCTGTGAGGCATTCCAGAGGAGAAACCACATGGACCTACCCTGATGCAGCCCTGGGTGCTGGAGAAGCTGTATGGAGACCCCTGTCAGCGCTGAGATGCTTACAATGCCACTGGATTAAAAGACTTTCTACCCACTGGCCTGTGATCCTCCTGCATTCGGCGTCATTGTGTGTGTTTTGTGAGTTTGAGGAGGACTTTGCAGATTGGTGTTGGACATATGGGCTAAGCCGGATTTATGGGCTTGGACTGGACTGGGTTGGGATGCTTTCTGAATGTACACTTACCCTATATATAAAACTCTCTCTTATACATATGAGTTTCTGTGAACTTGTTTCTCTAGTTTACCCAGACGAATACAGATGATCTTCAGCAAAATTTTACTTGCATGTGATATTGATGATGATGTTGTATGATCTGAGCATTTTCTTAGGTCACCTTTTCTTGGAATGGGTACCAATATGGATCTCTTCTAGTCAGTTGTCCAAGTAGCTGTCTTCCAAGTTTCCTGGCATAGAGAAGTGAGTGCTTCTGGTGCTTCATCAGCTTGTTGAAACATTTCAACTGGCATTTCATCAATCCCTGGAGCCTTGTTTTTGGCTAATGCTTTCAGTGCACCTTGAACTTCTTTCTTCAGCACCATTGGTTCTTGCTCACATATGCTGTTTTCTGAAATGGTAGAAGGTTGAGTAGTTCTTTTTGGTACAATGACTCTGTGTATTCTTTCAAAGTTTTCTCGATGTGTTCTGTAACATTCAATGTTTTGCCCATAGAATCTTTCAAGATTCCAACTCCAGATTTGAAAAAATTTTGAAGTCTTTCAGTTTCAGATTTACTGAGCGTGCTTTGATTTTCTAATTCTAGGTTTTTGCACATTTCATTATAATAGTTGGCATTTTCTTCTCAAGATGCCCTCTGACATTTCCTATTCAGCTCTTTGACATCTTCATTTCTTCCATTCAACCAGAATGGTGGGGCACAACTCAGAATGAGAAGAAATACCTGCGGGACAGTGGGGGGGGGGAGGGGGCGGGGAGATTCTCAACAAAATGGATTGACACATTGGTTGTAACAATGGGGTCAAAGGTGAGAAGACTTGTGAGGATGGTGCAGGACTCCGCTGTGTTTCATTCTGTTGTATGGAGGATCACTCTGAGTGGCCACTGACTCATGGACACCTAACGACAACAACAACAACAACAACAACAGCATGTATCCTGAAGGAGGCTAACACAAACAAGGCAAAGAATGCAGATCTTTAAAGGGGCGACTTCATCTTATATATCAGAGGTCTGTTTATGTCTTTATTTTAAGAGGAAAGGAGGCATCAGATAAAAAGTTAAGGAGTGTCCAACTCCCCGGTTGTGGCAGCACCTTCAGTGGTAGCTTGTTGTATACTAGAGGCTGGGGTTCTGTTCTTATGGGTGCCTTGGGGGTGCAAACAGTTAGTTAAGCACTTAAATGTACAGATGAGAGTTCAAACCCACCCAGAGGCACTGCAGGTCCCCCAGAGGCCTAGTGAAAGGCTTCCGAACAGTCACAACCCTGTTTAGAAGCCCCTTGAGCCTGGTTCTGCTCTGCAGTGCATGCAGTTGCCATGAGTTGGCACTGACTCCCAGTCCAAAGTCCAGGGTTTGGACTTTTTCTTCTGGATTCTCACCTGTGCACCTATGCCCCAAGGTTGCAAAGAGAGGGCATCTCGTGACCAGAAAATACTAGGAGCAAATTTTCATTTTCTAGGCTGGTCTTCTGTCATTTCTTGAAAACCCTCGCCACTTCTTCCTTTTAACATGGAACAGGAAGACAAATATTTCCCTGTTCGCCTTGGGATTTCTAGGGTTTAGTTGGTGCTGGATGCCTCTTGTGGGCTGTGCCACCACACTTTTCCACATAGCCCCAGGTGATATGGCTAACTTGATACTCAATCACTCTAGTCCCTCATTCCATGGTGTGATCATTGGTTTTTGGCTCAACTTGGCTCAGCCAGGATTCTCAGTGGGTTGGCAGTGGGGACCTGGTAATCCCCATGATGAGACCTTACAGTGAAATCAGTTCCATGATAGGATCTATTTATGCAGAAAAGCACTTGTAAGAGGACTAGGGAGGAGTGCAGCTCTCGATCAATTGAAAGTTTCCTAGAGGGGTGTGGCCTGCTCCTATTTAAGCGAGCTCTGTAAGAAGTCTTATCTTTTCTTGTTTATCTGGATCTTGCATCTGTCACATTGACCCCCACTTCTTTGGACGTGAGCCAATGGCCTGCCATATTGCTTGCTGACCTTGGATTCATCCACCTCTGCCTCCACCGGCCTGTGGTCTTCCTGATTCCTGGTTAATCTGCCCTGGCAGCTATGTCGCTAGTTTAACATCTGACTCACAGACTTCAACATCTGGATGGGTGCTTCTACAACTATGTGATCAAATATCTTGATATAAATTTATCTACCTCTTTCAATAGCTATCACTGATTTTACTTCTCTAGAGAACCCAACCTAACACATATCGGCCATGCGGTTGTGTTAGGAAGGATCTCCTCATCTTTCCCTTTTTTATAATTCCAGTCCGGATGACTTTAAGGAAGGGTCCTGAAACCCCCCACTCCTCCTGAGAAGAGCTCATCTTGGTTTATGGCATCTACATTTCTCGTTATCTCTATACTTTCTACTCCCTACCACTGGACTCAGCATGCTTGTAGAAATGACCCAGCACAAGTGAACTTCATGACCCTCTTATTGGTTTTACCTTGCTGCGGTCTCACCTAATGTTACCCAGAGTTTAGAGTTGATTTATCTAACATTGTACCCTGGACCTATTTTCGAGGGTGGGAGAGAAAACATTCACTCATGAGACCATGCCTGAACGGCGGGCTGTTGTGGGAGCCACCATCATGGCAGCTCCTGGGGAATTAGCTGGAAGCTCCAAGTCAGAGCAGGACAGCAGGGCACAGACTAAGCAGAGGGGTCTGCAGCCCTCCTTAAAGTATTCTCCACCAGGACCCATCGGTGGCACTAGAACCTTGGACATCTGGTTGCCACTGGCATGCCTGGGTTCAGGAGCCAGGAGAGAGGAGGAAGGGAGGCAGGCATCGAGTCACCAACTTTGGGGCTGATCACAGCTCAAAACCTTAGATAATTCCCGGTGATGTTGGGGAGCCTGCAGAGGGGACCAGCCACCAGTGACCTTTGATTCTGCTAATAGCAATGTGTCAAATGAGGACATCAACGTGTGGGGGAGGGTAGGAAAGAAAGAAAGAGGAGAGGAGAGGGGTGAGAAGGAGGAGTCTATGTGGAGACGGGGACTAGGGTAGGGGAAGAGCAGATCATATCGCCCGAAGGGGAACAGGGCAGGTGGGGGACGAAGATGGAAGAGAGTCTGGTAGAGCAGGTCTGTGACCCCAAGGAGAGGAAGCCTGGAGACGCAGCATCGTCAGCAGAGCAGTCATTAAGCAAGGCACCAACACAATCCCTTCAGGACCTTTTATTAACGTATAGAAAATGTGTTTAAAAAAGGAACTATACAGAGGCTAAAAGCAATCAGGGCTAAAAATACTAGTTAACAATGGTTAACAAGCAGAGGTCCCAGTCTTTGAGCTACTGTGCTGTGGGCAGAGGGGGGAGTCGGCTTCTCTTTTCCCTTCCTCCGTATGTTTCTCTTTATTTCCGTTTGTGAAAGTGTGCACCACCAGAGGAGTGGGCACTCCACCCCCCTCACCCCTGGCTTTCCTTCAAGAACATGCCTTTCCTAAGTGCATTGTAGCTACAAAGTCAGTAAGTTGGTCTTTGTTACTTTTACCTAAAAAGGTGGGTTAAGGTTAAAACGACAAACTCAATTTTGGAGGGCGTGGAGGATTTGGTGTTTGTGATTTCTCAGAAAACAATCCAGAGACCACCAAGGTGGATGGCAGCTGCCTGAGCCCCAGGACCATCGACCTCAAGGTCACAGTGACTTCCTTAGGGGGCCTGGGAGTCAGTCCCCAGGTGCCTGGGGAGTGCTCATGGTTGGAACAACAGGGTGTGTGTGTGTATGTGTGTGTGTGTGTGTGTGTGGTGTGTGAAGGGAGCTGTAGAGTCAGCGACAGGAGAAGTCCGTGAGCGAAGGAGAACGGGTGTGCTCAGCTTCTGCCCTGGGAACCTGTGCCACTTGGCGTGAGGTTAGGCATCGAGAGGGGTTGGGGTGGGGGGGTGGGAGGTGGAGGGGGAGAGGGCCGGTACAGGAGCAGTCACCTGGCTGGCATTTTTGCAGAAACCAGTGTCTGCCACTCCTTACATATAAATGTTTGATGCTCAAGAAGGCCCCCACACTGGAAGGGGAACCATAGAGAACACTGGTTTTTCTCTCTGGAAAAAAAAAAAATCTATAAAAAAATACACAACCATCATTTAATTAAGGGAGATGGGGTTCATTTGGAGTTTTTCCTGGCAACCCGACATAGTGAGTTACCAAGTACTGATTTCCTTCTAAAGCTTCCAAAGTGACAAAGAGAACCGAGAGTCGAGCCAATGGTCTCAGAGCCCCTGCACTTCCCTGGGCAAGGATAGGGTAGGTAAGGATTGGGGACGAGAAATCAGGGGTTAAAGAAAATGGCTTTAAAAAAAAAATTTTTTTTTAAAGAAAGCAGCTTTGCCTCCTGCCTGCTTCTCCTCTTTCTGACAAATATCTACAGAAGTCCCCTGCAGGAGATCATGACAATCTGTGTCCCCTGGAAGCTGGGAAGGAAGGAGCGCACATTATTCTGCAACCTGCTGGTCGTAGCCACAGGGCTTCTCCGTTTGGTGCTATCTGCTTTGGCTTGAACGTACTAGTAACATAATCCCGTTCTTCCTCCTTTCCGGAGTGCACCAGATGTTCTCATAGCATGGGCCAGGCTTATTCTCCGGCGTTCGTCTCTCCAGTCATGACCACACTGCTTCTGTTTGAGAAGAAAGACTCTGGAATCTTCCATTCTCCAGATATTTAGAGAGAAAGAAAGGGCACTATTCCCCAAAGGATGAAGCTGGGGATAGTGTGTGATCCTGGAACGTTCCTTTCTCTCCCAACCTGCGGTGGAAACTTGTCACCCGCCTCCAAATTTAAAAATGGAAACCGTTGCTAGGATGCCACGTCTCTCTTTCCGAATGACGATTGCGACGGTCCCCTGGGGCATGTGACAAACACATGGACGACAAAGAGAAGAGGGAACCAGACACCTGAAACCCCTTGGGGAGAGCTGTAGAATCCAAGAGGGTGACCACTTGGCTAATATACAAAGGCAACGGCCTCCTGCAGTAGAAAAAGCCAGGACTTTAGAATTAGCAAAGAGGTTCAGATTATGGCTCAGGGTGGCTTTGACCAAGTGACTTAACCTTTCTGTGTTTCCATCCGCTCCTCTGGGAAAAGAAATCACCTCCCCTGCCATCGTGGGAAGGACCAAGCCGAAGAACACCCATGCTCACTGCCCTGGAGCCGGACCCTAGTGACCCTGTCGGACAGTCCCTCTGGCAGAGGACTGCGCAGTGTTGGGTTCTGCTGTGCACAGCGCCCCTGTGAGATTCAGCCAACTCCATGGCACAGAGCAACAACAGGACAGGGCAGAACTGCCTTGTGGGTTTCCCAGACTGTAACTCTTCACGGGAGTAGAAAGCCTCCTCTTTCTCCTCTAGAGTGGTTGGTGGTTTTGAACTGCTGACCTTGTGGAATGCAGCCCAACACATAACCACTATGCCACCCAGACTCCTCCTTGGGACAGAATAGGCTGGAACTCTGTACAGGCACAGGAAGCCTCATCCTCTCCCACAGAGCGGCGGATGTGCTTGAACTACCGACCTTGTGGTTAACAGCCCGACATGTAACTCACTATGTCACCAGGGGTCCTGTGGGGAGGGCAGTGTCTGAAAAGGACAGGCGGACAATCAGTACTGTTGCTCTTCCTCCTCCTTTGCAGAGGAAGGGGGGAAAAAGCTGGATCTAGCTATGATCTTAGCTCTGTTACTAAATAGTGGTGACTTGGTAAGTTGCTTAACCTTGCTGGGCTTCCGTTTCCTCGAGAGTGAAGCAGAGTGACTGGATGAGAGGTTCTCCAGAGCCCCGGCAGCGCTGAAGGTGTGTGTCAAGTGCTGGTCTTCTGTAGTCAGTGTTGAGTGACTGTGAGGCTGTTAAAAATCAACCCAAGGCCTTCCTGGGTGCTGCTGCATGAGGGATGGGGGCAAGCCGTAATTCTCATCTGTGCATTCATCTGCTGGCCACGCATCTGGCCGCAAACCTTCTCTATGGCAGGTGCCCAGGATTCCTGGGGGTGTGGCTTTCTTCTTGAGGGAAGATACTGGGACTTGTCCTGCCTCACAGGAGCCAATGAGCCAATGCTAGGACTGAGGAAAGTGGGCCCTGAGAGGCTGGACGGGTTGACCTTTCTGAACTGGAAGGTTAGCATTCGCCCAGCCTCCCACCCAGACAATAAGGAGCTGCTTTACTGAGTTAACAGAAGGGACAGAGCTTGTTGGGGGATAAAGTTGTGTCTGCCATGGCCTTTTGAGCTTGGGGGGAGAGGGGAGGACTTCTCCTTTGGAGGAAACACAACACCGCCCAAAGACTGTGAGGTTTGCCAAGGACATTTGGGCAATAAATGCTGCAGGTGTGATGAAGTCGTGTTTCAGGCAAGGGGTGACCTTGAAAAATTAATCAGAAATGCCGGAGCTGAGGAATCAGGCTGGGGACAGCTGGCGAAGAAGCAGTGAGGTCCAGCTGAGCTTGATGGAGCCAGTTCAGAAAGAGCCTCTGCTTCCTGTTTCCTGGGCCATGGCAGCCCTGGTGCCCAACTTTTTCCTGATGTGAAGTGGATGAACTGACAGGCGCTCTGGTGGGAGGTCGGAGGCCAGCATTCATGGTGCAAATACTGACCCCTGTTCCAGGACCCCTCGTGCCTGGCCTCTGCATTTTCAGTGGAGGGCCATCTGTGGAAAGTCTGCTTTTATCTCCATAAAGCTCCTTCTGTTCTTTCTTTCTTTCTCTCTTTCCCCCCTCCATCCTAGCCGTTGCTAAAAGTGCAAAGGAAACAGACTTGGCATAAGCAAATCCTGAATGAATACGGTAAGAGCGACCCAGAGTTATTGTTTCCAATTGAACCTGAATTCCTACCAAGACACTCTCTCAAACAGACCCTGTGCCGTGGACGCAGTCCCAACACACAGGGCTCCCGTACAGGGTTTCCCAGACTGCAAATCCTTCTGGGAGCAGGAAGTCTCCTCTTTCTCCCTGGAGAGACTGGTGGGTTCGAACTAGCCACCTTACGGTTCTTAAACATCATGGAGGTTCCTTCTCTGTTTTCTGTTAGAGATTTTCATTAGGTTTGTGAGGCTCGTTTGGCGTGGTGGTGTGGAAGTGCTCCAATAGTGCTGAGCTGGAATCTTATCCTATAGATAAGGAGTTGGGCTCTAGAAGAAGCTAAGACTAGGGCGCCTTTGGCCAAACAGCTTCAGAAAAGTGGCTAAGCATCCCTGGTGGTACAGCCAGAGAGAATCAATTGGCTTTTTCCCTATGACGTGAGCCAGTCTCCAGGGAGATTGGTAGAGGGTGGAGCTGTGCGTATGAGGCACAAGATTCCTCTGTCCCAGCTCCACTCCAGGGCTCTGGGGTTTCAAAGGCGTTGCTGCAGTCTTGGCAAGCTTTTTTGGGAAGGGAAAACAAATACCTCCTGCGGAGTTGCTGAAATGGAACTGAGGTTGGAGGCTTTCCGTGACCTATCGCCATCTTAAGAGTGGAAAGTGAGATGAGATTCAAGTAGAAATGGGACCCACTTTGGAGGGAAAGAAATGGAAGTAAGGAAGTCTTTGACTGTTGATCTTTAAGACCTATGGCCATCTGACCCAGACCTCTGGAAAGAGACTGCTCACCAAGTCTCCCTAACAGGTAGTCACTGACCACCACGTGACCTAGGCCACAACATAGTCAATTTTATGCAAAAAAAGAAAGAAGCCTGGGGTGGGGGTGGGGATGGGGGTAGAATTCTTATCTGGTGATAAAGAAACAAGATGTAGATAAATGTATTTCCTTGGTAAATAGCTCCACCTTTCCTGAAAATTTGGGTGGAAATTTTATAAATTTTTTTAATGGTTTCATATCCATCCACAGTATTCACAGATCGGGCAGCTAGCTAATCTGTTCAGCTCCCACAGCTTGGCCCGCACTGCGTGCACAGGCTTGACTTGTCTCCAGAGAGAAGCACAGAGTCCTGTTCTCAATTGCTGCTTTCAAAAGCGCTCCTTGGGAAGCTTCCACCTTGACCTCCCATCCCTTCCTCTGCAGCCCTGTTCTGGGACAGACGCTTGAAAATAAAAACTGTGGTTAGGACCGTGTGGCTTGGCAGTGAACTCATTGGCAACACGGGTGCTTCAGGTTTGTCTGTAGAGTTTTCAGTCCATTGGAGTCAGTGGGTTCTCAGGTGGAAAGAAAGTGGGTGTGCAGGTGTCTGGGGGGCATCGCCGATTTGTGAGTAGTGGAGTGGGTGGGGGTCAGGAGCTGAGGACTAGAGGGGCTTTGGTGTCATGGTGGTGTAACTGGTTAAGCACCGGGAAATTAACAGAAGGTTGGTGGTTTGAATCTACCCAGAGGCACTTGGGAAGAGCGGCCTGGAAGGTCAGTTTGCAAACTTTAAGGAGCACTCTACGCTGCACACACACGGTGTCAGGTGTCCCCTGGAGTCAGAATTGACTCCCTGCCAACTGACAGAAGACATTTGGGTCTTTGTGGAAATTTACTGGACAATTTCCCTGCCCCGAACCACCCCCCGCCTTTATGAAACAAAACACAACACCCCAGCAGATCAGTCTCCTGCAAAAACAGCCGGTTTTCCTGGGACTTGATTTGGTAGGAATTATCCTGGAAACCTGGAAGCCCTAGTGCTGTAGTAATAGGCTACACATTGAGCCATTGAGTTGCTAACCGCAAGGTCATTGATTCAAACCCTGCAGGAGCAAGATGATGCTGTCTGCTTCCCTAAGGATTCAAAGTCTCAGAAACCCAAAGGGGCAGTTCTTCCCTATCCTATCGGGTTGCTATGACTTGAAATCAGTGGTAGTGAGAGAAAGAAAAGAGATCTTGGAAACCTGGAGGGATCTCAGGACTTTGGAAGCCGGTGGGCATTGTGAGCGCCACCTGGAGGCCATACTAGGCAAGGTCTCTCTTACCTTTCAATCTAGTCTAAAGGCTAGCTAGCTGCCCTGCCCCTTCTCACTTGCCCCCTTCACCTTCTACAGATAACACTGGACATGGAGACTTCAATATCCCGGAATATTATCTTTCTCTGTTTGATGAGGAAAGGCAAAGAGGAGAAATTGGGGCTTGGGACCAGGTAGTAAGTCTGCAATCGTTGATGGTTTTGCTCGTTTTTTTGCATGAGCGCATATCCGGATGGCGTCTGCAGTTAAACCCACTTCTGAGCAGGGCTACTTCTTTTCCTGTGGACTCGTTGAGGGGTGGGTGTTTTGTGAGAAGTGCTTACAAGACGCACCTTGGGGAAAGTCTACGTTGATTGGGGAATCGGGATAGACAGGAATCAATGAGCAAAGTTAAGACTTCATCCAAGCCGATCCTGGGCTTTGCGGAGAGAGTGGGGGCGCAGATCCTCTTAAAAATGGTGGTTACTAGTGAGAAAATCACTCTAACACAAACCAAACCAGCCAAAAATCAAACAAAAATACAACAAAAGCGTTGTCACGAAGTCAATTCTGATTTACAGTGACCTCATGGGACAGAGGAGAACTGTTTCCCGGAAGCCCCAGAGGTGGCTGGTGGGTTCAAACCACCAACCTTCCAGTTATCAGCCTGCTGCTTTAACCACTGTACCACCTGGTCTTCTGTCTGCTTCATAAAACCCACTGCCACTGAGTTGATTGCGACTCAGAGCGACCTTGTTGGACAGAGTAGACCCGCCCTTCCGGGTTTCTGAGAGTTTGAATCTGTGCAGGAGGAAACACCTTCATCTCTCCTTTGAGGGGGCTGGTGGAGCCGAACTGCTGACCTTGTAGTTAGCAACCCAACATGCAATCCACCAAGCTCATTTGAATGAAAAAAAAAATCTATAAATCCTTTTACAGAGGGTTGGAAGAATTGATCTTTGACGTTCGCTGGTTGCTTCCAAATTCTTTCAAAGACATTTAGGAAACGTTGCTGCTCTGCCTTAGCGAGCTGTTCCAGAGGGGAACGGGTCCAATCAAACAGCAGGTGCTGTTTCCCACAGGTGCTGCTGGGCTCTCACCTGACTTGAACACCTGAGGCCTCCTAACCTTTTCGTGGTTCTGTTCCCTTGGGGGAGGGGGTGGGTGGGCTCTGCTGGCTTTGTTTTCAAAGACCCAATGCGTTCAGCCTCTTACTTGGCATTCTCTTTTCTGCAATGGTTTCTCGTGCGTGAGAATATGCTTGTCTGCATGTGTGCCTCTTACTTATGTCTTCAGAGACTGCCTTTGTTCCGTCCTTTCTTTGGAAAACAGAGCATAGATCCTGGTGAATTTCCCTTCCTTAATGGTTGTGCTGTCTACCAAGAATTATAGATCCCACATTGGTATTATGGAGTGTCAGGGCTGAAAGGGATCTTAGATATTGTGGTAGTCTAACCTTTCCTTCACCAAGGGAGGAAACTGAAGCCCGGAGAGGCGACAGGACCTAGCAGGTGTGAAACATGCAGTCAGCGGGCAGAGGTGGGCTGATGCGCTAGCCTTCTGCTCCCTTCTGCTCCCTTCTTCTATAGGAGCCTTGTATCATTGGCAGTTTTCTTGAAAGAACTGTTTCCATTTCTTCTTGTTAGATGTCTCTTTCTTTCTCCCCCTAGCTCACAGTGGACTGAGCACTAGAAACGCCACCTGCAGTCTTCAGCCCCGGGCATGTAGGCAGCCATTTCACCGCTCAGCAGTGGGGGAGCCCAGGCAGGCTGCTCCCGGGGGCGTGAGTGCACACGCAAATGCAAATGGCAGGCTGCCTCCCTCCTCACAGCGTCAGTGGTGTGATGACCCACCCAAGGGGTCCTCAAAACCTGGACAGATTGCACGTTTCCATTAGAAAATTGCCCGCTCTCTGACTCCTCCGGCCACTGGTTGGGGAAGGTTGAAAGTGGGTCTTGCTGGCCACAGAACAGAGGCCTGGAGGGAGGGGAGAGGCAGAGCGAAGGTAACTGGGGGCACTTCCGCAAATGCTGCAGGGTGGCTGCCGGTGACACTTGATTTGGGGGAAGAGTTGAAAGGTCATGGCTCCTCCAGCCTCCAGCTCTCCAGGGTGTAAAAATCCAATCGTGCTAGTGAAGGCTGCACCGCTCATCAAACGGGAGCCAGCCCGCTGTCCTCCCCCGTCCCCTCTGAATTTCTGGATGTCATTTCCCCGGGCACTTCTCATTGTCCCTCTCAAAGGCAGAATAATAAAAGAAGATGGAGAACGGCATCTCATGATCTCACCTCATTAAAGGGGTCACTCCTGGTTCTCATAAGACCAAAAAACCCAAAAAGAAGATAAACGAAAACAAACAAAACAGAAAAAACCCCAAACTCCAAATGCCATCTCTTCCCTGGGATTATCAGCCAGGGGAATAGCTGACTGGTCATATCGCTTCCTCGTCTGACTGTAATTGAACCACCCGCAGTCTGCCTGGAGACAGAAGTGAGCACTAGGTTTGCAATTCAGAAGACAATCTCTGACCAACAGGACCAGAAAGAGAGAAAATGAGCTGGGTCCCACCTGTGCGCCCCATGGGACCTCAAATCTCAAGGGCAGGTGCCCTGGTTTCTTCTTCTGTCCTTCCCTCAATGCCTGACCCAAAATGACTGAAAACAACAATTGTTCCATATCACCATCTCCGATGAAAATGACTGCTTTTTACACCCAAGGGAGGGGCAGTGACGGACCCAGTGACGCGGCCACTGTACAAGCCAGGGCCAGGGGGAGGCAGGGCCTTGGGAACTCCAGGGCAGGACAATGGCTGGGCTTGTGGGGCTGTGAGGGCTCAGGTGGGGAGGTGGGTGGGCACAGGATGAAACAGGGCTTGGAAGAAAAGGCCACTGTTCTTGGGAAAGCAACGGAGAACATCAGTTGGTCAGAGCGAGAGGGTCCGCAGATGAGATTCTCTGACCCTTACACAAGGTTTGGGTTGTGGAGGCAGGCACACGGCGCATGTGCTTGCTGGGCAGGGGAGTGAGTGGTCCACAGCCCTCTCTGGCCTCAGGGTTCCTTTCTGGGCTGGTGGGCGAACCTGTCCTGGAAGACAGGGAGCAGATCACACAGGCCTAGGAGGCAAGGGGGATCTCAGCAGTGGGGCCAGCAAAGCAGGCCCAGGGCCCATCGTGGGGACAATTTTTACTCCCAGGGTTTGCCTTAGAATGGGGCTTTTAAGACGCTGTCTCACTTTCCCTCTTGGCAGAGAAAGGAAAAGGTTAAAGACAGTGGGATGGGAGGGAGAATGGAGACCAAGGGTCAGGCTTCGGGCACAGCAGAAATGCTAAGTGGTTACGGTTTACGACTTCCCTGCTACATCCCTGCTCCCTTCAAAGCACTCGTAATATGGTGCAAAGCACATTAATAATACCCCCACCTTGTTTCCTATTATAAAATACAAATAAATGACAGAAAAGATTGGGTGGGGTGGCTCCCCTCCCCCCTCCTCAGGACTGCAAGGACCGTCGTCTCCTCCCCGCGGTAACGTGGTGACTGTAGGGCCGCATCTTCATTTCCACAAAGGGGATAGAGAACTCGTGGCCTTTCCAATGGTACCAGTTGATCCCCTGGGCGGGAGAAAGATAAGCATGTCATTTGGGTCTTCCCCTCGATGGAAAACCCAGCTCACCAAGAATGGCATGATGGGAGCAGGCAGCTCAAGAGGTGAATTTAAACATTTCCCAGCAATGCCAAGTGGTGAAGGGAGCGGGGTTTCTTTCACCTTATCCTTGAAATGCACTTGTACCTGGAGCTCATTCTTTTTTATTTATTCATTTATTTCTTAGTGCATTCTTTATCGTTGTCCTTACATGCTTGGCTTTCAGGAGTTGGAGGTGCCAGTAGTTAATGGTTGGGTTCAAAGTCTCAACAGCTAGGGCACATTTTGAAGACAATCACTCTGCTTGCTCACTCCTGAGAGGAGACTCGGGAGGTTTCCTGTAGGAAGACCAGTCACCTCAGTTTTCCTGGTACTAAGGGATATCTGGGGACTTGGGGCTTTCGGTGCAAAAACTGGCCGAGTCTCAGGCAAATTGGGATGAATTGGTTGCTCTGTCACTCAGCCTGGCTTGGGGATGTGGAGTTTCTAAGAGGAAAAGCTAGTCTAGTTTACACTGTTATTTCTGATCTCTTCCTTCTTAGGATGAAGTTGAGCCTGTGGGGCTATCCCGGGAGTTGACCGGCTTTTCCGTGGAGGCTTCTACATAGGGAAATGCAGAGACTGACCTGGCCCTTGAGGGCTGTCCTGGATGAGTTCTACCTCTTTGGGCCAGCTGAGGTACTTACCCCGTCCCACCCATCTCCCAGGGTCCGCATGCCCTTTCGCAGGGCTCTCCGTATTTCCTTTGACATGGGAAATGTAAGACCCACCTGCACATTTAAACACAAAGCTAAGGGACCATTGGTCCCATGGCCACCATCACAAATACCCTACCTGGCTGTGCCTGGACTCCCCATATTTCCCGTTGAGGTTGGTCCGGTGGCAGTTCTTATACCACCAGGCCCCCTTGTACGACATGGCACAGTTGGTAACGGCAACATCATTGTCTCTGTCCTCTGTGGAGAAAGGGCGTCCCTGGTGATAGCTGAGGGAGTCCCCTGGAGGGGAAAACATAAAATAGAGAGCGACATCCATAAAGCTGTCCGAGTTGTCTCTCCTTTCTTGGGATTTTCTGGATATTTGATGGACTCCCCCACACCTGGCCTTCCCTTGGGGAACCTTCCACACACCTCTCCTCCCATTTTTACCAGTTTGTCCGTCTGGCCACTCAATTTTTACACCACCCTGCCCGCTGAGGCCAACTCCTTCCAGGTTGCCCTCCCAAACCTGTTTCTTTTATCTTCCTGTCCTTTGGCTCAAACTATGTCCACCCAGCCTGGCCTCACCACCTCCTCTGCTTTCTTCCAGGCTGACACTAGGCCACAGAACATCCATCCTGCATGAGGGACGCTAACTCAATGTATCAGCTCCCTGGTGGGATTTGCTACGAGCAGCCAATATGAAGATTAGGATAGGTTGTAATACTCTTAGTCAGATCACAGTCCTGATGCAATCAATCGAAAGGAAATTTCCTCTGGAATGTGGTCTGCTCCCAATATAAGTGGACACTGTAGAAAAGCTCGCTTGGTTTTTACTGGGTCTGGTGGCTCATTGACCTCCAGATATTTGGACTTGAGCCAGCAGCCTGACAGCTGATCTGCCAACTGTGAATTCCTTCACCTCAGCAGCCACACGCTTGACTGATTCATCTTGGATCCACTTGCCTCTGCAGCCACCATCCTGTGCTCTTGTTGATGTCCTTGGTTCATCAACCCTCACAGCAACTCCAGTTAGGAGGCACCTCCAGCCTAGCCTCTGACTTGGGACCTGTCTGGACTTGGACTTGCCTACTCATATAATTGTGCAACTTTCTCAATATAAACACATCTATAAACATTCCTGGTTTTGCTTCCCTAAGACAGTTGGTAAAAAAAATACATATATTTAATCATAAAATGTACTCTGTGGGGAAGCCATGAGGATCAGTAGGTGAAGACTGTAAGGGGACATATTTTGACTAAATATTTGAGGAGAAGGTAACTGAAAACAGAGCTGTTCACTCATAGACAGCTTCGAGAAATGGCGAGATTTCAATTCTTAGAAGCAAACAGAGGCTGGATGCTTCCCTGTTGAGGATGTTGTGGAGGGTGTGCTTATGAATTGAATCTTTGAGGTGAGGGCACAGATTGTAATTAATTTATAGTGATTGACCTTTAAGGAGCCCTGTGGATGTAATGGTTAGGCGTTGGGCTGTGATCTGCTCAGGCAGCAGTTTGGAGCCACTAGCAGCCCGTAGAAGAAAGACTAGGTGTTCTACTCACGTAAACAGTTACAGACTCAGAAACCCACTGGGGTCACGGAGTCAGCAATGACTCGATGGCAGTGAATTGTGGTTGTTGTTTAACCTTTTGGTGAGATGTGTGGCTGGGGAGGTTGTGAAGAGGGCTTATGCTGTGGAGCGTGATCTTTGATGGTTGGCTGGTAGCTTTCAGGTAGGGGCCAGATCCCTAGCTGTGTTTCTGCCCTCATGGTGGTTACTCAGCGCCTCCTGCAGCCTCACTCTCAGACGGCTGACCTGTAGTTTACGGAGAAGTTTGACTTGCTCAGGAGTCAACCCTCTTGACTTGCGCAGGCGTCAACCCGCTGGAGGGAAGCTTGAATGATCTAGGGCTGCAAATGCAGATTCCTGCCCTGTATCTTGGATGATGGGCTATCATGCAGAAGCTTTTATTTGCCAGGGGGTGCTGAGTAATTTTATTTTCCCTGCAATGGGGGCGGTAGGTCACATAAGTCTGGAAACCTATGAAGAGTAACTCCTATCGCCTGCTACCCATTTTCCTCCCTCTTTTCCAGATCTCGGGAAAGCTGAAAAGGTTTCTTTTTTTATTCCGCACCCCCCTCCTTTTTTTTTTCTTTTTGGGAGCCCCAATAGCAGCGTGGTTACACATTAAGCTGTTAGCAAGGTTAGCAGTTCGAAACCACCAGCTGCTCCTGGAGAGAAGGATGGGCATTTCTACCCCATAAAGGGTTACAGCCTCAGAAACTCACAGGGTCAGTTCTGCCCTGTCCTGTAGGGTCGCTATGAAGCATCATCGACTCAACGGCCATGCGTTTGTTTTGTTTTTTTTCCTTAGCACCAACCGTCTGCCACCTTCGGTCATACTCATGTTTTATCTTAAAATTCAAGACAAGTTTATCCTACTGTCTAGTGCCTCTATCTGTTAGCACCCATGCCGGCCCTTTGTCTTCCTATCTTCCCACCCTCTTCTGACCCTTTGTGATCTGGGGCAGAAATTTGAGCTCATCACTCCTCTGGAGTCTCTCTCTCCAGCTCCAACTTGGATGTTTCCTGCCACATGCGCATGGCCTTGACCTTCACCACTTCCACAAATTGGACTCCTACCGCATTACTCTCCCCATACACCCAACATGGGAACCAGGGCTTTTCTCTCTGACATCTCTTGCTGCGATCACAGTAATGAATCATCCCATTCCCTCCAATCCTGACGAAGCCGGGACCTCCGGCGGATCTCTCTAATCTCCATCAGATCTATTTACTCCTTTTTATGGCTGTCACCCCGGTCTTCCCCAGACCTCACGGAGCCCATAGTGTGCCCACCTCCCCCACCTATGCCTCTCCTGACCAGACTGAGTGCTGGGCACACGCAGCTCTGCTTCCTCAGTTTTAAGGTCCTCCTGTAGCACCTGTGTCCACTCTTCTCTGCCAGTCTCTCTGTCCCTTTTCAACTGTGCCCTGTCCTGCTGGGTCAGGCCCTGCATGGGTGACCTTTGCTTCACTGTGACCCCTGCCCCATGATTCCCATCATAGCCTCGCCTTCCCCGGGAGGTCTACCTTTCCTGTGAAAGGCTGCTGCTTCATGAAGCCCCTCGATGGTCTCCTCCCACTCACAGACATCGCTCTTAACAGCCTGCTAGCCTGGGAGCAGGTCCCATTTATCATGTGATGCACTGTGTCCTAATTGCTCCTTTGTCGACTTAGCTGTTTGGTTCGGCAGAGGCTGCACCTTATGCATTTTGTTTGGGAGCTTCCCTCACTTGTGCAGGGAAATCTGGAAGATAGCAACCTCCTAGGGATGGTTTGATTTGGAATTTTCCATTCCAATTAGAATCCTGGTTGGACACTCCGACTTGTATAGCGTTGAGAAACAGGGAGCAGAAAGGACTATACTTGAGGGCTTTTTTTCACGTTTAGGGGTGTGTTGTCGCATGGGTCTTAAACTCAAGACCGAGCTCTCGGCCTCCAAGTCAATTCTCCCCCCCAGTGACTTTGTAGGACAGACTAGAACTGCTCAGTAGATAGACCAGGAACAGACAGCCTCGTCTTTCTTCCATGGGTCGGCTAGTGGGTTTGAACCACTGACCTTGAGTTTAGCAGTCCAATGCCTGACCTACTGCACCATCAGAGCTCCGTCTACCTCCCAGGGGCAGAGCTTGTACAAATGAACAACTCAGAATAAGGGCCAGGGGAATGGAGCAATGTTAGAAGTCAGAAGCAGAGCTCACGGACGATTCCTCCCTAGAAACTGCTAGATCTAGAAAGAGCGAGCATACTGCGAGGCTGCCTGGAGATGGGGGGCAATGTAAACAACTCCAGTTTTCAGTTTTTGAGGAAGCATGTAGAATATTTGAGGTGAGGGATCTGGCTTTGATTAATTTACAAGGATTGGTAGGTTCCTCCTCTGAACCCCTCCACCAGGTCTGGCCTCCATGGGAGGCCGCAGTGAGACTGCAGTCCTACAGAAACAAGCAGAGGGTCCATCCCAGTGAGGGAGGAGGAGGGCGGGAGGGGGGATGCAGGGCCTGGGAAGGCTGGCAGGGGGCAGAAGTCAGGGGGGATGGTTTTTCAGCAAGGCAATTCTAACCTGGGGAGTGGATCGAGTCGGGTTATTTTTAAAGTGATTTAGCCTGACATCTTGTTCAATACGCGGCATTGCCACAGCGATTTTATGCCTAAACAAAGGCAAATTAGATCTTTTGTTGGGACACGATGGGGTGATCTGATTGCCATCGGAAATGATCTCTAAGATGCACGATCACAAAGGAAAATGTGTCTTCTCTTTGGGGCAAAGGTACCTGGCTGAGAAGAGACATAATCGAACAGACACAGTCCCTGGAAGGACAAAGCCCTGGCCGTTCAACTTAGCTGAAACGCTACACCTGCGTGTAGCCCTCAAACTGGAGTGCACAAAAGGACTAAGCGTTCCGCGAATCAAAGAGTCGACTATCTGACACAACAGATTCTCTGAAACAGAGTATAACAGAGTCAGGAAACAGATTGGCAAATACCTAGGGAGCAGACCAGATGCCTTGTTACGAATGCAAACGAGCTTATAGTGATGGTGCTTCTGTTTAGTGCAAATGTCAGAGCATCTATCCAGAAAACATGGCCACGAAGGTAGTTCGATGGAAGAACACAAAGGAAGGTGATCAATAGGGGCCCTGTCTGCTCCGTGACGGGGGTGTGGTGTCTGAGGGCGGGGAGGACCTCTGAGTGAATGGGAGAACCTGTCCTATTTTCCCATGAATTCTAAGATGGGTTCCGGATGTTTCATGTTTCATGGGAAACTTCTTCCCAGACGAAAGATGACAGCGCTCCTTCTGGATTAAGAGTCCCTATGGTGACGGGACTCCTGGCGACCCTGTGAGACAGCAGAGCTGCCCCTGGGGGGTTCTGAGACTGTCAGTCCTCACGGGAGCACAGAGCCTCGCGTTTCTCCCTGGGAGTGGCTGGTAGTTTTGAACTACTAAACTTTATGAATCCACTCAGGATCTGACTTGTGATCCGCTATGCCAGCAGGGTCACGGTGCATCAGAATACACTCGATGGCACGGAATCTGTTTTTTTATTGGCGAATCCAGATAAGAAACACAAACCTTTGTTCTCACATTGTAACCCCCCTCCTTTTTCCTTTAAAAGTAGTTTCACTGCCTTTATTTTCTCTCTCTCTCTTTTTTACAACTGCACACTTTTCAGACTAGAAAACCCCCATGGTAGGAATTAACTTCTGATCCCCTGGGTGGGGGGTGACAGACGGGGTCAAAGTCAGTGCCTCCCGAATCTGGCCTCCTGAATCTGGCCTCCCGGACTGGCTAGCACAGAGCTGGCTCCCTGGGTGCGGCCACTTTTCCTTGCAGCTCAAGCCCAGAGTGTGGTGGTCCTGCTGCTGCCCACACCCCACCCTCAGGGTCCCCAAGGTACCCGCAGTGCCGTTGTAGCTGCCTATGCGGAGTTTGTAGAGACTTCTGCTGTCCTCCACCAAGAACTTGTTGTAGGAGGCAAAGACCGCCTCCTGGCCGTCCCTCATGTCCACATGCAGCTCGTAGCGGCCCTGGGACGTGATCCTGTGGATGTTGTCCAACCCTGGGGAGAAAAGCAGAGGACGCAGTGAGGCCAGCGCCTGAGGACTTTGCGAATGAAAGTGAATGTGATGGATGACCAGGGCAGGGGTCTTAACATCTATTGTTGAGCTGGGAGCAGACCTGCCCGACCCTCTACCACCTTCCACCCTTGCCCGGGCGAGAGGCAGACACCACAGTTCACACGGCTGCAAATCTGTCAGTGTAATTGGGAGGGAAGAGAGCTGAAGGTTCTGTTCATCTGTCACCACGCTGTTATTCTCAGTGGTCTTTGAGGTCGTGAAGACTCTTGACAACTGATGCCCAGCCTTGTGCTATCTCCATCACCGGGGACAAGTTTGAACCCATCTTTCCCGAGATCGAACTTCTCTCAGCCCCCAGCCCTCCTGGGGCCCCCAGCGCCAGGACAGAGAATATAACATCCGACTCCCTGTCCCTTTCTCTCCAAACCACTGATTACCACTGGCATGGCTGCCTCTTCACATGCTTTCCTGCAGTTACACTCGCTCATCTACTCTTTCCCATGCCTTCCGCCCAGACCTTGGTCCAATGAATTCTTGCTCAGTGCAAACCCTTGCAGTTCCCGAGCCTAGGAAGAGTCCAGCGTCTTCCTGGTGATGTTTTCTCATACGCATTTCCCTGCCTGCTGACTCTCACCGGCTGGACCCTGGAACCCTGCGTTTTAGCTACCTGCCTGAAGTTGAACTAGGCACTTTAAATTGCTATTGATCACCGTGTCCTCCTGATTTCTGCCTGCCTTCTGAACTTGCTTTGCTGTGACAGCTCACATCTGTCAGGGCATGCCATGATATAGAATCAGAGACTCGCAGAGCTGGAAGGGAATTTCAAGATGACATGGTATGGCCTCCTTTTGGTTTGTGGAAGAGGAAGCGGAAGTCCAGAGAGGGGCGGTATGATTAGCTGGCAGTCCCCCAGATCTTTCTGCTTCTCTAACCTGTTGGAGGTTTAAAGCTTTTTCTAGACTCATAAGGAGTCCATGGTTGTTCAACTGCTGTTTTCTAAACTCCTAACCCACCCCACTACCGGGACTTGTGCTTGCCCAGATCTAGAGGGTGCACTTGATGTTCTGGCCACATACCCTTTGCTGGGAGCTGGACCCATCCTCTCACAGTTAGAGCTGTTGGCTTTCAACAACTCACAGCTGCCTCCTTCTCTGGGCGATTGCCAACCAGAGTCCCTTCACCTTTGCCTCATCTCTCCCCTGTGTTGTCTTGGGAATAGACACCCAGGGCCCACCCCCTAGTTACACTAGGCACCAATTCTAGGTGCAACCCATGGTCCGAGGCTCCTTTGGGATCAGATTGAAGCCAGGTTTCAACAGAGACCTTGTTTTGCATTTCCTGCCTTGCTCTCTCCAGCTTCCCCCACTCCCTGGCTCCCAGGGTCCTCCCCCAGTAAATGCCTTGTCTCGGGCACTGCTGCAGAGAACTCGACTTAGGACATAAGTGAGGAATCAGAGTGTTACCCCAGCCTGAGTATTGCTACCAACCAAGCAGCCCCAGGCCCCACCTCTCTCCAAGAGCCTGGTTTGGCATCTGTCAAGGTCGAGGTTCCATACTGCACTGACATTCAAATCATCTGACCTGATTTTCTTCTTTCTCTGGTTTGCATCTTCCTCCTGCTTGGGTGGGTTTCTTCATGATTCCCCATTTTCACACATGCAAAGAATTCCCTTTTCCTCTTTCCCTCCTCCATTCTCCTTACCAGCCCCCAACGCCCTTTCCACGAAGCTGATCTCTTTCTTTTCTGAATGTCTGTGGCTTCCTGCCAGTAGCTGAGTGGTTAGCTGTCTTCCCAGTGTGGGATGGCATGGCTGATGATCTGGGAAGTGACACTGGGGCAAGGGACCAAATGATCCTGGGCACACAGCGAGATGTGGTCACTACAACCATTTCCTACCCCGTTTTCTTATTGGACCAAGGAAAGACCTACATCGTATGATCTGGTTTTCACACCCTGGGGTGGGTTTGTGCAGCATCTCACACTTTCTAACCTCCATTATTAACATCAGGCTCAGAGCCTCTGTACTTGGCGGTCATTTACTAATATTATTT
>NW_022111324.1:15847488-15848631 GCF_000313985.2 Echinops telfairi
ACGGTACATGTGGCTGAAGGCTGGGCACCATGTGTGCTGCCTGCTTGTGGGTGCTTTGATGGCTGCCTCCCACGCTGTTGCAAACTCTTTAAAGGAAGGGGTATTTCCTTATTCACGTGGCTTCTCTATTATTGTTGTAATATGACTTTTACCTTTTCTTCTTCTTTTTTTATTATCCACATCACCAAATAGAGATCTGGTCATCCTTGAATCCTTATCACCTACGACCTGATTGACTGATAGATTAAAGCACCTACTCACCCCTAGGCACTGGCATGGGTACTAGGGTTGAAAGATGCGGATGATGTTGCCTCCTCCCAGGGAAGCTCCCATAGCCTAGTCCAGAGAGACAAACACTGCTTTGGGCTACAAAAGAGGGGGTGATCAATTCTCCTAAGGGAAAAGTGTGAGACACATGGTCAACAGAGGTCTGTGGGTGACACCAGATGGACAGGAAGGTGTATGGGAGGAAAGGGGGTTGGCTGAGAGAGCATTTCTCGCAGAAGAAACATCCCTGAGGCTGAGGGTTTAGAGTCTGGTGTGGGGTGGGAGTGGGGAGAAGAAACGTAAAAAGGTACGAACGAGTGGCAGACAGGCTCCACGCTAGATTAGAATAGCCCTTGAAACTGTAGTGAGGCGCTTGGTCTTCACTTGGTGAGGATAAGGAGCCCCTGGAAAGCTTTACCGTGTAGTCAGTGCTTGCTGCGTTTCGGGTGTGAGGGCATCAGTCTAAGGCTGCACAGTGCCGGGGATGGAGGTGGAGGGGGGTTGTGTCCCAGAAGCAGGGAGGCCAGTGAGGGGCTGTTACCTGCATCCAGGAGAACGCAGGTGAGGCCCTGCCAGGTGGCAGAAGGGGGAAACAGACAGAAGACCACACATAATGGACTTGATTCTTTGCCTTGCCCCTGCCTCTGTGCCCAAGGGAGACATGGGCAATGTGTTGTTGATGGTTACTGGGTTGGGTGTGTGCTCACGCCAGTTTACTCTTCAATCAACACCTCTGGCCTGTGCTAAACCTCTGGGAAATTGTCCGTCTCCTCTCATGTCATTTTTATCCCCCCCACCCCACGCCAATCAGGTCATACTATTGCTCCAAGGGTGGAGCTGAGCAGAAGGTCCAGCTTCTTTCTGGCCTGGCCTGGG
>NW_022111324.1:15849479-15872210 GCF_000313985.2 Echinops telfairi
AAAAAAACAGGACCAAGGACGACGAATGAGCTAGGAACTGTGGTCCCAGATCGCGGGCAAAGCAACTGCATATCATTCCCTTTCCGAGCTGTTTAAGTGCTAATTCCATTTAACCTCCAATAAATCAGCCTCAGCTTCCATTTCCAATTATGCATTTAGAACGAGGCACAAATATGTCAGATACATAAAAGAGAATGTTTCCCAAGAGCGGCAGTTACGAGCACAGCCACTATTCAACTCTATTCAAAAGCTACCCATTTGTGCTGGGTGCAAAAGCCCAACGCCACTGGTGAGTGAGTGGGGCAGGAGGGCGGAAGGACAGGCGGGCTCCAGGCTGGGTCCAGGGAGGACCAGGCGCACTGCAGCCTGTGTGCGCCTTCAGTTGCTCTTGTCTTCTGCAGCGCATCCGGGGTCTTAGCCCTTCTCGGGGAGCACATCCAGCATGGCAGGAGGCTGGGAGGTGGGACCTCTTTTCTTGCCTCTGCAGGCGGAGGCAGCTCTGGGGGGGAAGCAGAAGGCCCGAGATGGATGAGGACAGAGGTGGCCTTTGTAATCAAGTGATGGCTGTCCACGTGCTGCCCCTCATCTGCTCCTTGGATAGAGGATCCTAATCCCCTCCCTGCATAGACGCCTACCTTCTCATGCAGGGGAGCCGCCTCCATCCCTGCTGGATTACAGCAGGACCCCCTTTCCTCGGGATCCCCCTACATAAACTGTCTTTGCAGAAGGAGCAGGAGGAAAGGCCAGGACACTACAGTCTCAGGACGCTTGGGCCTTCCCCTGCCTCACCCAGCCTGTGGTTGGGCTGCAGACTAAGTGTCTTAAGGACCATGAAGATGGGCATGTGGGCAGTGGCTGAAGGCCTGGTCAGAAAGATGTTGAACTTTGGATTGACGGCACTGAGGTTGGTGGGTGGGTGAGGGCATTTTCAGGCAAGACCGGTGTCGAGTACTTACGATCCAGCCACCGCCATCGGTGGTCATGTCGCAGTACACCTGTACCTTCTGGCTGAGCTCCCCTTTGAGGAAGATGGTGTAAACCCCACTCAGGGTGTCTCCATTCATCAAATGCTGGGCACAGTCTTGCGGGTGAGGGAACACTCGGCCCCCTGTGTAGGAAAAGAGGCAATTTCCACAAAGGGTTCTTTCTCCCACTGGGAGACCAGACATGGTTCTACAAGGTGCCACGATCCTTCGCCAAGAGCTATAAGAAAGCCTCCCTGGATCTCAAACAGTGTGCATGGGCATGAGAACCCCGAGCCGTCCTGCCTTCTCCCTCTTTAGCGGATGCTTGGCTGGCCAAAGAGTATATGTGGGATTGGTGTTATGGGATCTGAGAACCAAATGCTGGATTAATAGTCTGGCCCCTTTACTTACCTTCGTGACTTGAAGCAAATGGCCTGACTTCCCTGCAAGTTAGTTTCCTCATCAGTAAAATGGAAATAAAAAAAATCTACTCTACCTTGCAATGTAGGAGCCATGGGGGTGTAGTGGTTACGCATTGGGCTGTTAACAGCAAGGTTAGCAGTTCAAAACCACCAGCTGCCCAGTGCGAGAAAGATGGGGTTTTCTACTCCCATGAAGAGTTCCAGTCTCAGAAACTCCCAGGAGGCAGCTCTACTCTGTCCTTTAGGGACACTGTGAGTTGGTATCAAATCAATAGCAAAGAGTTTGGTTTGGGTTTGGACCTTGTAGTGTGAATGTGTGTTAATGCAGCTAGTTACTGTGTGGGGTTTTTTTTTTGGTGATGATTACAGATACATGGGCCAAGATAAAATACCTTTCAGAAGGATCAAAGGTATTTCACTATCTTCCGAGCAGCCATTAAAAATGCGCAAACAAGCTGAGTGTTAGCAAGAAGATGGATATTTGATACTCCTGTGGAATAATCTCCTGATTGTACTAAACAATCCGAAGGCTATGTTTTAGAGTTCAGTTTAAG
Source organism: Echinops telfairi (assembly GCF_000313985.2). Lineage (NCBI taxonomy): Eukaryota > Metazoa > Chordata > Mammalia > Afrosoricida > Tenrecidae > Echinops > Echinops telfairi. The sequence goes on from NW_022111324.1 coordinate 15,851,421, forward strand.
TTTAAGGAGAGGGAAGGGGAAGTAAATTGCCGCTCATCTTTCAGAGAGAACAGCGCAATTTGTAGAACAATATCCAATTAGCTGAAAGAGAAGCTTAAATCATATGTCTCAGAGCTTAGCTTTTCAGGGCAAATTTTAATGTTCAGTAAGCAGGCCAAGAAGCTAGGAGCTCACCGGAAGAGCATTCCTAGGCTGCAGGAGCTGATTGAGCAAATTAAAGGCAGGGCTTGCTGGGTAGGGAAGAATGGTTTGGATGCTCAGCACATAAAATGATCATCTGGGTCAATGAAAGCGTGCCGCAGCGATGGGGTTCTGCATTCTAGAATTGCCGCGTTCACCGAAGCGAGGCTGGGTAGGGAGCTCAGGTGTCAGTCGCCACAGTGGCCCCTGGTGGCAGAACAAGTATACTACAGTTGTTGCGTAGATTCTCAAGGGTTGTTCTGAGCAAGAGAAGGCAAAATCCCCACGAACCAAAGATCCTCTGGCAGAGATCATCAGTAACACGGCCTGGGTTAGAAAAAGCTGCAGGAGGCTGGTAGATCCCTCTGGAGGTGTGTTAACTCTTTCTAGGCACAAGGACTGTACTTCAGCTAGCAGCCGTGCTTAACCATGGGCTAGGGCTGGGGGTGGAGGGTGGATTCCCACCTTGGATTCTTTTCAGAAATTACGACAGTAGGTAGTGGATTCACATCCAGGAGAAAGCGGCATCTGTGACTGGAGACCTCCTACTCCTAACTTAGGTCCAAGGGAGAACAAACTTCGAAGCGGTGCCCTTTGCTTGGGCCAATATTAGCGGTGCCCTTTGCTTGGGCCAATATTAACCGTCCCAGTCTGAACCTCTGTTGGCCCAAGGGCTGGTTTCTGATGACGTGGCTGTTTTAGCTTCTTCTCCTCAGTCAGGGCCCTCCCTCGAGGGAAGGCCCTGCTCTTTCATCAGGTCAGTACGTTGGTGGACCTTCGGCCATGGCAACCCAACTCCACCCTTTCTCTGCTTCCCTGGGTGGCTTGACTCCTAGTGGAAAGGTGGGTGGTTCGAACCCACCCAGGAGGGCTGTGGAAGAAAGGCCTGGTAACTTCCTGCGAAGATTCCAGCCTGGAACCCCGTGGAGCAGCTCTAGTCTGTGGCACCTGAGGTCGCCCTGCATTGGAGTTGACTGGAAGACTGTGGATCTTGGGGTTTGGGTCTAAGAGACCAAGGGGTGACATAAGCAATGTCCCAAAGGAGCTCTGTGGGCAGCTGTCTGTCTAGAGCAGTGGTTCTCCACCTTCCTAATGCCGTGACCCTTTAGTACAGTTCCTCGTGTTGTGGTGACCCCCCCAACCATATAATTATTTTCGTTGTACTTCATGACTGTCATTTTGCTACTGTTATGAGTCAGGCGACCCCTGTGAAAGGGTCGTTTGACCCCCAAAGGGGTCACAACCCACAGGTTGAGAACCGCAGGTCTAGATCCATGCGACTGGGTGATAGACCGAGCTTCAGGCCATCTTCCCTGCTCCCTCCTGTCTGTCTTCCTTGTGGGTATGCCCTCAGTGGGCTGATCCTAAGATTAGGTGAGGGGTGGGGAAGGAGCGGTAATGAGAGACCCTATTTAGTTTTGAATGTGAGCCTGGTGCTGTGTTCTAGTGTTGGACCATAAGTCCTGGTTTGGGGACTCTGGCTTAACTACTACTAATAACGTTCCGACTCCCATTGGCCAGGGCATTCTGCAGATGGATGCCAGGCCATCTAACACCATCAGAAGCTCACTTCTCATCCTGACTCTGATCCGCATAGTGGTTGTTTACCCCCAAGGAAGACATTTCAGGACCAAGAGCAACACTGGAAGGCCTTCTTCCTCTCTGTGCAGTGGCTGGAGCCTGGCTTGGGAAGAGGTTTGTGTAGATTTTTTTTTAAGCCCAGGCTGTGATGATTACCAAGTTAAGAGGAAAGCAATGCCAAGTGATCGGTACACTGCAAAATCCCATGCTTAAGTGTTTCTAGATGCAATGGCGAGATCAGCAGGACCGGTGCGTTGGCCGGAAGAATTGCTCAGCAATTGGTTTGTGTTGGGCATCCCGAGGCTGAATGCTGAGTGGAGTGGAAGGAGCTACGTGACCCACAGCACAATCACAGGGCCCCCAGCTGGCTGGGAGTGAGGGAGGAGAGTGCTCGGCCTGTCCCCTGTCCTGTCCCTTATTTGTTCTGTACCCTTGAACAAAATGGTTGGAGTTAATGGCTCTGGGGAGTGCCTGCCCACTGGCTGCCTATACAGCCATTCTGCCAGTGTTTCTCTCAGAGAACAGCCTCGCCAGGTGGCTTTGTCACTGCTCCACAGAAGCACAGGGGGACCAGCTGGCCACAAGCACTTTGACTGTTTTTTTTCTACAAGTGGATTGGTAATCGACTCTCCCCTAGTTCCTCTTGTGTGAACTAATGGCCCACATTTGCAAGGTGGCTGGCTACACCGAATGAGAGGCTGTGGACAGGGCCAGGCTAACTGTGGAGCCCACCTGAGTGGTCAGATCCACGACCTTCACCACTTTTGCCACGTCTTCCAGTAGACCCACATGTGTATTCTCTTGTACAGTCATTCAACTGATGTCTAAGGAGTGCCTACTGGGTTCTAAACACGGGGCTCAGAGGTGAACGACAAAGAAGGAAAAGATAGTCCCACTGTCAGCATTGACTCAGTGGCTATGCATTTGATTTCTGAGGGGGGAGAACAGGAACGTAGAGGGGAAGACACGCTCTGTCTTCTATAACGGAAGTGTGCCATGTGATGTCTTCTGGGATTGGGAAGGATGGGGAAAGAGGCCGGAGGTGAGGTCAAAGATGGCCAAATGCCAATCTGAAAAGGCTTCTTTCTATAGAAACATAGAATCTAACCACAAGTTGGTAAAATAATGTTTCAGTGGTCCATTTGGGAAATTGAAGATTCATCTGGAAGACAGAGCAGGAGCTATGTCTTGGAAGGATGGATGAGAGCCCTGGAGAGGTGGCCAGGAATCATGCCATGAAAGGACTTGGCTATAGGAAAGGGAGACCACTGATGGACTTTATGCTTAACTTTCTATAAGTATAATCCTCATTGCAATGTGGAGACTGGATTAGATGGGAGAAGGAACCCTATTCAGGAGTTCACAGCGGGACACCAGGAAGAGAGATGACATGGATCAGGAAGAAGAGTAGGGAGCGTCAGGGTCTCCATCCTCAGCAGATGTGGAGGAAGGTCCCAGAGCAGCTCTGCAGACCACATGCTTTCTACTCCCCAAGGGCCAGTCCCCTGAGGATCCAAATCTTTCTTTCAATGATCAGTCAGAGGCATCTGTCTAGTGGAGGGATAGTCCCACATACTTTGTCTGGCGATTCCTCGGATTTTCTGACATCAGACTGCCCCATGGGGCAGAGCTCCTCTGTATTACAGGGTTGCTGTGGGGCAGAAGCAGAGAATCCTGAGAGCTTTGGGTGGGTATGTCTGGGGGCTGGGCAGTGAGGGGGCCAGGGATGTGTGAGAGCTTGCTCAAGTACTTGGGCTTCTGGAGGGAAGGTGCTCTTTTGATGCATCTGAGAAATCAATAGGGATTTATAAATATGGATATGGATCTTCAATCCAAAAGCTATTCCTCTGAAAGGATCAATAAGAAAATGATATCACTGGCAAGATTTATTAAGAGATAAAGGGAAAAGATGAAATTAAGCAAAATCTGAAATGAAAAAAAAAGGGGAAATAGCTACAGTAATGGCAGAGATTAAAATAATAAAAGGCTTTATAAAGAATTTTATGCTACCAAGTTTTAAAACCCAGACGAGAGAGAAATAAGCAAGAACATAAAGAGTGCTATAGAGGAAAATTTAAAACTCTAGTAAAGAACATGCTTACGATTTGAATAAACGTAGAAACATTCTATGCTTTTAGAAGGGATGACTTAAAATGATAAAGATGGCAATTCTCCCTAAGTTAAGTTACAAATTCATTGCAATTTCAATCTAAAGTCTATTTGAAATTAAAAAAAAAGAATGTTATAAGCATACTCTAAGATGTTTATGGAAAAATTAAGTTCAACAAGTATGTAAATTAATCTTGAAAAACAATAGTGAGAGCACTTGTTCTACCAGGTACTAAGGTATATTCTAGTCATACATGTGAAAAACCAGGTAGTGTTGTCAAAATAGCAGACAGATAGACCATAGGATAGAGTCTAAAGTCTAGATCAGAATTCCAAAACAGATCTATGTACATATGGTGATTTTAAGATACATTACATATAAGTTTAGAGATTCACTATATTAATGTATAATTTAAGATAGATTTAATGTAAATGTATAACAAAAAGGTTTTGTGTTGCTTGGATCCACAATCCATGCTCATGGAAACCGCAGTCAAAAGATCAAAAGACGTGTTGCACTAGGTACATCTGCTGCACAAGACCTTTAGAGTACTGAAAAAGCAAGGCTGTTCCTCTGAGGAGTAAGGGGTGCCTGACCCAAGCCGTGGCATCTCCATCGGATCGCGTGCACGAGAACGCCGGACGCTGAATCCGGAAGGCTGAGGGAGAATCCATGCATTTGCGTTGTGGATCTGCCTGCAGCACTGACACGTCTGCGTTGGAAGAAGCATGGCCAGAGTGTCCTTAAAGACAAGGATGGCACGACGTCATCCGAGCAGGTCATCCACTGAGAGAGGAGACTCAACACGTCAACAAGCACGGGAAGAGATGTTCAAATCCAAACTCATTGTTTAAGGAAATGCACCTGAACTTCACCTAGCTTTTGATTATGCCGGCGAGGCTGTCAATAGTGACAAAAGTGGATCACGAGCAATATCAGCATTCTGAACTATGAGCCTCCATGTCCTGCTACAGGGGTGCTGACTAGTAAAGCTATGGGGAGAACAGCACTTAGTTCAACTCAACAAACAGTCCTTCACGGCCCAGCGTTTCCTCTTCTGGGTCTCAGTGTACCCATCCCCCAGACTTTACTTTACCGAAACGTGGTGCGTGTGTGCAAGGTCTTTGCTGCTGCGCCACGTGGGACCGAGGGAAGCCAAAGACAAGCTAATGTCCATCTTTGTGGAGAGATGTGACAAGTACACGCCAGGCAATATTTTGCAACAATTGGATGCACAAGACTAAAAATATACCTAACATCATGGCTGGGCTTTTAAAAATAGCACCGAGCAAAAGTGGGAGTCGTACAATACAAACCTTTAAATATTTATACTCAAAACACTTTTCCAAGAATGCACATTGTGAAAGCACATGTACACAGAAGGTACCAAGGTGAACACATCTGCATAGTTATAGGCGGATGATGGAAGAAGGGGTAGCAGTGAAAAGCAATAACAGAATGGATAAACACAGCCAGGGTCTAGCGGAGGCTGGTGTTGGGGATAGGGGATAAACTGGGCAGGATGATGAACGCAGACTTTTCAACAGACTCCCGTACTTCTAGCCACTTTGAACATGCAGGGAGTGGTTTCTTCACATTGGGTGCTCAGTGTCTCCCTTAGTGATTGAGTCCTGCTACAACAGAAATACCGCGAGTGGGTGGCGGCGACAAACACAAGTTTATTCTCTCACAGTTTGGGAGGCTGGACGTCTGGACTCAGGGTGCCAGCTCTGGGGGAGGCACCCTTTGTGTCTTCTGGTCCTCATAGGTTCTCAGGTCAGAGAGCCTGGGTCCAAGGACACAATTCCACTCCGGGTTCTTCTTGCGTGGGGGTAGTAGGTCTCTCTTCCACTGGTTGCTTCTCCCTCTTTTTTCCTCTTTTGTAAGATAAAAGGTGGTGCAGGCCACACCCCAGGGACACCCCCTCCTATTGGATCAGGACCGTGGTGCAGCCCATGCCAATTCCCTCACGCCAAACCATCTGATCACAGCACGGGAGATGATTGCATCGTCACATGACTGCCCAAGGCTGTCACTGCAAGGAAAAATCAATCTATCTTACAGAAAGTACCGTCAGAGTGCTCGTTAGCGGCAAGGATGGCGAGACTTCATCTCACGCACTTTGGACATGTTGTCAGTCTCTGGAGAAGTCTCTGGAACAGAGACTGTGGATCAGAAGTCTCTGCCCAGTCTGGAGAAGGACATCGTGTTTGGTAAAACAGAGGGGCAGAGACAAAGAGGAAGGCTCTTAAGAAGATGGATTGGCACCATGGCTCATGCATGGGAACGTCTGTGAGGGTGGCGCAGGCCTGGGCAGGGTTTCGTTCTGTGTGCATAGGGTCAGAACTGACTTGGTGGCTGGCACCTAACAAGCGCAGCATCACTACCAGACCACCAAGGATCACGGCCGGGTCATGCTGACATCCATTTCACTGGTGGGGTGGGGGACCCCTTTCCCCACGTCAAGCCCCAGAGAGGGGAAAGCAAGCTCTCCTTTTACTGATTGGGTCGTGTCACTGACTGAAGATCACCAGTCGTCTCTCACTAGTGGAGTAGAGAAGATCCTCGTCGGCTCCCCACTTTGGGTCTGATATGCAAGGAAGGAGAGCAGTCGGGAGTGAGAATTAAGCTCTCCTTTCCAACGGCTGTCTTTCTCAACTCTGTGGCTTTGTGAGATCTTTTGTTTTAATCTTCATTAATTTTTAGAACCTCAGAAAGGAGCCCTCTGGCTGTGGTGGACTCCAGAGTTTACACTGATCCTACAGGCCAGCTCAGCCTAGATGTGGGCTGGTCGAGGCCGAGCAAAGGCAGTACAGGGAGACTGTATTACCGATCTTTCAACCTGCCTCTGCAACACGGCTTCCCTGAACCCCAAGGTCAAGACAACCTATTTTAGACAGTCTCCGAGGACAAGCTTCAGTTAGAGCCTTGTTTGCTTCGGACGGCTTTAAGAGAGACAATGAGATCTGCCTCTCCGATGATCATTTCACCAAGCCCTCGATGCGCTGTGGGGAATATTTGTTTCCTCATTTATATTCATGTCTCTAAAAGACAAGTAGACCTTGGATGAAATTTCAGGCGACAGTAAATGATAAATAATGTATCCCTCTCTTTTCCCCTCCTCCATACTACTTGTATTTAATTCCCCCCAGAATCTTGTGCAAACACCAGAGACAAGGGGACAGGAAGTTATTAACATGATGGAAAGAATGAAATGGGCTTCCGTTAGGTGGCAGAAACACAACCAGAGGAGACATCTTGATCAAAGGAGGCTCGGAGATTTTATTGGAGTAAACTCCTCTTTCTCTCTCTCTCTCTCTAAAATGAAAACAGAACTGCAAAACATCTCAACTCTTTTTCAAACCACAAAGTAGGCTTTTGCTTGAAATGAGTCTCTTACCCATTCAGGACCAGGTGAAGGATTATCCATGGGTGGAAACTTCTTTGGGGTCTAATCTTAAGTTATTTTATTTTAGAAGTGAGAGGGAGCAACGAGAAGCAAACAACCAAAAGAACAAGCCCAAAAGGGCACTAACTAGTTGCCTTCCAGCTGTTCTGACTGGAAATCGAGCCTCGCTGTGTCAGAGTAGAACGGTGCCACAGAGGGCTTTCATGGACTGTTTTTTTGGGAATAGATAAACAGGCCTTTCAGCCACAGTGCCTCTGGTGGACTCAATCCACCAGCCTTTCAGTTAGCCACTGAGCACCTTTACCATTTGTGCTACCAAGGGACGCCATGATCGAAGATGAGAACAAACAGGGTGATCTGCTGAGATCAGCCAGCCTGCTAAATGGAAAGGCCAGGAACTGTCCATGAAAAGCTGCTGGAATGAACTTCACCTCTACATCCATTAGCCCTGGTTTGCTGTTCCATAGGAAGCTTCCAGCGTCCTCTGACTTCTTGCTCAGCAGGAGCAGCGCCTACCTATGGTGGCCCTGGCATCCTTCCAATCTTGTAAGTGAAGCTCCCAAAATTCAAACCAAACTCACTGCTATTGAGTCAATCCTGACTCACAGGGGCCCCTGGGGGCAGGGTAGACTGGCCCCTGTGAGTTTCTGAGACTGTAACTCTGTACAGGGGTAGAAAGTCCTGTCTTTCTCCATCGGAGCGGCTGAGGGTTTCAAACTGCTGACCTTGCAGTTGGCAGCTCCACTCATAACCACTCCGCCACCAGGGCTCCGGGAAGGGAAGATGCTCTGCTCCTCTTTAACTTTACTTCTTTCCCTTCTTGGTCACCTCCCCATTCCTACCCTTAGGAAGTGGTACCCTTGTATCCTCTGGCTCCTCTGTCTTTTACAGTATTCAGGGTAGGGGGCAATGGCACAAATGATGAACACTCATTAACATTCAAGTGCAAATAATGGAGCGTGCCATGCCTTCAGAAAGATTTGCTTTTGGTGGCACTTTGGGCATCTTGCCCTGCAGTAGTACATTTTGGTGAGCCATCCCTGCATGGGGGCTTGAGAATCCTCTCCTCCTGGGGCTTTGGTTCACCAAAGACCCCTCCCCACCGTGAATGCTCTGCAGCAGCAGGGATTTCACTGCTTGATCCAGTCGACATTACTCCTATCCTTAAGTTTTCCATTCTGCAACACGAGTGCCCCCCACCCCCAACCCCACCCCATGGGTTCTGATGCATGGTCAAGACTAAGTCAGCAGGGTGTGATGTGTATCAGGGCAGCGACTTAAATCTGAATGCGAACTTTCCATCCAAACCAAACTTCCAAACACGGGCCCACGTTTTCCCTGTACGGGAGGCGAGCCCTGCTATGGTGCTGCACAGCCCCTGGGGAGCAGTTGGGTCAGGAACTGCGCAGATTGCACGTGCAGGTGGGCCCTGGCCTTTTCTCCTCTCTAAGTTGGCAGTGGTCAGTTCCCCGGGAGCCCAGTGTCAATTGGAGTCTCCTCAGAAGACACTCCAAAGTCTCCTGCATTGGTCACCAAACAAAGACAGGGACTCAAGGCCCCCTCGCCACATTTCCACATGACCATGGACCCTCTGAGTAGCTGATCCTGCCAAGCCCCCAGGCCAATTCCAGATCTGAAATCCAAACTCCCGTATAGTCTTTGGACAGCTCTCAGTGAGAGCAGGGGTGTGCACAGAGGCTGGTCTGCCATCCAGCCCGCTTAGGACAGACACCACAAAGACTTCAGGAATAGTGTTGCATGCTCCTAACAGCTGTAGCCCTACCAGGATGAGAACCAGGCTCTCTGAGGAAGTGTGGAAACCCAGGCAGTTTGGGGATGGACAGATTCATTCAGGCCTAGTGAGTATGGAGATTGGGAGCTTTGTCAAGTGGCTTTTGTCTGTGTCCTTTTTAGGGGAAAGAAATTCTTGATGCCGTGACAAGTTCTAATCCAAGAGTCTTTGGCTGGTAGCTTGGAAAAGAGGACCATGTGGAGTGGTGAGTGAGCGAGGAAGGGCTTCCACAGACGAGAACACCACCTCCCATCATAGAAACTCATGGAGAAGGCCTGGAGGGTGAGTATAGTGACCTCAGCCCCACAATAGACACCGGCTGTCCTGCAAGTTCCAGTGGCCGAGGAGGACACATCTCAGGGCTCGTGCCCTGGCTATATGGCCAAGATTTGTTTTTGCATTAAAAAGATTTGTATGGACAATGTGCTCAGAGTAGGGATTTCATGGGGGTATTTAAAAAGAAGAGGAAAATAATACTCATTTGCAAACTTACTAATGCTCTATGCTAAAGAATTATTGGTGGCATATTGGTGGGTTTGGGCTAGTGCCCTTTGTCATTTAGAACCAGTCCAGAGGGGGAGGCCGCTCTGTGGGGGTGGTGAGCTGGAGGACCGTCGGGCATCTCTATGGGTCAGAGGGAACTATCTCTGGAGCCCGGGCAGGAACACCATGGGCTGCTCTGTGACAGTAGATCATACTAGCCAGGGGCTGCTCTGTGATGGTAGATCATACTAGCCATGGGCTGCTCTGTGATGGTAGATCATACTAGCCATGGGCTGCTCTGTCACGGTAGATCATACTAGCCAGGGGCTGCTCTATCATGGTAGATCATACTAGCCAGGGGCTGCTCTATCATGGTAGATCATACTAGGCAGGGGCTGCTCTGTGATTGCAGATCATACTAGTCATGGGCTGCTCTGTGACAGTAGATCATACTAGCCATGGCTGCTCTGTGATGGCAGATCATACTAGTCATGGGCTGTTCGGTGACGGTAGATCATACTAGCCATGGGCTGCTCTGTGACAGTAGATCACACTAGCCATGGGCTGCTCTGTGATGATAGATCATACTAGCCATGGGCTGCTCTGTCACGGTAGATCATACTAGCCAGGGGCTGCTCTGTGACGGTAGATCATACTAGCCACGGGGTGCTCTGTGATGGTAGACCATACTAGCCATGAACTGCTCTAGGACAGTAGATCATACTAGTGGTGAGGCTGGACCCAGCAACATGCTCAGGCTTGCCTCACACATGCGCAATCCATGCGGCAGAGGAGACTTTTGCGAATGGGTTGAGCAGTCCCACACCAAAGAGCGCATGGAGAGTCCATGGGAAGTAGTAACAGTGTGAGCCACAGAGTTGGAACATATAGGTCCAAATGACATCCTCTTTCTTATGAGCTACGGACTCTTGGGCGAGTACTGTATTGTGACGCATGCCACCCATCTATGAGTAGGGGTGATTGTCCATAGCAAATAGCACGCCCAGGGGCACAGTGCAAATGGATTGCCACCGGGTTGATGCTGACTCCTAGCAGGACAGAACAGAGCTGCCCTTTGGGTTTATGAGACTTTAAATCTTTACAGGAGTAGACAGTCTCATCTTTCTCCCACAAAGCAGGTGGTGAGTTTGAACCATGGACCTTGGGGTTATCAGCTCAATGAGTAACCTACTATGCCACCAGAACTCCTTATTCAAAGGCTGACTAAGAAAACCAAAACCCAAACCAAACTCATTGCCATTGAATGGATGCCAACGCATCGTAACCCTAAGAGTCGGGGCAGAACTACTGTGCGTTTCTGAGACTGTAACTCTTTTGGGAGTAGAAAACCCCATCATTCTCCCATGGAGCTGCTGGTGGTTTTGAACTGCTAAACTTGTGGTCAGTCACCACTACACCCCCAAAGTTCCTTGCTGAAAGGTAAGAGATAGGTTTATTTGCTGTTAGGGTATTAAACCAATTGCCATTAAGTCCACTCTGACTCATGGTGCTCCCACATGCACTGCAGTAGAACTAGACTTCATAGTGGTTTCAGTGGGTGATTTTTCAGCAGTAGATCAACAAGTCTTCCTTCTGAGTCCCCTCTGGGTAGATTGGAACCTCCAGCTGTTTGATAATAAGTCGAGTGTGTTGATGATTTGTCCCACCCCGAGACTCTATTATAGACATTAGCCTACTCTCAGCTCTTAACTGAATTGTTCAGGTCTTCTGAGGGCTTCAATGAAGAGAGACAAGAGGAAGGTCTGGGTTAAAGGTAGTCGACCTCACACTCAGACCCACCACTTACTAGCCGCTTGATTTCTATATACCTTGGTTTCATCAGCTGTGAGCGGGAACAATGAGATCTTCATCATCAACTGTTCAAAGGAATGAGCTGATAACACTCACTCAAAACTTCACTGCCCTAGAATTGATTCTGCCTCATAGGGACCCTGTAGGACAGAGTAGAATGGCTATGTTGGGCTTCTGAGACTGTAACAGGAATAAAAAGTCAAGTCTTCCTCCCTCAGGGCAGCTGGTGGGTTTGAACTGCTGACCTGGTGGCTTGCAGTCCATGGTGTAACCACGATGTTGCCAGAGCTCCTAGCTGAGACCAGTGGGACATGCAAGTATCCTCTGTGTGGGGAAGAGCTGCAGATTTGAATGTCAGGGATTGCTTTTGCTACTCTGAAGGAGCCCTAGTGGCACTGTTGGGTAAGCATTGGACCAACAACCACAAGGCTGGCAGTGCAAACCCACCCGCAGCTCTGCTGGAGAAGAGCAGGCTCTCTGCGCCTGTAAAGATGTGCACCCTCACAAACCCTACAGAGGGTCGCTGTAAGTCGGAATCGACTGGATGGCAGAGGACGTGGGGTTGGACGCTCCTTTTACCAGGCAAGTGTCGGGTTCTAGGTGGCAGAGTGGGGAGGAGAGGGGAAACACTTAGAGAAAACCTGAGCAGGAACCTGATGTCTTTGCTCAGTGCATTTGGTTGGCTCAGATGGACCAGAGAAGTGCACAGCTGGTTTGTCTGGTTGCCTTGGTGGTGAGAAGTTTCTTGCAGTGCTGGGGGGTGGGGTGGGGGTGGGAAGAAGGAGTAGAAGGAATAATTCCTTTCCTTGGCAGGAAGGTAATCGAGTTTCACTGATAGGCTCTTCCCAGGACAAGCCCCAGCAAGGCTGCTGAAGGGCGAGCCACACATCATGCAGGGAGAAGAAGGCATCAAAGTGGCTGCCGCTCTCTCACCTGTGGTGAAGGTGGTGGAGGTGATGCTGCTCCGCACGGCATCCTGGGCCGCCTGCAGGAGCACCGTGTAGTCTGTGTTCTCCGACAGGCCCTCCAATCGGATCCACGTGTCCTCTGCGTCCACGATCAGCTCCTGCAGGATGGAGCAGAGGAGGGGAGGTGGCAGGGAGAGACCAGCCCGCCAGATGGGAAGAGGGGAGAGGAAATCCAAATCCCCAAACCCAGCCAGGACGTTAGAGAGTGTGGTAGTCACCTAATCTGGTGTCAATTTAAGGATTGAGAGTGTAGGGGTGGAGTCTGGGCTATCAACTTGGAGATAGCCAATGGGACTCCTGTGTGGGCATGGCCTCTCCTGAGAATTCTGGGAAATCTGGTAATTCCTTCTTGGAGGCAGGAGACACACTCTCGCTGCTACTCCCTGGTAGACATTGCAGAAGACAAGCCACATGGATGTAACCAGACCTCTGAAGCCGGAGAAGCCACAGAGAGGCCCCTGCCAGCACTGAGATGCTTACTATGCCACTGGACCCAAAGACTTTCTACCCACTGGCCTGTGATCATCCTGTATTTGGCTTCATTGCATGTGTTTTGTGGGTCTGAAGAGGACTTTATAGATTGGTATCTGACATATGGGCTAATATTGGACCTATAGACTTGGACTGGGCGGGGTTGGGATGCTTTCTTAATGTACAATTGTTCTTGTATATAAACCTCTTCCGTATACACATATGTGTGTCCGTGGATTTGTTTCTCTAGTCTACCCGGACTGACACACAGAGAAAGAACTGGATGCTTGTCTTCCCCATCACCCTACAAGCAGGAGACCAGTCAGCAGAGAGGATAGCTTCTGTGTGAGACACCAGCCACTGGCAGTCTCAAAAGGGCACTTTGGGATAAGTGCACTGGGACTATTATTATTACATCCACTGGTTTTCAGAGGGAGCACGCAGGGGTCTAGGTCTCCCTCACTCCCTATCTAATGGACAGCCTCTGCTTCAATCTATTGTGTATATTTGGCTTCTGCATACAATTAAACTTAAAGAAGGATTCCACTACTCAGTAAAGTTTCTGAAGCAGGGCTCTAGCCGGACTATTTTGACTGATGACATAAAACAATACCTGTCATCTCTTTACTGTGAGTCAGGTGAATGTCGCCTTTGAAATGCTTATACGGAGCCACTAAAAGCTGTTGAGTTTGTGACCCAGCTCAGGTGTGCTTGGCCGAAAATAGTCCCACTTCCAGGTACTTATATCGGCTTTGAAGCTTTGCATCGTTATCTTGGAAGCATCACCCAAATGTAGGGAGGCTGTAGGGGTGGATGCCCTGCTACCCAGGGGGAGAAATGGAGGATTGGAGCCGTTGACTGCTTTACGTTGACTTGTGTAGAGAGCGGTCATGGAGTCAGGCTCGCTATTCCACCACACGTTGTGCGCCCTGGATGGGGAGCCTAATTCTTTCCCTGTGGATTGCTTCCTTCCCTCCTCTCCCATTTCCACGGGCTATTCGAATGGGCTTGCTTGATAGACATGGTCTTCCCCTTCTTTCAACAAGATCTCACCTTGCGACTCCCGTCAGTGGACTTGTAGGTCAAGACGTAGTTCTCCATCTCGGCCCGGGGAGGCTGCCAGGAGATGAGGGCACTCTGTCTGGTGACTTGACTGGCCGTCAGGTTTACAGGAGGGTCCATGACTGCAAAGAGGAGAGTGTGCCTGGATGTGCCTGCCCCTCCACTCCTGGCTGCTTGATTCCAGGTACGGGGACCTATGTGCTAAAAATGTGTCTAAGAGCTGCTCAGAGGTCAACCCTAGTGGTAGCCGGGACAGAAGCATCAAGAGCACTCCTGGGTCAGAAGATTATTGCTTAGTGTCATGACCCTGCTTGCAGTCAGTCATTCCTTCCCCTTCCCCGGGCTTCTGAGCATGGCTTGTGACATCTTGTTAAACTTACGTGTCTTTGAGTCTACTCTTGAAGTTACAATACTCATAAGTTTGTCTAATGGTCTCATGGTCATGACTCCTCCCAGCATCTCATGCCCTTATTTCTAGATACTTTAATCTCTGTTATGGATTAAAATGTGTCTCCCCCAAATCTGTGCCGGAATCCTAATCCTTACACCTATGGATACAGTTCCATTTGAGAATAGGACTTTCTTTGTTACGTGAAAGAGTGCAAAGTATATGCTCAACCTAATAACTTCTGATTCATAATGAGGGCAAACTAGACACAGGAACACGTACAAACACGAAGATCGCCAAGGAGCCGAGGAGTGCCAGGGCTCGGATGTCGCACCAGACAAAGACCTGTCCCCGACTCAACGAACAGAGAACCCCCCGCCCTAGAGCCGGTGCCCTGAATTCATACTCCTCGCCTCCTAAAGTGAATGTCTGCTCTTTGAAGCCACTCATTGGTGGTAATTCTGTGACAGCCACTGCAGGAAGCTAAAACAATAGTCAACAGATTTTTCTGGCGAAGTGCATACCCAGCCTGGGTCTCTCTTGGCCCGCGTCTGCGGCACTCACCCAGAGGCTGGGTGGGAGCAGAGGAGAGATGCAAATATGTAGGTGACTTAGAGTAGCTGCCTCTCACTTTCACTGGCAGTTGGCCTGGAGTTCACTACAATCGTCATAGCTCCTCATGTCACAGTGTAAAAGCCTATGGACTATAATCTAGTCCACCATGAGGGAGCCAGTCATCTCATCCACAAACGCCTTCAGAGATACCATATATGCAGTTGACCATGTACTCACAGGTAGAGAAATTGGTGCTGATGGTGCCACTGGTGAGTGGCCCACTGGTGGCATACATGGTGACAGTATAGTGGGTACTGGGGAATAGGTCAACAAGCTGGAATTCCTCACTGACGCCGTCAACCAGGATGGTCTCTCCAGCAACTGAAATCATATGAATAAGGATCAGAAAGGACTATTCAATGTAAGAAAGACAAAATCCAAAGGCATTTTGCAAATCTCTAATGGCAAAAATCTGTTAGAGGTTATATAGTTTAACATCTTATTCTATGCAAGTATCCTCCACTCATTCCTTTTTACATTTTTATTGAGAAAATGTTCCCTATATTGTATTTGAGCTTAAATTCTGAGTATCCTGTTTGCAAAAGGCTATGGATGGTGGTGACAGCCCCCAATCCATTTGCAGGGTCTCCACATAGATTAAGCCTCTGTTGAATGGTTTCTGGTCATGAACCAAGGGTGTAGATAATCTTGCCCTCAGGCAGCGTGCCTTGGAAAGTAGATTACGCCACCTCTTTCTAGCCAGCCCAGGGAGGGGTAGTCTCTTTTAGGGGCTTGCTTGGGTGTGTCCTTACTCTGGAGAGTAGTGTGTGTGTGTGTGTGTTGCCACACAGTCATGAGTCATGCCCTACTAATCTCACCCTAGCATCCCTTGGTCAGAAGGCCCTGGACCAGTCTTGTAAGCCCTTCTATCTATCATCATGTACACGTCCCCATCATGGTCCTCTTCCTGCTTCTGTACTCCCACCTGGAAACCAGAGAAACCAAACTCACTGCCACCAAGTGGATGCCAACTCATAGCATCCTTCTAGGACAGGGTAGAATTGTCCCTGTGGGGTTCTGAGACGTAACTCTTGATGGGAGTAGAAAGCCCGGCCTTTCTTCTGCAGAGCAGTTCATGGTTTTAAACTGCTGTCCATGCAGATAGCAGCCCAATGTGTAACCACTGCACCACCATCACCTGTAACTGTGATGCATCGATCTGCCACCCATCATGAATTTGTGACAGTTCCCTTTTCCCATTCCATATTTATCTATAGCTTCCTGGTCGTGACTCCGTAGACGCTAAAGGCCTCTCTCATCTGGATAATGTGTCTGTGTTTTTGTCTTATCTTTCTCTCTTTTAAGACTTAATAAATGTCCTCCTTAAATTATATTTGAGATCGCGGTCTCTTTTGTATCCTAACACAAGATGAAGACCAAATTTTGTTCTCTAGAACGTCTTCTGTTCAGGCCTCAGGAGTTACAAAGAAAAAATTTAATTCTTTGTCTACATTAACCCTTGATTCCCACCACTCCTGCTAACCAACACATCTCTTCTTTAGATGAGCCATTTGATCTGCAGTGGGATGGCTTGTCATAGGGCTACAACAACGAATTCAAGCATGGGAAGACGTGTGAGGATGGTGCAGGACTGGGAGGTGTTTTGTTCTCTTATACATCGGGGCCACTATGAGTTGCAAATGACCAACAGCACCTAAAGCCCCAAACCCCATTTTAAGTGGGCACAATGCCTTCCCCCATAAAATCCTGGTTGCTTTTCTCTACACAAGAACCGGTGGATCTGTGTCCCTTCTGACATGCAAAACCCAGATAAGAACATAGGACAACTGATAGGTAACTGGCCCACGCAGCAAACAGGATCTGCCTGTGCTTCCATCGGTGCCATCGGCATGCTGTCACTGTGCTCTGTAACAGCTGTGAGATGCTGTGCTGAGAGGCTGAGATTATTGCCAACCAGGGCGCTTGTTCACAACCCCCTCCTCGACTTCATGGAGCAGATGCTTTCAAACCACTGGGCAGAACTTTCTAACAACCGTACTTTGCCTTGTTGGCTGCATTTGGGACTACTCTTTCTACTGATTCAAATGTTTTTGAAGTTTGGATCCTATCTCTCACAGTTTTGTTTCATACACAAATTCAGTAAGCATGTATTTCTTATTTATTCAAGCTATTGCTAAAACTGTCTCTTAGATTCGGGCCAATCCTATCATGGCAGGAGACTACTGAGTCACACAGCATTTGACAAATGTTGCCAGGTACATTTCCAAACCAGGTAAGGCCTGGAGTTTTCAGTTGCTTATTGTCTAAAGGCAAAGAAAGGCATATAAAAAAAGTTAAAATTCCAACTAACTCTTTGGCAGAGATCAAATCTTTTCAGTCTCCTCGTTTGCTCCGTCCCACCCTCTCTCATTCAGTGCTTCAGCCACATGCCCTCTTACACCTCTACCAAGGTACCCAGGATGCTCTTTTTCCTGGATTTCCCACTTTTCTTCTTTTCTCTAGTTTAAAATTTAGCCAAGACCTGCCTCCTTGCTTCCCTGGAGCCCCCTCACCCTAAAGCCACAGCCGTGTTCTGTTGTCCTCTATAATGATGCCCCACACATTGACCTGTAAATGTTCATTTCTCTGAGTTGTCTCGAGACAGTAGGTTCGTGTTTTGTCTCAGAATCCCTGTTTCCCTGTGGAGTATCTGGCGTATGGGAGGTCATCAAAAGTATTTGTTGAAGAAGAGAAGCTAAGTGCTATCCTGAGACTGTGCACTTTGCACCTGACTGCCTTGGCAGAAGAGGAGGCGCTGTAACAGAAGAGATAGTGCTGGAAGGTGAACATGTGAAGGACACGTTTTCTAGGCGGACAAGTGGGGAGAGAGTTTTCTGGAGGAGGAAACAGCCTGTGAAAATGCATCAAAGCTGGTGAAGGCCTGGCCCTGCGAAGACTTGAAGGGTCACAATAAGCAAGAGGAGATGCAACGTGCTCACACAGTAGGGGTCAGATGTAGCCATGACAATGACCTTTCACTCTTGGAGCAGGCTCATTCAGTCAGCTATCGTCCCAGCTAAGATCAAATACAGACCATAATGTAATTTTCCATCTTAAGAGATTAAGTAATAAGGTTTTCATTAATGCCTACCTAATTTACCAATACACACCCCCCTCCAACCTAAAGTGTTTTTTTGTTTTGGTAAAATTATTTTTAGTGAATCTGTGACGGCCTGTAGTAAGCACTGATTCCTTTTCTAATTTGCTTAATATTCTATTTTAGCACTTACCCTTCCAAGCTTGGACAATGAGTTTACTTCTTGGTTGCATATAGAATTGGCTTTCTCTGCCCTTTGTGAAAATCAAGACACCTGTACACCGTCTATCTTGGGGCACTCCTGTTCTCGGAATTGCTGAACATAGCCTGCAGCCTTCTGTGCTTACCTGTATCACTGAAGCAGGGGGTCATTTTTCACTAATTCTTATGTTCTTCTGTCAGAAAGATTAATAGACTTGGACTACCCAACAGTATTTTGCGTTGGTCTTCCAATGGGGTCAGGTGAACAAATGAGGTGAAGAAGGGATTGAAAATCAAGATTGTATGTTGGTTCGACTATTGGAGCTGGGTTTGGACGCAGACACTAGAATAGGAGAAGAGCTTACTAGTTCTGGATTCCCTGTTACTTGTTGTGATGCATTTCTGGCTCCAAGCAGGGTCCTCTAACTTCAGTGATTTTCTTACTCTACAAATATCTAGACGTCTGCTTTCTTATCCTTGACATTTGAGGCAAGTCTTACCTTGTTTTGAGTTATTCTTCCTTATTTTTTGTTTGTTTCTATCCCTCCTTGCACCTTTCAGACTCACCTTTCTCCATTCTTATAGCTTACACAGGGTTTGAGGCCATCTTGAGGAATTCTATGCATACACAAAGTGGGGAAATTTCTCATGTACCCCTTAGATTGACATAAAGTCTTTGCACTGATCTGTCGGTTCCACCACCACCATGCTCACCTTCCTGGTCTATGCCATCCATGCCTACCTGAAAAGTGTGTGAGAACAATGACATAGTTCTCCACGTCACCCACAGGAGCTTTCCACTGCAGCAGGGCTTCCGTGGGAGTGATGTTCGTAGCAATCAGACCCACAGGGTTGTCCATGGCTGAAACGGAACAGGAGCACATGAGTTCAAGCTAAGAGGAGGAGAGCTGCAGGATATAAGGGCGCCAAATTCTTTAAAAATTTTATTTATTTCTTTTCTTTTCTTTTTTATTCACTTTTAAAAATCATTTTTGGTGGGGGAGGGCTCATACAACTCTTATCCATCCATTCATCCATTGTTTCAAGCACATTTGTACATTCTTTGCCATCATCATTCTCAACACATTTGATTTCTACTTGAGCCCTAGGTATCAGTTCCTCATTTTCCCCCTCCTTCCCTGCCCACCCCCTTACAAACCCTTGATAATTCATAAATTATTATTGTTTTTTCATGTCTTACACTGTCCAACACCTCCCTTCACCCACATTTCTGTTGTCCATCCTTCAGGGAGGGGGGTTATATGTAGATCCTTGTGATCGGTTCCCCCTTTATACTCCGCCTTCACCTTCCCCTCCTGGTATTGCTACTCTCATTATTGGTCCTGATGGGTTTATCAGTCCTGGATTCCCTGTGTTTCCAGTTCTAACCTGTACCAGTGTACATCCTCTGGTCTAGCCAGATTTGTAAGGTGGAATTGGGATCATGATAGTGAGGGGGTGGGATGAGGAGGGAAGCATTAAAGAACTAGAGGAAAGTTGTATGTTTCATCCTTGCTACAATGCACCTTGACTGGCTCATCTCCTCCCCGAGAACCTTCTGTAAAGGGACGTCCAGTTGCCTGAAGATGGGCTTTGGGGCTCCACTCCGCACTCCCCCCTCATTCACAATGATATGATATTTTTGTTCTTTGATGCCTGGTATCTGATCCCATCGACACAGGCTGGTGTGCTTCTTCCATGTGGGTTTTGTTGCTTTTCAGCTAGATGGCTGCTTGTTTATCTTCAAGCCTTTAAGACCCCAGATGCTATATCTTTTGATAGCCGGGCACCATCAGTTTTTTCGCCACATTTGCTTATGCACCCTTTGTCTTCTGCGATTGTGCCGGGAAGGTGAGCATCATGGAATTCCAGTTTAATAGAATAAAGTGTTCTTGCATTGAGGGAGTACTTGAGTGCAGGCCCAATGCCCATATGCTACCTTAATACTAAACCTATGAATATATGCACAGAGATCTATTTCTCCATCATCATATATTTACATATGAAGTATGGCACATTCTTATCTCAGGAAGTTTCCCGTATTATGCACTCTGCTTTGGGCCTGCACAAAGTTTTGGAGTGACCTCTTTCCTGTCTCACCTTCAATTCTTTCCTCCTTGCACATCCTCCTTCCTTCCTCCCAAGTACCCAGTCCCCACCCCCCCATGGCTGTAGCTCTTCTGTTCCATGTATTCATGAACATCTATGTACCCAGCACTATACCAGGTGCTGTGGAAGATTCCAAAGCAGTATGATTCCTCTTTGTTTGACATTTAAAGACAGATGGAGTAATTAGAACACACAGTAGTGTTTCTAGTTTACGATTTTCTAAATGTTGGGGGTGTGCCTTGGGAAAAGCTTTCCATTGATGAACTTCAGGAAGTATAGTGGGCACTCCATAAGTGCAGGGGCGTCCCTGGCACCCAGAACTTAGAAGGTACTAGATAAATGTTGTTAGTATGAATGAATAAGACTCAAGTGGTCCCTTAATCTCATAAGTGATTATTGCCTTCTCCCTTGCTTCACTCAGTCCCGAGTCCTGAGTATGTTTGTGCATGTGCATGTTCATGTGTGCTCGCACATGTGTGTGTGTGTCATAGAGTGTCAGAGTGGGGGTTCTTCCACATTTAGGGAGGTCAAAGTACAGATGCCAAGTTTGCTCATCCTGGGACCATCTTCTT
>NW_022111324.1:15872444-15878538 GCF_000313985.2 Echinops telfairi
CTATAATGTTTTGAATTTGAATTGTATGCATAATCTGTGCCTTTAGATAAAATCCTTGGGAGACAATGGTGGTCTCAATCTCTCTGACATTAAATATGATACCTTAAAAGAATATTTACTTCCCAAAGGTATAAAAAAAGGTATAAAACCACTGACCACAAATTAAGACAACAGCAACAAACAACAACAAATAAGACATTTGGTGGGCCATCTGGCTTGGGTGGTTGCCACGATAACTCTGCCTGCACTTGAACGAGGAGGGCAGGTTGGGTAAGTACGGCATTGAAGACCTACTTTAGGCATGCTTGCTCCTTGTGACCAGGACCCCCAGGAGTGCCTTTCAGACCCGAGTTCTGATCTCTTACTTAGGAGCAAGAGGTTCTTGAAATCTGTTTTACTGCCTTGAGTGAGTAAAAAGCCCGAGTTTCTAGAAATTCAAGGATGGTGGGTTGATGGAGGGACCTTGCGTTGATTTCAGTTCCTGGCGTTCCTGTATGTGCAGAGTCGAACTGCTCCATAGGGTCTTCAAGGCTGGGGCCCCGGGGGTGCGGTAGGGGTGGGAAGCAGAGTGCCAGGCCTGCCTTCTGAGGTGCCTCTGGGTGAACCTAACCACTAACTTTTGGGCTAGTCGTAATGCTTGACTGTTGGCAACACCGAAGGTCTCCTTAGAAAGCAGACAGCAGCTTCTCTGGGCTCACTGGTCATCCCTCCTGGCCAATACTTGTTGATACTTCCATGACCATAGGTACTTTAATAGGTAGTGTACGATGACATTAAAACAATAAACATGGCTGGGATGTCTGACGTTGCAGGCCTGGAAAGAGACTGGGGAAGATTAGAATATCTCGTGGAGTTTTCAGAAGACCTTTGTGCTGTCGTTAACCTCTGAGGGAATAGAAGTTCAGTCTTTGTCTTAAAGATCCTGGCTCCGGGCTTGCGAAAGAATCTACAAGAGTCATCAGGAATTCCAAGGCACCTTCCCTCATCCAAGACACGCTGCTGTCAGAGGTAATCAAGCAACCTCAGGAAACCCAGGTGCTCTCCTAATGAGGCCTGCTGGATCGCTTCCCAGGCACTCTGGACATGGTAACCAGGCCTAAGGGTTAGCTCTCCCTGTGGCGGTTTCTACACCAAGTCTGTGCTCATTCTGCATGGGGAGCCTGTGAGCTGCTGAAGGGGCTCTCCTCTCAGGCTCATCCCAGGGCTTGGTTTTTCAGAAGGAGGTCCGCGCCTTCTTCCTCTCCTGAGCTCAGAACTAGCAGAGAGGCAGCTACTGCTTAGGAGGGAGGGGGGCACCTGTGGTCAAAGCCCTTCCTGACTCCAATGCCTGATGTGAGTGTAGCAGCCCTTTCCTCCTCCGAAACCTTTTCACCAATCACATGGATTTGGCCGGCATGATACCGAAGTCTGGGCTGGAGTTGCCTTTCTTTATGGGTCTTTGAAAGGTCATGTCTCAGAAGGGCAATTCCTGACCCAAATCAGGGACTCTCTACCCTTCTAGTGTTAGGCAGGAATGTCTTTGGGAGAGAGAAAAAGTTTGCTCTGCTTGCTACCGCATGTCAGACAAATACCCAGAAAGGCAGCCTTAGACCCCAGAACCAGGGTCCCTTATTAGCCAACTTCCCCTTTTCCTCTTCTCTTGGTTGCTTGGCCAGGACCCTGGACGGATGCCCAGCGAGCCGGCGCGTATACCTGTGTGCACGAGAGTACAGATGCGCTCGCTCTCCTCCCGGCCTCGCACGCTGTTGAGACTGATTTCATACTCGGTCGCCGGGTACAGCCTGCTGATGGTGAACTCGGTCACTGTGTTGGGCACTACGGAACTGTCCAGTCGTCCCACTGGGGAGAGCAGAGCCCACAGTTAGAAGTCAACACATCTCTCATCAGTGCGGCTCCTGGTACAGTCCATGTCGGAGTGCACGGTAGCACACTGTCATGAAGCACAGAGGGGTGAGGGAGCCAGCACCCCATGCACAGGGAAGAGAAATGCTTCATGGACAGGACATGTTGGAGCCTGCAAAGACCTCACATGCTGGTCCCACCCCCTCATTTGGATCACAGACAGAAGAGCCAGTTGTTAGCTGGTTTCTGACAAGCTGGTCTTCTTGGAGGTCATGACTTGAAGGCAGCGTAGAAGGCAGGGCCACCAACAGTTCAATTCAGAGACAAGATCACCCCAGAAGCTGTTCCACACCCTCACTGGAAGTGAGCGTGCCCTCCACGTCATTAACAATGCCTCGTGCACCTGCCAGACTGGCAGGATGCAGGGGAGGTCAGGGCCAAGTTTCGCTGACTCATGATTTGGCTGGCATGGCAGAAATAGGGCCATGCTGCTGTGGGTCCCTCCAAGACGCCATCTGGCTACTGTGGGTCTTTAGTTTTCCCTCAGGGTACTCTTCTTGAACTCTGGCCTCTCTAGGAAGTGTATGTGACCTTGGGTCTTGGAAGATTCTTTTGAGGATCTGTCTCTCTCTATACCACATAGACATCCGTGATCAGTTACCCCCATTGGTGAAGCACCTGCTTTCTGGGTGAATATCTCAAGCCCGTTGTGAGAGGAGGTGGTGAGCTCAGGCTGTTCTGGGGTGCTCCTCATTAAAACACATGTATTCCAACGGAGCTCACCCCAGAGAGAAGGAAACATGCGAGCAGGGGTGGGGGAGGGGGTTGATGTCCTCGGAATAGGTTCATTCTCCCACAATCATGTCTACCCAGCTCCAAAGCCCATTCATCTTTGAGAAATCCGGTCACTATCTTACCTTGTGTGGGCCGGTATGACACCCGGTAGTAATCAAAGGATGCGACCGGTGGACTCCAGGAGACAACCAGCGAGTCCTTGGTCACATTGCTAATGGTGATGTCTTTGGGGGGATCAATTCCTGCAGGGACCCAGGTGGTGGTGGAAAAAGATAGAAAGCATAGTGTGAAAAGCAATCTCTAATCCTGGCTTTATGTAACCAAGAGTCGATTCTCTCCCCGAGATAGACAAGCCCTCCCTGTGCACTGTTCTCATTGTGTGCTGCTGTGGTGTTGACCCCAAGTCACGGAGACCCTAGCGTAACTTTCAGATCCAACATTGTCATCACAGGGGCTTCATGGCCAGTTGTCGGAGGTCGAACGCCAGGTCTTTCTTCTTTGTCTGTCTTAGTCTGAAAGCACCACTGAAACCTCCGCAGCATCTTAACACAGCAGCCTCTACTGATGGTGGGGGTGGCAGCCTTACCAGGGTGTCCTTAAAACCAGTCAGGCCAAGCCTCCCTTGGATCCTTAGATGCATGACCAAAGTCATGTTCAAGGAGAATATTTAACCCGCATAAACCCAACTGTCAAAGTCTGTGCTTGCCTATCTGAGGGCCAACTGAGAACTTTCCTTTACATTCATGCTTTTGTTCCAAACTTGGAGAAGGTGGAATATGGTCTTTTTCTCTTGGGAAACTCCTCTTAGAAAAACCCAACTTCACCTTTATCTCTTAGTTTCTATCAGCTGCCTCTGGTTCGATTTTGAAGAACTGTCTAGTGGTTATAGAAGGATTTCAGAGCACAAGTCCAGAACAAATCCACTTCCCCAAGCTGTAGTTCACTTTTGCTCTATGCGTTATTTATTTTTTTTTGAAGTGCTGTGAGTGGCAGGGTGGAACTCAGTTGGCTGCTTAATCTGCTGGCATGGCTGGTGAGTTTCTGTCAGGACACAGGAAGTGCTTTAAACAGAGCTCTTCGCCCACTTGCATTCTCATATTGGGGGTTGTATATGGGCATCTCAGGGTGCCCGTGCTTTCCAGACCATATGCAAATAGATCCCCCTATCTGTGGTCTCACGCGGGTTCTCTGAGGAAGCATCATTTACATCAGTGGTCTTGCGTCGCAAAGACCTCACGGAACCCAGTCACGAGGTGGCTCTGCCGGAAAAAGATTAGGAGTTTCCTCTTCCTACGCTCACCTGAGATGCCGCCCAGGCCGGCAGTGGGAAGGCCTCTGGGATCATGCATCTACGCCCTGCTCCTGCAAGATCCTGGGTCTGCCTTACCTTCCAGAGGACGATTCCAACTACCGTGCCGTTGTCGCACTGGAATAGGTAGCTGTTTCTGAACAGCGTGCAGATCCTTTGTAGCCAAATGAAGCTGTCCCCCACTCCCTGGGTGTTCCTCTTTTTAAATATTCATGGGCTTGTCAAAGGTTACTGGGGGAACCCCCTTCACTTGACCTGCTGTCACGCCCTCCAGCCGCACCTGTGGTGATGGAGCCCATGATGGGCTCAGAGGTCACTGTGCCGTGGACAGCCACCAGGTTCACCAGGTACTCAGTGGCTGGCTGCAGGCCCGTAAGGACAGCATGCCTCTTGGTGGCATCCAGGGAGACCTCCAGCATCTCTTTCTCTTTATCCCGGGGACTGTAGTTCAGAATGAGCCTGTCGGCTGGCGGGGATGGGTCACTCCAGGTGATGTTCACACTGGAGGAGGTCACATGAGAGAAGTGCAAGTGGGAGATGGGGCGGAACCCTGTAAAACAAAGGGGATGGGTGGTTCTGAAGCACAAGTGAGGTGGTGGGGCCACGGGGTTAGAACAGCTGACTCACTCCAGAGATCTGCTCTCTTTGCTAATGAGGGCTCCGCCTTCAGCCACTGACCCAGAGCCTCCATCTCCTCCTCACTCTCCTGTCCATTCCTGTTTCCCCAAGGCACGTACTGGAAAAGCAATCCCCTCCTCAGGGAAAATCCCAAGGACTACTGTGAGTGACTCATGATACTGATCCAGGATTGAAAATTTGCTCCTGGAAGGAATTTAACGTGATCTCAGCGATTCCATGAATGCTCATTGATTTAGTACAGACAGGGAAAGACGGACATATCAACCTTGTGGCCAGGTTAGGAGAAACCAGACACAGATTTTTTGGGGGGGCCGGGGCAGGGTGTGCGGTGGCAACCTTGTTCTCTTCTCCCTTTCGTCCAACAACCCTTTCTGCTTGCACTTGTTAGTTTCATCCTCACCTCTTCCTTCTCAACTCATTCTTCCCTCTGCTAAAGGAATCGGGGACCAGAAGAGTAGGCTACCCATGCCCCATTCACACTGACTCTTCCCTCTGGCTCAGTGGGATTTGGGAGCTCCTACAGGGTTTCCGCTGCCTCATACCTGTGAAGGCATCCACCGTGGACTCCAAGCTCTGCTGCCGACCCCTCTCAGCCGTGACAGAGATGATGTACTCAGCCCCGGGTTCCAGGTCTGTCAGTGTATATGAGGTCCTGTCCTTGGGCACAGTAACTTCCGAGGCGATCCCAGAGGATGGGGTAAAGGTGATTCGGTAGTGATCAATGGGGCCACTGGCCTTGGTCCAGATGAGGGAGATGGAGTTCTCAGAGGAGGCTGTCACCATGAGGTCCCGGGGGCTGTCAAGTTCTGCAGATCAACACAAGTAGCCTGTTTCACGCAGTCCCGCAGCGGGGACAGGGGAGGAGTAATTGGACCACACGTCATCTTGAGAGATTCTAAGCTGGCCATGAGGATAAGCTTGTTATTTCGGACACTTATCACACACTTTTGCTAAGCATCTTCCCTTGGG
The DNA here is from genome assembly GCF_000313985.2 of Echinops telfairi. Classification (NCBI taxonomy): domain Eukaryota; kingdom Metazoa; phylum Chordata; class Mammalia; order Afrosoricida; family Tenrecidae; genus Echinops; species Echinops telfairi. The sequence continues at coordinate 15,877,999 of NW_022111324.1, forward strand.
AAGTTGGCCAGGTGCTTGGCAAACAAATGGACAATCTGCAGAAAGGCCTTATTAGCTCAGACAGGACTGGAATGCATCCACCTCTGGAATGAAGCTGGCTGCTGAGTTTCAAGCTCTTCCTATTCATGACCTCCCGGGCTTTCTCAGTAAGCCAGCCAGGGCAAATCAGGAGCCAGTCTCAAGTACGGATCGGCCATTCCTGGCAATGGTAGCTACTTCCCACCCCCAAGGCCATTCCAACTTGGCCTAGCTCTGGATGGACAAGCAAGTAGATCTGAGGACTCCTGGGGGCTTAGGTTCAGATTGTTCTTGACTTTGCTATGAGGGATTGACTGTGCTAGACAATTTGGGATTAGTTCTAAATGCCCAGTTCCAGCTCAGGCCCTTTGTATCTGAACTATTAACACTGACTGCAATTTCCCCAAACCGGGAAACAAAAATGCTGGGTCCAGAGTGGCAAGGGTTTCAAGGGCACACTTCCATTTCCTTTGCATTAAAAACATCCCTCAGGTCCAGCTGTCCATCTCAGTGGCCTGCACA
>NW_022111324.1:15878639-15896517 GCF_000313985.2 Echinops telfairi
GCACACACACACCCATCCATTTTCTGCACAGTTCTGGGCTATCCTTCACTAGGGGACATTGTCTTCAGAGCATTCTTGTCTAGGACAAGCCTTTATGGGCATCACCTTGGTACCTTGGTCTTCACCAGCCTTCTTACTCACCAGTCCTGGCATTCACGGTGGCCGGTACACTCTGCTGTGAGTTCCTGATGCCAGAGATCCCAATTCCGTACTCAGTGCCAGGCACCAGATCTATTGGTAGAAGCAGAGACACAAAACATGACTCATCTCTGTGTGTATGTGTGTGTGTGTGTGTGTGCATGTGTATGTGTGTGTGTGTGTGCATGTGTATGTGTAAGGAGCAGAAGGCTGAAAAGGAGCAAATGGTCTCAGATTCCTCGTTATATCTTTTTAGTCCTTCCTAAACCTCTTCCAAAATGGTTCCCTTAGGAAATCCTGATTTTACTGCTTAGAAAATCCATACCATCTCAAAAGGATGAGCCTAGCTGGCACAGAACTTATTTCCTGCTGCTGGTCACCTTGAGCAGGCAGGGAGGCTTCCTTTAGAAGTGTGCTCTCCTCTGGAAAGCCTCCTTGTGAGACTCGGTGTTTCAGGTTACTGGCACTAGCGATGGGTTCTTTCCTTTGGCTTGACTTGGGAGTTGGGGAGCATATAATGGAGAAGAAGTGTGTGGACATGGGTTTGTGAAACATTTCTTGAATAGTGCATCTGAGGACCAAGCTGCATCTTTTGTACATATGGGGTTGAAGCCATATGGGGACTCCTGGCTGGCTCCTGGGAACAGCTGTGGGTGGACTTTTTATCTGAACCCGGGGCTGTCAGACCTTAATGTCATGGGATGCAGAAGCCTTGCTGCTGTGGGCCCCCTTTCAAGGCCGAGAATTAAGGACTCCTGAGGGACAGTCGGAAAATGGAAGAACTGCTAGTCTTTTGGTGGTTCAAGTCCATCAAGGATCAGTGGATAATTCTAGAAATACATGGGGTTATCTGCAACCTCGCCTTACCTTCTTCTACATTCTTTTTCAGACTAACTGGTTTAATGGGTGCATTTGTTTGCTATGGCCGCTATAACAAACTACGGCAGACTTAATGTCTCACGATGACACACATTTTATTATTTTACCGTTCAGGAGGTCAGAAGCCTAAAAGGAGTCAGTCAGAATGTATTCCTTCTTGAGGCTTTAGAAGAGTATCCATTTCTTGCCTTATCCAGCTTCTAGTGGTTGACTGGTTTCCTTGGCTTGTGGCTCCTCCCTCTGTCTTCATAGCCAGCAGCATAGCATTTCTGACAATCTCTCTTTCTCTGACCACTGCTTCTGTCATCACTTCTCCTACTCTAACTCGGATCTGCTCTCTCCCCATTCTGAGGATCCTTATTATTCAGTATTATATTTCTAGCTCTCAAGAATTAACTTAGTCACAATCAGCAAAGCCCTGTTGGCCATGTGAGATGACAAATTTATAAGCTCCAGGGATTGGGATGTACACACTTTAGTGGCCATGATTCAGCCTACCAAACCTTCATTAGTTAAGACTGGGTGTAGAACTCTACAAACAAGGTACATTCATCACCCCCGAGAGCCTTGCACGGTCGGTGGAAGTCCTCTGGTAGGCTTTTTTGTGGGACCCTGTGTGGGATCCCAGAACTATGTCTGAATTTAACAACACTCTGCATATACAACCGTCATGCTTTTTAATATATTTGAATGTAATTTGACCCCTCAGCACAACCTTGCAAAGAAGGTAGGATAAACAGTCTTTCCTACACATCTTTTATAAAATGAGACTGGAATACAAAGTACACCTGTGAGCACCTGGAGCAGCCATCCAGATTTCTGGTCTTAGGGTTCAGTGTTTTCAAGAGAATTGGAATAGCTGCTTGGGACTGCCCTGGAATCCCTGCGATTACATGAATGGTTTTGATAGGAAATGGATTGATCAACCCTGACATGTCTTGGCTTAACCAAAGGAGTGCTGTACAGTAGCTTAAAGGTTCCGCACCCACTCGCCCTAGGAAGGAGGAAGGCTTTAGTGCAATCCGTACAATCCGTAGACATGTGCTCGAGAACGGCGAACCTGGCAGGTCTTTCTGACCTAGCTCCATCGAAGAACAAAGTTCCCAAGCCCTGTCTTGGGCGAGGGGGAGGGGGAGGAGTGGGGCCAACTGGGGTCAGCCCCCTTTTTCCTTTTGGCACCAGCTCCATTCCCTTCCTAATCCTTAGTTTGTTCTTTCTCCAAAAGTAAACACAAAGCTCACTGCCATGGAATCACTTTGACTCATAGCAACCAAATAGAGGGCTTTGGAGGCTGTAAATCATTACGGGAACAGAGAGCCTTAACTTTCTCCCGAGGAAGGGCTGGTGAGTTTGAACCACCAGAGCCTGAAGTCTGACATACCTATGTTCACTTTCAGGTTCTGCCATCTTCTACCTGTAGTTACACAATCTCGTGTCAACTTGAGGGTAGAAAGAGTGAAGGGGTGGAGTTTAGCTGTCAATCAGATCACAGCCTGATAATGCCTCGTGTGGGGGTAGCCTGGTAATGAGGATTCTGGGAACTTCCCCTCTCTCTGCCTTCAGCTTCCTGTGGACAAGCCAGGTGAAGCTACACAGAGACCTGAGCAAGCCATGCGGCAGAGCCCATGCAGAGACAGCCCTGGGATGCTTCCACTGCCATTGAAGCCAGAGCAGTTTTCCCCCACCGGCCTGTGATCTTCCTGCATTTGGCATCATTGCGGGTGGCAGTGTGAGTCTGAAGAGGAATTCATGGACTAGCATCAGACATCTGGGCTAATATTGGACTTATGGATTTGATCTGGACTGGGCTGAGATGCTCTGTCTTATACATATATGCGTGCCTTTGGATTTGTTTCTCTAGTAAACAGACTACCACACTGGGAGCTCGATTAGGTAACGTTTTCCCGTTTCAGTTTCCATGGGGCGAGAAGGCCGTTCATGGTGAGGAGTCAGTAAATCCATGTCTGAAGCACGGTGGTTGGCCAGGGGCAGCATTTTAAATTCGTCTTGGTGGATAGTCTCATTGGCTACACAAAAGTGCCCCGGGTAGGTACCAGGATGGTTCCAGGTTTACCCGCTATCTGTCAATTTGCTAAGGTTAAGCCTGTTGGCTCCGGTTGAACCCAGTGATTCAGTGAGTCCAGGTGAGGCGTTTGCTCCAGGCTAGGGCCAAGTACCTGTCTCGTGATTGAGTGGGTGATTGCAGTGCTCCGAACCTAGTACAAATTTTTCTCCGTCAATATGCTCGGTAAGTCCCAGGTACATCCTTGGTTGGAGAAATTAGATTACCTTTGGGACATAAACAATTTTTCTCAGACAACGGATTGAGACCTTCAATTGCCTATAATGAAGTAGAAATCCTGCGATGTAGATGCAAGGTGACAGATTGTGGGAGCGAGACAGAAATTATATGTTGCCAAGCGGATCTAACATGTAGCGTTTCCATCCGAGTTTCTTATTTATGAAGCTTAAATGAAATGTTCAATAATTCACAACAGAATCATCTTCTCCCGGAAAACTGCAGAGCAGAATTTAAAGGCTGTGTGTCTAGGGGACCGGGGAGTAGGACTCGCGTATAGGTTTGTGCCGGGCTGCTTTCCTTTGATTTCCAGCTGCGTCTGCCCGCGCTGCAGGTGAATCATTGCTCTTTGCCAACAGGTAAAATGCGATTCTGCTGGAAATGAGGCACATGCGCTATCCTTAGATGTCAGCATGCGGAGGGCTCAGAGGGGTTTCTCACTTAAAAGATCCCATCGCTCTCCATAGGGGCTCCTTTTATCTCTCCACCCAACTCCTGCACATTGTAGCGCATAAATGTCCCTGTTCCCTTTCTTGAAAACAGTTCAGGAAATGCATCCCATAGGATGCCACCGTGCTCCATCTCTGTCTGGAACTTCCTTTGTTCGGCTTGGAAGTTGACATTTTTCTCAACTGTAGCATTGCACACCCATTCTTCTCTGAGCTACTTAACGCACCCAGCTCAGCCAGTCCACAGACACTATTGAGTGCTTCCTTGTGCTGGGCGCCTGACTGGGTCCTGTAGGCAATACCAGGGTGTCCTGAGGAATATCAGCCTTGCCCTTAACGAGATGAAAAGGAGTCTGTACTAAAGGAATCAATTAATTAGTCACTGAATACTGATCACATGCCATACCTTGAACCACACGCAGGAGTTAATCTGGAGAATCCGGAAGAAGGAAGGGAGGGAAAGAGGACGAGGGAAAGTACTTTTGAGTATCTATCTGATGGTGAAGAGCTCTGTTTTAACTGTAGTTTCTTAGAGCTCCATGCCTGTGACATTATTTAATCCCTAAAGCAGATCTGCTTGGAGTATACTGCTGATGGGCAAACGGAAGCTGGATAAGTCTATTCTTTGACCAAGACCATGAAGCACATGGATTGGTTTGAGTGCCTGACATTTGAGTTCAATGGACTTGTTTTGGATTTCTGATTCTCTGCACTGTTATCCTTAATTTGTTACCATCCACACAGTCTAATGCCTTTTCAAAGTCAGTAACGCACAGGAAATACCTTCCTGGTGGTCTCTGCTCTAGGCCAAGAGCCATCTGCCGCCTACAATGTTGTCCCTCATTTCTTATTATCCAGAGGGACCAGATCCCAGAGAAAGACGTCGTGTTCGGTAAGGGAAAGTAGAGGGCCAGCACAAACGAGGAGGGTCCTCAATGAGAGCGACTGACACTGTGGCTGTAACCATGAGGGGCCCCAGCAGAGCAGCATTTCTGAGGACGGTGCCAAACCCGGCAGTGCTCTGTTCTATTGTACACAGGGGAACCGATGCACTGGCACCTGGAAGCCCCGACATCGTGAAGCTAACGCACATGAAGACTGAGTTTGGAATCCGGTCCCTTGTCCTTTCTGTTGTACTACAGCATAGTCCTTGACCACAAGAATGGAAACTTGGGAGTAATTGATTTTATACCTTGAGTTTCTGCCTAAGACAGCTGTTTGAGAGGAGAGAAGAGCTCAGTACAAACTGGAGTAGCCAGGGAAGGTTTTTAAGAAAGGGGCTTGAGTTGTACCTTGAAAAGTAGCCCAGATGAGACTAGGGAAAGGGGAGAGAGTATGGAATCCTGTGGTGGCCAAGGTGGGCAGAGCGACCAGTGATTTCTGCCCTGTACTGGAGGACCATGGGTGATAAAGTAGAATGACTTACTTCCCTTTGTTTAGGAAGCTTGGTCTTCTTCATTGATGCTCATGGGGAAAGGAGCAGGGAGGAGAAGCAAGCTCACGGAGCTGAGGTGGCTGTTTCTTATGAGGAAAAACATGAATAAGACACATGGAGTCTATAGGGATGGTTGGGAGGAGGTGACATGCAGACAGGTGGGGGCCGTTTCCTCTCTAAATCCCTCGGCTCATCTCCCAATTGTCTGTGAAAGTTCAAGTCTACCAAACCAAGGTTATAAAGCTGCTTGGTGAAGCAACATGATATCTCCTCCCATAAAGATGGAGAGCCTCCGAAACCCTATTTAAGTCACTGTGAGTCAAAGCCCACTGGATGGCAACGGATCAAGCAACATGAAATGCTAGTCCTCCTTTTGCTTTAAATTACAACGGACCTTCCTCATTTCCAGAACTGGGTTTGTCCCCCTCAAAAGCCAGACAGCCCTTCTTTTGGATTCAATGAAGTATCTTAGATGAGAGATGACAGATGAGAAGAGATGTGCAGTTGGATCCAAGACCGAGCCCCACGCCCCTTTAAAGAACAATACATATATTTTACATGTGACCAAAAAAAAAATCAGTTGGTCCCAGTGCCCTGGATGTCTGGTTTCACTGGGAGGAATAAACTGAGCCCCTGCAGGGAGCTTTTAGTCCAGCAGGAGATACAAGGAAACCCAGTCCTTACAACCCAATCAATCGCCTCCACAACAAAATGTTTGTTCTTTTTAACCCTCCTCCCGGTTGGCAGTTATATGATACGGTTATTATTAGTTCACATGCCTGTCTCCTTATGAGATTCTTAGATCTTTGAGTCAAGGAAGTAAAAAAATTCTATCTTCAGCATGAAACGGTGAAAAAATCCGAGGCACAGACACTGCTTGGTAGCAGCTCTGGTGGTGAGGAGTTTGGGGGGAAACTTCCGAGAGAAGCTGCCTGAGCTGGGATTGGAAGGATCGGTGGACTTTGGGCCACAGAGAGGAGAGGACACCCGTGCTGAGGGAACAGCACACGCACAGGCAGTGGTAGGAAACAATCCATGAAAACCAGGGATCTCGTGCAAGGCTCCTCCTGGAGGAATTGTGCATCGGTGAATTTGGGGATGGGAGAATCCATAGATGGGGAGATATCTGGAGACACAGGGTCTTCCAGAATCTCCCCCTGCCCCCACCCCCAATCACAGCGGCTTAGCCACAAACCGTTTCTTCATAGACTGGAAATCTACGCCCCCAGGCTTCCCACCCTCATCTTCTTGGACCAAGGCTGGTGTTTGTCGGATCCCCTGAATGACGCAGGCTCTGAACGCGTTTCCCTGCGCTCACTGGGGCTGGTGTTCATGTATCGAGAGGCAGCAATCCCATGCTGACACTAAGAAAGAGTTCAGCCCAACACACCCGTAGTTTAAAGAAGTAGGGGTACCGAGGAGATTTCTCTGATGGAACGTTCTGTTTTGCCAGCGAAATTCATGAAAAATCCGTCTCACCATCCCCTGTCCTAGAGGGGCATCTTGTCTCTGTGTCTTCCGTAAATAAGTGGTCTTTGCTGAAGAGGTCAGAGCAGAAGTTAACAAATTCCCACCTGGCCTCTCTCCTGGTTCACTGTTTTCCAGTCCTTTGACACAAATAAGGGGAAGACCCTTTGGTGTTTCAGCTTTAAGAGGACTTGGAATGTGGCTTCTCTCTTCTTCTCTTTTCTTCTGGGCCCCTGGCAGCTCACACCTCCTACTTTCCAGCTCCCTGAAAGGAGGCACCCTGCCAGAGGCTGCCTTACCGACGTGACCACTTGGGGTCACTGTGACTTCATCCACAGGAGGCTGAGCACAGCTCAGTCCTGGCCCCAGGTCCTTTGTGCGCCATCGCCCCCACCCCCCCAGGCCCTTCTCCTAGGAGCCCAGAAGGCAGGGAGCCCTGGCATAGTATGTGTGCTGGCCTGTCAAGGGAGTGCAGACAGGGTGAAGTGAACATCAAGTGCTTCGGTCCATGAGCTCTTGCCAACTGGACTTCTTCTGGAATGCCGAGTTTCTTCCTGGAAAATCCTCCTGTGGACAAGCACATCTCCTGCCCTGGCACTCTGAGAAGCCCACCTTCTCCCCACCACACCCCTAAACCTGCTACCCTGCAATGGAGGGGTTTCTAGAACAGCCTCCTGGGTCCTCAGCTACCATAAGCCTTAAAGGTGGCAACTTGTACAGCCCGACTAGGTTATGCTTTCCAAATTCATCTCGTGTGTGTGTGTGTGTGTGTGTGTGTATGTGTGTGTGTGTACGTGGTGTATGGCTGGTTGTAAATCTTTATTTTCTTGTGATTCTAAATTGTCCTGTGATGTCTGTGGAAATCTCCGGCTCCCTGGGTTTCCTACTGGTCATTTTTCTGACCAGAAACATGTTGACTGGAGAGAAAGTGGCAGTGCCGAGGGATGCATCTGGGAGGGGCCTGCTGCGGTGAGGCACCCAGGGGGCTGCCTGAGTGGGTGGATGGGGGGCATGCACCCCCTGGGGCCTGGGTGGCTGTGGGAGGGCACGGTGTACATGTGAGCCCTTTCACTTTACTTTGCCTCATGACCACAGAGCACCCCTTGGCGGAGGCCCTTGCGTGTGGACCTGCCTCATCAGGGAGGGCCGGATGTGAGAGTGGAGATGGTGGAGGGCAAACTCCTCTCTCCTCCTGGCAAAGCAATGAAGGCACATGCTTTTCTCCTGAGAGTTAGAGGAGTCACCTTAGACACGAGAAGGCGAGAGTCTTGTTGACAATTTTTGTTAGTCCCTGGCAGGGTGGCTGATGTTTTGAGCAAAGTCCAGTTAAAACAGTGGTTCGCACCCTAGGGGGTCATGACCCCTTTGGGGTCACCTGATTCATAACAGTAGCAAAATGACAGTGATGAAGTAGCAATGAAAATAATTTTATCATTGGGGGTCATCACAACATGAGGAATTGTGTGAAAGGGTGGAGGCAATAGGAAGGTTGAGAACCACTGAGTTAAGGGATGAGAATCTCCTCCTCTCCCCCTTTACTTCCCTCCCCCTCCCTCCAGGAAGAGTTTTCTATATCACTTAATTGCATTTTGCTGCTACCCAGAAAGCAGAGCGGTGTTGTCAGGCACTGTTTAATGCTGACGGGGTCCAACCGAGAGGGACGTGGACGAGTCTGTAGGGTGAGTGTAGCACCCTTTGGGACTCAAGGTGCCCAGGCCAAGCAGGCATCACTAGAGCAGAGAGAAAGCCTTGGCATCAAGGACACAGACACCACCAGGGAGGAGGGGTGTGGGGAGGGGAGAAGTCATCGCAGACACAGCACAGCGTCTACTGCTCAGAAACAAATGCATGCTCCAGTGGGAATTCACTGGGCATTACTGAGAAAGAATAATGGGGGAAATGTTTGGTATTTTGTGTCCCAGCCTGGCCTTTATGTTTGAGAAGGGCAGGGTGAGGTATGTGAAGGGGAGGCTGGGAGCCGGTTGCCTGTGGCATGCTGTCTGAATGATTCTGAGGCTGGGCGAGTCAGGAGGGCCCATATTCCACAGTTCAGGGTCAAGGGAGGCCACAGAGACAGACTTTCTTCAGGGCATAGAAAACACAGCACCATAGAACTGTGTAGAAGCAACTATGAAAGTAAAGGAATGTGAACATTTTCAGTCACCTCGTATGCATGTGAAAGTTGGATATTGAAATGCAGGGCAGCCTTGGGCTTATGTGTGTGCTCTGTGGGGATGAATCACATATAGTAAATCTCACGGATATCAAGTGCTTATGGTGTGCCAGACCCCATCCTAAGTGTGTGTGTGTTGTTGTTGTTGTGTGCTATTGAGTTGATTCTGATTCACAACAACCTATGGTGATAAAGTAGACCTGCCCCCTAGGGTTTTCCAGGTTTTGATCTTTAATGGTGGAGCATTGGTGGCACCATGGTTAAGCGCTTGGCTACTAATCAAAAGGTTGGCAGTTTAAACCCACCAATGGCTCCATGGGAGAATGATGTGGCCAGTCTACTTCCATTGGGACTCACAGTCTTGGACAAAGGGATAGTTCTACTCTGTCCTACAGGTTCACTATGGGACTTGAAGGCGATGGACTGTTTCCTTTAGTTACTATTTACAGATGCGGAGTGTCTGATCTTTCTTCTGTTCAGGTGCTAAGTGTGTTTTCATCTCCAACTTTTCAGTTAGCAGCCAAACACACACAACGGGGCTTGCTCTACCTACCTACACATCTATCTATCTATCTATCTATCTGTCTGTCTGTCTGTCTGTCTGTCTGTCTGTCTGTCTGTCTGTCTGTCTATCTATCTATGTATCTATATCTATCATCTATCCTATTAATGGTTTCATTTAATTCTCACAAAACCCCATGAGGTAGATCTGGTGTCTCCACACGAGGAAGCTGAAGCACAGGAAGTGGAAGACATTTGTCCAAGGACACGTGTCTATGGAGTTAGACTCAAGCCCCACTCGGGCAACATAGAGGGATGACCTCAGAAGCTACACTCTGCTCTCAGTGAATACGTCTCATCCATTACTGTGCACGCAAATCACCTTGGGCTCAGATAAAATGCAGCGTCTGATTCAGTCGATCTGAGGTGGGTGGGCCTATGATTCTACAGCTTTCACATCTCTCAGGTCATACTGAAGCTGTTGGTCCTCCTACCACCGTTGGAGAAGTCAGATACAAAACCACTGCCTGCACTGCTTCACAGAGGCTACACTAAGCCATCTATGAGGCCTGCTGCCCAAGACCTCGTTAGAGTGGTGAGAAGCAGGGAGGTTACTCTGAGGACGAAGGTGCACCTGACCCCAGCCCTGGTATTTTCAATCACTTCGTATGCATGTGAAAGTTGGCTATTGAATAAGGAAGACCGAAGAAGAATCGAGGCATTTGCATTGTGGTGGACCAACAAGGGAACAAACAAATCTGTTTGGGAAGAGGTACCGCTAGAGTGTTCCTTAGAGGCCAGGATGGTGAGACTCCATCTCATGGACTTTGGACTGGCTGTCAGAAGAAACCAGTCCCTGGGGAAGTAGAGGGGCAGCAAAAAAGAGCAAGGCCCTCCACAAGCGGGACTGACCCCGGGGCTGCCGCAGTGGACACAGTCAGAGGAACAATGGGGCTGTGTTCTGTTCTGCTGTGAATAGGTCGTTATGGGCTGGAACCCACTCAATAGCACCTAACAGCACCGACATCTAGGAGCTTACAGAGACCTGCCTCCTTTTAGCTGAGTGGTTTACTAGCTTAGTAGAAACACTACATCAAACTAATTGGAGGTATTGTCTTAATTCTGCAGGATGACCCATGAGGTGAAGTGGTTAATTGCTCCAGATCACACAGGAAGTGGCAGAGCAGACCCTGGGCCCTTCCTATTGGGCGTGGAGCAGAGCATTCAGATAAAACTTGGGCTCCAGTGTCTGAACACAGGCTTATTGTTGTCCATGCCCTTGACTTGTCAGACTCCTGGTGATCTTAGACCCAAGAGAATGAAACACCGCCTACTCCTGCATCGTCCTTGTAACCACCAGCATTTCCAGTTCCTTGTTGTGCCCATTGTGCCAATCCGTCTCACGGATGGTCCCCATGCCTGTGCTGGCGCTGTGAGTCACGGAACGTGGTGTCCACTTTGGATGACTAAAATGTCCCAGCAATGTGTTCAAAGCAAGTAGGTTCAATGTCCCGTTATGGCCCATATCATAGGGTTATTAATTGGCTAATTTAAATAAACAGATCACCAGACCTTTCCTCCTAGTCTTTCATAGGCTAGACGCTCTCCTGAAACCTATCTGCTGTGTGTGATCCTGCTAGTACTTGAAATACTTGTGGCATTGCTTCCAGCACCACTGCCACATGCGAGCCCCAAACTGACAGGGAGTGGGAACACAGGTCCTGGGTGCTGGAAAACTCTCCTCTTTGGGGTCAGAGCTTGGAGTGTGAGAGACATCACAACTCCTTGGAGCTGAGGTTAAATTCCTCCTTCCCTTTCTCTTCCCCCCTCCCAGCCCTTCTTTCTCTTCCTCCAGATACTGCAGCAGGAGAGCTAACAATCCTTGTAATTCTTGTCTCTGCAAGTACAGACATACTTGATTTCCTTACATGCCTATAATCCCTTCTAAATCATGTACAGCTATTTGCCTTTATAAATCTCTCCAGCAGTGAGCTCCCTGGGATAATTATGTGAACTTAGATAGGGTGAATTTTTGTCAGGGTTGGGTTTATGAGATTATATATATATATACATGTACATATATATCAATTATATATATGGAATTATATATCCATATATACTTTCATAAATGCAGCCCTGGGAAAAAACCCGACAACCCAAGACTACCACTCATTAATACTATTCCATCCCCTGCCAATCTGCAGCTTTTTCCTTTGGGCCATTGTTTATGTTTATGTTTATGTTTATGTTTTGTTTGTAGACACAGCCATGAAATGGGGCGCCATTTTTCATGGGGGAACATATTTCTCCTGGGGCTCAGAACTAACTTTGAGTCATAGCTATGTCCTTTGCTAAGTGTGAAGTTGAGCAAGTTCCCAGTTTTCCTGGGTCTTAGTTTTCTCATCCATCCAGTGGTGCTGCTAAAAATACCTCACAAAGTCGAGAAGATTAAAGAAGCCATCAGGATGGGATGGGGTGCCAGCAGCTGGGACACCACTGGGCTTTCCGCACAAATCAAGATTTGCAGCTGTTGGAAGCGCACCGGGCCGGTCTGCAGGGTTCCTATGACTCCCTGGCATACGACAGAGGATCATTGCTGAATCTTCACCTTTCCCCCCTGGTCGTGGGAAACGGTAACTAGGAGGAGGTGACTGGGCAGTTGTCTCGCTCCTGCTCATTGTGGATCTTCCATCCAAACACCCAGCCATCGTCTTTGTAACTGCTAATTGCCAAGTCAGCCCGAGGCTTGCAGCAGGGACGGGCTGTGCTTAGAATAAGTTCCCTCTTGCGTCAGTCTCGGCTTTTGGTTTAGCTTAATTTTTGTGAATGTCTCCAGTTTTCTGCAAAAAAAGGCCCTGATGCCAGCTGGTCTGTTCATCTATGTTTAATTCACCCCTATGAACCTGCTTGGTCAGCATATCCTTCCATTTCCTTGCTGGTGCCCCCCTCCCACTCCCCCAGGGGCACATCTGTCTGGAAAAGGCATTTATTATATTTACTTTAACTGGCCTCATTTGGCAAGGTGGTGTGAGATTTTAGCTGGAGAGGAAAACAACTTTGATTATATCGCCCTTGTTTACTGTATGCACTCTTTGCTAAGCATCCCGTGCCTACTAAAATGGCAAATGCCTTTGCAAGAAGTCAACACACAAATGAAATGAAATCTCTGCCCATGAGCACATGGGCAGCCCTGAGCCACCGCCGCTTTGCACAGCCTCTCTACCATTTGAGAACCACGCCCAGGCTCGCCCATCATGACCTCTCAGTGAGGCCCCACAGGTAGGTTTCCCTGCCGGGGTGTGTGGCAGGGCTCAGGAGATGCACTAGGAGATGTCCCACACACCCACGGGGACAAAGAGCCCTGCCCCACAAGGGGGCCTCCGGTGATGTAGGCACTGTCTTCTTCGGCACCACCAGCATTTTTGCCTTTAGTCCAGCCACTGCCTCTTGGTGAGTCTCCGGGCTTCCCGCCTTGTCCTCCTCCCATCTGCTCTCCACCCCACAGCTGCACAAAACTAGCCATCAGGCCACCCTAGTCACAGTCCCTCAGCAACTCCCCAGCACCCAAGGCAACACTCAACCCCAATTCTTTCTAGAGCTTACGGCGCCCTCCGAGATCACACCTGCACCTGCTTTCTGGCCCTTGTGCACTCTGCTCGTCACGGTGAGCTTTTTTGCCCATCCCTTCACTCATGTACTCACTCGAGTGACTTATGGAGGACCGATGATGAGCAAGACGCAGAGTTCAACGATGAGCAAAAATAAACAAATACGATCCAGCTGTCATGGGCTGCTAATGACAAAGCCAGCCATGTAAAGCCACCAGCCACCCCTCTTGGGAGAAAGACAAGACTTGGTGCACCGGTAGAGGGTGACAGTCTGAGAAGCCCACAGGGGCAGTGGTGCCTTGTCCGGTAGGGTCGCTGTGAGTTAGCATCCAGCCCAGGGCATGGCAGGGACCTTGGTCTTGTCCTTTTGGACATAAAGCTTTAAGTCTAGAGTGGTGGCAAAGCGTCCAATAACAGCACATTCTGAGTTTCGTGGGGCTAATCCAACGTGTGTCAGAATAGAGGTGTGCTCTGCAGGGAGCTCTATGACCGACTGTGCTTGGCAGTAGATTGTTAGTACATCCCCACTCCCCAACCCCCTGCCTCCCCCAGGCATCTCTGGGGGCTCCTGAATCACCAGTCCTTCACTTAGTAGCCCAGCCTCTTAACCATTTCCTCACTGAGCGGCTTGTTCATGACAGACAAGGGTGAGATGTTAGTTTATGAGATGAGGCTGCAGGAAGGGATGAGCTGACCTTGCCTGGGAACTGAAGAGGGCCCCTTGAGTAGTGACCCTGAGTCGAGAGCTGAACAGAAAGCACATGGCAAGTGGGTACAGGAGGTGGGTGAGAGAGCCTGTCGGGAGAGGGGAGGAAGGAAGGGAGAGCATGGGCAAAGTCCTGTGGCAGGAGGGAAGAGTTTGCGGTCCTGTGGGCCTGGAGGTGAGGCTAGAGAAGAAGGCAGGAGTGGAGCCACGCAGGGCTAGGGAGTCATGCTATAGGTGTACAGCGTTCTTCTAAACAGCAAAGGGAAGTTCCTGAGATGCGCGTGGCATGCAATGGCAGAATCAGAAAAGCACTTTGAAAAAAATCACTGGAGGTGTGAAGACCAAGTCAGAGGGGTGAGAGAGAGAGTCTGAGGGCTTACTGCAGTGCTCCTGACAAGAGTAGTGTAGGCCTGGTGATGGCAGTACACATCGAGAGTGCCAGGCATATTTGGCAAGTGCTTTAACTCCATCCACCACAATGGAACCAGTTCTGACTCATGGCAACCTTACAGGACAGAGGAGAATCACTCCTCTGGATTTCTGAGACTGTAAATCTTTAACCCGTGGAGTGGCTGGTGGTTTCGAACTGTTGACCTTCTGGTTAGCAACCCAATGCATAGCTTAGGAGGTTAGTTTAATGGAATCTGGTCCCTGTTTGGCTACAAGTGGAGGCTGGGGAAAGAGTTGTGAGGGCATAGAGTCAGGAAGCAATGTGTCCCAGAAAACAGGGCTCACTCACCTGTGAGGGTGGCTCTGGTGGTTGGACCAAGGCTCTTGGGGACAAGGAGCTCATGGTACTGCTCGCCCGCCAGGGTGCTATAAACAACCTTGTACTCCTGCACTTCTGCCTCACTGTTGTCCCACTCGAGGTCAAGGCTGGTTGCTGTTCGGGAACCTACTCGCAAGTTCTTGGGGGCATCAATCTCTAGAAAGAATCGGACATCACCAACATCACACATTTGTCTTGCATCTTGGACTTGGAAAAACTTTTGGGTGAGAACCCACACCTCTCAGCTCCCCTCTTTACATTTCAATGACCCCAGTGGCCGCCTCTTGGTTTTTTAATCTGTTAGCTGTTTACTCTACTCCAAGCCGTGCATGCAAGTGCCCCCCTCAGCGCCCCCCACCCCCACCCCCACCGCACTCAATGGGATTGGATCATTGGTTCCACAGGATTTTCATTGGCTGAGCTCCGGAAGTAAGTCACCAGGCCTTTCCTAGTGCATCTTAGACCAGAGGCGCTACTGAAACCTCCTTGGCACCACAGTGACATGCAAGTCTGCAGTGACAGAGGGGTGCGTGGTGGCCTCACACCAGACACATTGGCTGGACATTGAACCTGGATCTCCTGCGTAGAAAACAAGAATTCTGCCCCTGACTGACCACTGCCCCATCTGGCTGGTCATCCAGGGCAAGCCCTAGTGGGTTTTCATTGGGCTGTGGTGTAGGACGCTTCGCATGGCTCTCATTTCCACTCAGGAGTTCCAGCAATGGGCTAGAAACTGCCACGAGCTAATTAATGAAATGGAAAACAAAGCAAAAATCCATAGAAGAAAATTCGGAGACTGTTCCCAAGAGATTAAACGAGAATCGAGTAACATCAGATTTGACCATCAAGTGAAAAAGAAGACGGTTGATTTAAAATTTGGAAGTGTAACGTCCCTTCACCTGGGTTTCCTTGCTGAGACACAGAAACAATGAGATCCTTCTGGGAGAGGAGACACAGGAGGAAAGAATGTGGGCTTTGGAAGTCCAGCTTTGTCATTTAAGTGGGAGGTGGCCAGAAGCCAGGGTTTTAACCGCATTGGCCTGGATGTCCTGCAAAGGGGATGGGGACAACCACCGTTTCACATTAAACAATGCATGTGAAGTGTGCCCTGGGGCACCTGGAGAAAAAAAACGTAGGTGTCAAACACTGGGCTGTCAATCTTTACAGGAGAAGAAAGTCTTCTCTTTCTCCTGTGGGAGCAACTGGTGATTTGAACTGCTGACCTTTAGGTTCGCAGCCCAACACACAAGCCACAATACCATCAGGGCTCTTGGAAACTCATAGGGGTACCGTTCCACTCTGCCCTCTAGTGCCATTATGAATCAGAATCAAGTGGGTGGCAGGGAGAGTCCGAAGCACTGGGCAGGCTTCTGCTGCCTCCCAAGTCCTTGCTGCCTTCGAATTACATGGCGCCTCCATACTTGCTCTGTAGGGTCCTAACTCAATGAAAGGACCGCGGGGACTCCCCCAAAGACCTGGGGCTGCTTCCCTCACCCAGGACTGGCCATGGTTTCAGCCTCATGAGGTGCTGTGGTGAAAATCAGCCATTCAGAAAGTTCCAAACTGTTCTACTCTTTGAAACTTGAGCTTAACTTTGGAGCGGGCCAGCTATTCATCCTGAGAAAACGTCCAGTGGAAGGGTTTTAACTTGCAGATGCAAGGCAAGTGTCCACTGTTTGTTCTTGGGGGAGACCGGAAGGCTGTGAATCAAGCTGAGCGCACAGGTTCTGGACTGACAAGGGTTCTGTTTAGGGATGTAAATTGAATGGCTTTTTAAAAGCAGATTTATGCGTCTGCAGCCTATCTTGCCTAGAAATGCTTCCTCATCCCCTGTGTGTAGTGCGGCTTCGTGGATCAGCCGTGTGTGCTATCTCTCCAGCACTGGTTGGATGGTGAGAAGAGTGTGGGCAGAGAGGCTTGCAGGGGACTGGGGTGGGAGGCACGCTGGACCCTCACATGCAGGGGGAGAGAGAGTGGGGAAAGAGGCATCATGGGAGGAAAAAGAAGTCAGGGGAGTGCTTAGAGTTAAGGCTGGATCCTGCATACAGGTCATCACAACTGCAAAGCCCCGACCTCGGGCACTTCAGATGTAGGTTTGGGTGTTTCATTTCTTTTTGGCCGTAAGACAAGACTAACTTTTGTGCCCGGTGGATCATAAAGCCAATGAGCTGCCATCTAGAACAGATCCCAGGCAGAGAAGAACTGCTCCATGGGGGTTCCATTAGGAAGTCGATCTTCCCAAGCCCCCTTCCAAAAAACAGAAACCCACCACCATTGAGTTCTGGCTCAGGATGATCCTGTAGGTCAGGACAGAGCTGCTCCTGTGGGTTTCTGAGATGAGCTCTTTATGGGACTAGAAAGCCCCTTCTTTCTCCGGAGGAGTGACTAGTGGTTTCAAACTGCTGACTGTATGGTCAACAGCCCAGCTTCTGACCACCACACCAGGAGGCCTCCTCTAGGTCTCTTGGGGTGGGTTCACACCTCCGCTCTTTCAGTTAGTTGTCAAATGCGGAGCAGAAGGGAGACCATGTGTTCTGTGAGAGCGTTCCTATTGCTTCCATGCCTCACGGATGGGGCCCTGCCTGATGGGGCCTGGCTGCTTCTCAGAGGAGCACCCTGTAACATTTTGACCTTTAGCCACTTCTCACCCCATCTAACACACCAAACTCACTCCCACATCAAGGCCTGGGCCCCGGCTCTCTCCTTTGCCCAAAAGGAGAGAGCCGGGATGTTCTTCTCAGGCCCTCACTTAGCAGTGAGCTGAAAGGTCACCTCCTCAGGAAGGTCTTTCTGAATCAATCCCTCTCTCCCTCCCTCCCTCCATCTGACCCCTCAGCACTGCAGCCAAGATGGAAACGCTCCTGTATACTTGTTTTCTTCTGTGCTGCCCAGTTTCCCGAACTCAAAAGCAACTCCCTGTGAACAGAGCTCTCCTCTGTCTTGCTTATTCCCCAGCCTCAGTGCTGAGCACTGTGCGGAGTGCCTCGTAGGTGTGCAGTAAACGCGTTCGGCGAGTCTATGGATATTGGCAGGTCTCTGGTTAGTTGGCTATCTCGAAGCCCTATTTAGAAGTCTCCTTCATCATTTTAGCTGTGGGGTTTTGACAGTCCTTTGGGGTGGGGTGGAGCAGGGGAACGAGTGCTTTGGACTGAAGGGAAGTGGTCTTACAGGGCAGGAAGCCCACCTGCTTTCCAAAGACAGGATCTTAGGTGGGGTGTGAAGGGCCAGTCTTGAGAAGTTGAGAGCTTTTGTGGGAGAATCCCAGAGACAACGAGTGAGTGAGAGAGCGAGAGCGAGCGAGAGAGCGAGAGCGAGAGCGAGAGCGAGAGCGAGAGAGAGAGAGAGAGAGAGGGGTTTGTGCAGCTGGAGGCTCAGACTGTTGTGAATCAAACATTGAAACGGGGCTGGGTTAGCAAGGTTGATGGTTCACGCCCACTGGCTGCTCTTTGAGAGA
>NW_022111324.1:15896715-15922054 GCF_000313985.2 Echinops telfairi
ACTTACAGAAAAGCCCTCTGATGGAGAAAGTGCCCCAAGAGCCCATCGCCGGACTGGGCAGTTGGAAAGTGGCCTTTCAGTTTCCTTGGCCAGTTTCTGTCCTACCCCTGGCCTACCCATGTTCCAGACAGGGGTCTTTTCTTTTCCAGCGCAGATATTCCCCTCGCCGGGCAGGAAGCAGATTTCTGTCTTAATTGCCTGTGCAATTAGCGTGCTCCTAGGGTTGACGCCATCACCTGGAAAAGCACTTTGGCTAATTTGAATTTAAGAGGCGTTCTGAAATGACAGAGGACCCTATCGCGAGGGTCCAGGCACCCTCTCATCACTCAAGTGGCAGCTGCCAACCGCAGGCTTGGGCTGGAGAGTGTCTGCAAAGCCATCCACAGCTCCCCACGCCCCTGGAGTGGTCGGGAGTGGGGCCGGGGTGCAGGCACAGGCTGCGGAAGAAGGCAGCTGCCAACAGCTGTCAGGCCACCAGGCAACCGGAAACAGAGCCACATCGGCCTGCACTGAAACTCAGGGAGCTCCCTTCCGCGGCGGACCGATGTCATTGTCTTGATTGGAATTTTCCTGGGCCACCAGCCAACCCTACTTCCATCTTGCCGGCCTAAGCACCAAGAAGGTGCTTTTCACCAGGCTGCTGGAGAGCCCCGCCTTCCTTACTTGCTTCCACAAGCTCCTTATCAGAGCAAAGCACAAAGAAACGACTCCACGAACCAATGCTGCCTTGAAATCCAGGCAAGAACGCAGGCGTGGAGGCCCACGGGGGTACCACCATCCTGAGCGCGCTGTGCGTGGGGAGGGTGGGAGGAAAGAATGACCTGGGGGTAAACCAAGCAGGCACACTGCGCGTGCGCCTTGCTCATAGTTGGCTCTGAAGGCTGTTGGCAAAGGGCGGGAGGAGAAGGGAAGAGAAATGGGCCAATGTGCTTCCGTTTTCCGTCACTAGCCAGTTGGCCTTGCGGGATGGACTCACGGTGTCAGGGTAGACCTGTGCTCCCAGGGGTTTCAGCGCCTGCTTTTTTCAGAACAGGCCTGTGAGCCTTTCTTCCCAGGTTTGGGTTGGCTTGGATCCTTTGGTTCCCAGCCTGTTACCTTTTTGCACCACCCAGGGATGCTACTCAATCCCTGGAGATCCCAGACTTGTTCCGTAGAAACATCTGACCCACACCCCCTGGTGGTGAAAGCGAGAAACTTAAAAGGGCTCCTTTCAGAATCAAACTCTCTCGTGCATTATGCCAGTGTCTGCACTTGACTCTCTTTCCCAGCGAGTCTATACATTTTTATGGGAATAAGCTGACCAACGACTAGCCCACACTATGCTCCTAGGCTTCCTGGCTTCCTTCCCTCTCTGGTTTCCTTTCTGTGTGAAGACAGCCCTATTGCAACACTCCTGGTCTCTCTGTTTTGTCTTACACAGGGGATTACTGGGGCTTAATCTATGGTGAATTCTGCAGCAGGACCTAAACCCTGCCTGTCTCTCTTCCCCTCTCCCATGGGAGCAGACAGCCCCCAGGGGTCAAGTCTTCTGCGTGCCCCTCATACTGAAAATCCCACCTGAGTGGCCTCATAACTTTATCTAGATCAGCGGTTCTCAACCTGTGGGTCACCCCCTTTGGGGGTCAAACGACCCTTTCGCAGGGCTCTCCAGATTCATAAGTGGCAACGAAAATACTGTTATGGTTGGGGTCACCACAGCATGAGGACCTGTCTGAAAGGGTCACCGCCTTAGGAAGGCTGGTCTAGATGGAGAGGCTTGCCCACGTCCACAGGGCTCTCTTGCTGGGTAGTGGTGGTGGTTTTAGGTGCTGTGGAGTAGATTTTGACTCCTCATGACCCCATATGACAGAATAGAACTGTCCCCATGGGTGAGTCTATAGACGGGGCTTAGTTTGTGAGCCCATCTGGCTCTCACACTAAGCTGCTTACTCCACACTGTTGGGGGAGGGGCATGCTTGGCTCCACCTGTCTTGCTGTTGTCAATGTTACGTGCCATCAAGTCAGCTCTGACGCATAGCAGTTCCGTGTACAACAGACCAGAACACTGCTCCGTCTGGGCCATCCTCACAACGGTTGCTAGAGGTGAGCCATGGCTGCAGCCCCTGTGTCAATCCCACTCATTGAGGGCTTTCCTCTTTTGTTGCTGCCCCCCTCCTTTATGAATCCTGTGTCCTTCCCACGGAACTGGTCTCTCCTGACAACGTATTCAAGCTCATGAGACAAAGTCTCCTCATCCTTGCTTCTAAGGAGCATTTTGATCGTACTTCTTCCAAGACAGATCTATCCATCTTAATTTTCACTTTATTTTTGAATTGGTTTGAAATGCAGATGGAGAAGAGGGATGCTAATTACTGGGCTTCCTTAAGTCCTGCAGCGCACCTCTCCTTAACAGGCTCAACCCAGCGTAGGAAGAATTGATCCCCCTCTCTACTCTAGGCAGGAAGCCGTTGGTCAGTAGATCTGGCATGTGTTCACAGTTTCCTTTAGTCCCTGGAGCAACATCACTAGATTTATGATTTCCCAAGATAAAGAAGCTGAGTGGGAGAATCTGGGTTAGATAGGGATTCACTCTCACTGGCAGGTTGACCTCATGAGAGTAGCCAGGAAACCTGTCCTTGGGAGGGGCTCTGTCCTCCTTGCGCACCCACTGACTAGCCTGGTGACTTCTATAAGCGAGCAAGTCACTCTGAGGTCTGCCCTTTCTTGACTGGTAGTGAGCCCTTTCAAATCCCAAAGGCCTTGGAAAGAGAAAGGTGGGGAGGGGAGTGATAGCAAAGCAGAGGGTCTATCTGCAGACCTGACTCCACTGATGGCCTTGGGGAAACAGGTCTCCCGCTGAGTCGGATGGTTCATGTTTTCAGCTGGGCGGATGCGCCACAAACCCTCAGTATAGCTGGACAGGTTATGCTTTGCACAATTCCCGGGGGCACCATCATGGTACGACATAAATGGTCATTATAAATTCATACAGTCCTTACCATGATATCTAGTACAGTAATAAAGTATCTTGAGGCGGGGCCTCCCTTCTGAGCTCTCACAAAACTGCCATTTGTATTAGCAACATGAATGCTTAAATGTCTTCAGGACATGCCTTTCAGGTCACAGCAGAGAAGCCCGAGACCCTAAGGGAGAAGAGACTTCTACCAGGTCCCAGAGTAGCTGGTGGCCGAGGGAAGGTCCGAACCTCGTCTTCCATGCTGTGGATGCCCAGCTCTTTCCGTGCTGCTGTGACATGCATATCACCAGAAGGCCCCCAAACTTCCCAGTTCCTTCTGGCAGCATTGGGGACAACATCCATGCCCAAGTAGACTTCACCTCCCTCGCTTCCTTTCCCCTAGCCATGGGAACACCACCAGTTGCCTCCACCCTCTCTCTGCCCTGTGCTTCTCCCCCATCTTAGTCTTACCTGTTGTAAACTGGGTGGTCATGGGATCGCTCTCATTGGCCCCTCGGACCGCACTGACCGACACCTCATAGCGAGAGCCAGGCCGCAGGGCCTGCACCGAATATTGGCTCAGCGGGGGTTGCAACCGGAAGGTGGTCTTCCCACCTTCTCCGCCCACCAAGCCATATTTCAAGAGAATGAAATCGACTTTGGCTCGAGGCGGGGTCCATTCCACAAAAGCCACGGTGTCGGAGACATCTCGGACCAGGATCTGCGTGGGCCCGTCAATAACTGAACGAGAAGAATCGAACAGAACAGAGTTTGATTGAGAAATAAGCTTTCAGCCTCAGTTCCTGCCTCTCCTCCTTCCTGTCAAAGAGAGGATAGGACTTGTTGCTCCACTTTACAAAGGGGGGAAATGAGCCCCCGGAGATTAAGTTTCTTTCCCAAGGACACACAGCTTGACAACAGGGGAACCCAGGCTGAGCTACCACACCTCCAGTGTTCCGGTTAGCCCCACGCTTGTTAGCCATTTGTGTCAAGTCTTTGTTGAGGCCCAAATGTGTGTCTGGCTTTGAGGATCCACCAGACAGTCCATGACCTTCCAATATATTTTTTCTTGTGTATCAGCGGGTTTAAGTAGGTTTTTCTTCTTCATTACTACCAAATGTTGACTGAGACCAAACCAAGCCAGGCCTCACTGCCATTGAGTCAATGAAGATTCACAGCGACCCCTGCTGTGGGCTCCTGAGCTTGTAACTGTTCATCGGCGTAGAACGCCCGTCTTTCTCCCAAGGAGCAGCGGATGGTTTTGAACTGCTGATCATTTGGATCTCAGCCCAATGGGAACTGCTACACCACCAGAGGTTTATGTTTGTTTGTTTGTGTTTTAACTATTTCACCTTTCGGATGTTTACTCTGTCCTCAGAATGGATGGCTCCTGGAGGACTATCTCAGACTGCCCGGTAGCTCGCGTTCTCGTCACTTTCTGTTCCGGGACCAGCCTGGTCTTCTCTCCGGAGCGGCTTACAAGTTTGGGGCTGGCACCAGTCAACATGGAAAACACCAGGCCATTTTGGTGCCCCCTGGGTAGAAATGGAAAAGAAGTCCCAGGTTTTATAGTTGGGGCAGGAATGCGATCAAACAGGAGCCCTGGCGGCAGAGTGGCTCCTCCTCGGGTTACGGTCTGCAGGGTCGGCAGTTTGAAACCACCAGCAGCTCTGTGGGAGAGACTGGGCTCTCTACGCCTGCTGACAGTTAGTCTCAGAAACGCACAGGGGACCGGTTGCTAGGAGCCAGCATTGACTCAATGGCAGCGAGTTTGTTTTTTGTGGTTGAAGGCGACCAAGGCGAACACATCCCCGGGCTATCTTGTCAGCATGCTGCCTTGGGGGATCTTAGAAGACTTGGGCCCGTTTCGTTCAGTGTCATTGAATGATGAAATGGAAGAAATGGGCTCCTAGCTGCTGTGCACATAGGATGCCCGGCACACAGTAGGCATTCAGCATGTGAGAGTTGAACGCATGAAAGAGTAGATGCTCTTCTATGAGGAGTCTCTTGGAGGGGGAGGGGAGTTGTTATCAAAAGGCAAAGGTCCCAATAAGTCTTTTGTCCTTCAACTCTTTAAGTCAGAAGAACCCCATCATAATGGAATGGCCATCCCGGAATGTGATTATGGAGGGCAGAGGGCGCTGGCTGCGGGAGGTCTTGTCATTTGCCTTCACAGAGTGGCCTGCCAGGAAGAAGCTTTCTGAGAGCCCGAGCAGGGCTCTGAGCTGTGCAGGGGGCGGGGATTTGGTGTAGGTCAGACCTTAGCAGAAGGAAGTAATTAAACAGTCATTTCCTAAAAACAGCCGACAGGGGTGGGAGCCTGCCACCCTTCCTGTAGCCACCCCTGGGTCCTGCCCTTTGGTTGGCAGTGATGTCCTGCTGCAGACAAGGAGGCACCCGCTTGCTTTCTTTCAGTGTAGGCCCTGACTTCTGAACAAATGCAAGTCCTGCTCAGAAAGCTAACTGGAATGAAGTTGTTCTTTCCATTTCCTCCTGACTGCACACAGGCCAAAATAGTCACTGGAAAAGGTTTGCTTTCCCCCCCTTTTGTCTGTGTTTCTTTCCTTTTCTTTCTTCATTGGAAAGAAAATCCTGCCCAAGCTTACCATGCAGTTCTAGATCTGGAACTTTTCATTTTCACTTCCAGCAGCTTCCAAACCAAAAAGTACTGTGAATTTTATTAGGTTGTGGTTTGACCAGAAGAGGAGAGCAGGGCTGGACTCCCTGGAGAAGTCCTCCCAACATGGGGGAGGAAGAGCGTTAGACAACTGTGTGTCCTCCTCTGCCCTCCCTTGAACTTCTCCTTCTCCGCACGACTTCTTAATATCAAGCTACAGGGATGGCTGGGAGATTCGGAAACCATGATACATCAAAAGAGAAGAATGTGCGTTCCCAAATGTCATCTCTTCAGGTTCAGCAGTCACTGTGGCGGACTGAGGGGTGGGCAGCATCTGGGGAAAACCTTGGGGCATTGATGACATCTGGAAAGATCCTCCTCAACACTGGAGCTGTCACGGCCACTAACCTTTCTGATATAAACATTTTGGAGTAGAACAGTAACTTTCTAGCTTTTTTTTTGCTTCTTGATGCATTAAAAACAAACCCCCCAAAACAAATTCCTCAATGCCTTTACAAATACAGAACAGACAGAAGTGGACTTCCCTGGGTAGATGGACCCCAGGGCTCCAAGGAACACATACCAACACCACAATCAATGTCGACCGATGTTTCCTAGACGGAACCTAAACCTCATCACCTGATGCTCTTTAGTTGGAAGCCAAGTCAATGCACGGACCACCAATCCATAAACATGGTGTCATTACATAGCATTGGGGTTTCCTTCTCTGGCCGACTCCGCTTTTTCTCCTGGGCTCAAGGGGGCCTTCCTTGATTGTCAAGTTCTATTTAGGAAAAATAAAGCGGTACCAATGTGCATCCATCTCAGTTTCCGTTATTGATGTGGAAAGTTGTTTCACCGCTGAGATTCAGATTGTCCATCAATAAAATAATGACCAAGGATGATAACAGATGCCATTCACAACTTTGGAAAAAAAATTGTAAAAAAATTTTTGAAAAAAAGTCTTGGTGAGGATGCATATGTGTGTGCGAGTGCTCACGCACACACACATGTAGATGCACATTATAATTGCTCATTTCAGAATTGAAACTAAACATCCTTTGCTAGCTAAGGAAATAACAAGGTAAAAACACTATCCATTTGCTGAATCATGAATGAGATGAACTGTGGGGAAGAAAGAGTCATTAACCTAAGCTCTTACCTGGAACATTGCCTAACCTACACCTACTGATTGATTGTAAATGATCTGGCTCCTGCTTTCACTTCTAAGTGTGTTCTCTGGGAATAGGTGCAATTACCAAGTGTCGGGCTCTCACTCTCATCAGCATAGTATTCATCATGTGTATCCTTAAATCACCTCAACAAACAAGGGGTTATTGTTCCTCATTATTGTTCTTTATAAAAATATTTTTACTGGCGTATACTCCACATAGCATACAATTTAATTGTGAAATCACATAAAGAAGGTTTGTGCAACCATCACCACAATCCATTTCAAAATATTTTCTTCTCGTCTAATTGTTATTAGTTCCTTATTTTCTCCCATTCTCCTCTGCCATGCCCCTACACAATTATCCATCCAGTTATTGTCTCTACAGTTATACGTACTTTGGATTTCATATACAGAAAACCATACAAAACACAAGCAGAACCCAAACAAACAACAAAAATCTAACAACTGGACAAGACATAGAAAAGCCTCAATTATAAAGATACCAGGAAATATTAAAAACTGAAACGACTTTAACAAGGAGTCAAAAGGGAGATCAAATGATAAGGATTCACATTTTAACCCATATACACCTGTCAAATTGAGTTTGCAATGCTCCGTCTGATAGCAAAGCTATTCACATCCCTGGACTGTGGTCAGAGGGAATTCAATGGAGGCTTAATCCATGTGGGGATTCTGCAAATGGGTTTTGGGTTTCCACCTTCATCTATAGCCTTCTGCAAACCAGATGTTCACAATTTAAACTCTGATACTAGTCCCTCCTTTGCATTCGGATTTTACTATTTACAATCTTTGGATCACACAGGCTGGTGTGCTTCTTCCATGTGGATTTAGTTGATAGTCTCACTTAGATAGCTACTTGTTTGAAGACCAGCCTTTAACAACCCCACATGCTATTCTTTCTGATAGTCGTCTATCTGAAACCAGATAGCCACCTGGTTTCTTCCCCACACTTTGCTATAGCACCCATATCTTCAGTGATTTCTTCGTGGAGGCGAGCATTGATCAGGGCCAGTTCCTCTTTATTGTTCTTGGATGAGGCTGAGTTCTCATGTCACTGTCCCAAATATGATAATAGGCAATTAACTCTTGCTGGGTTCCAAAGTTCATGACTCTAGGGATTGACACACGAGGCCTATGATGAGTAAAAGCAGATGAATTACACTGGAGTAGGCACTTCCAGGTATCTGTGCTTTCAAGGGGAACAAGTAGGGAAGATGCTCAATTTAGCCGTTGTCAGAGTAGCTCCATCCCCAGAGTACCTCTCAGACCTGAGAGGAATCTTAGGACTCATTTGTCCTTCTACTTCTTGGCAGGTTCTGCAGTTCTGTGTTGTGAGTGAGCCAATAGACAACAACAAGATGAGCTAGCACACTCACCAGTGGAGACGCTGGCTGAAGTTGGAGGGCTTCGGGCTTGCTCTTTCAGTGCTACCACATTGACAGTGTACTCCTCCCCAGGCTTCAGTCCCGTCTGGTTGAAGGAAGTAACATCACTGGGGAGCTGGGCAATCACCCCTCCTTCGTTGTTCTGGCAGACAGGAGGAAGAGAAAAGCAGAGAAAGTAAAAGAGACCATCAGCGGGAGAGAGGTTTGATGAGAAAGGTGGAGGCCTGGGGCACTGACTGGGATTACGAATTAAAAAGGGGCATGCCTGTTTCTTCCATGCTGCGGGTCTGGGGCCAGGAACAATTCCCAAGAAGTGCAGTATCATTACCACCACTTTATGAGGGTTTGGCAAGTGGAGAACACATTTTGGAGAACATTTCTTTGGCCTCTCGAGTTTGTTGAGTTTGCCAATTAAAAAAAATTAGTTATGAGGTGATGCAGATTGCTGAAGATGAAATGTCTCATGGTTATGGTTAACATCCATCAGCTATTTTTCTTTCGGCATGTCTCTTGATAAGTAATGCCCCCTGGCTGTTAGGAAAAGTAGAACTGTGAGTGCATGTGTGCGAATATCTTTATAGACACATACATGACATTTCTTGTTTTATTTTTGGTTATATTTGGGGTTTCTCATGGTCTAACCTTGGGCAAATCTATCAAATTTTATTCCTCCTCCCACTCCCCCACCCCCGCTGATAAGTTAGGGCTTAGTGTCACATTGACTGTGGCATACAAAGGGAAGGAGAAGGAAGCAGGGGACAGAGAATCGGAGAGAGGACAAAAAGGCTGACGGAAAGGGAAATGGAAGACCATCTGATGATGTTGGGTTCAGGTGAACTTTTTGAGGTGTGTCCCTGGAAATGGAGGAGACAGGAGGGACCTTTCATTGGCATGCCCTTCTCCCCTATTCTCTGCTCTCTGTTCCTGTCACCTCAAGTCCCCTGTGTGTAATTTATAGTCATACTCTTATCAACCAGCCTGATAGTTGTTCCCCAGGGGCCTCAACCTACTGATCAAGAACTGTTTCTCTGTGTGGCCCTGTGATGAACCTTGGTCTGCCCTGGCCATTCCATCTCCTAGTCAGCTTTACACATTGGACGTAAAACAGGAAACCACCATAGTATTGGTCTCTTTCTACTTGTGTGTGTGATATGATTGTTTCTGCCATGTTATATGTTATAAACCCAGTTGCTTGCCTGGCTTTGTTGGTCATTTCAACTAAGATACTATGGGAGACACTGGGTGGTCCCAACGGTAGAGTGGTCACCTATTAGCTGAAAGGTCTCCGTGAGTCAGCATGGACTCGCTGGCAACTAGCAACAAGAACTCATGTTTAGAACATATTTGTAGAGGATGTTTGTTTACAGGGATCTGGCTTGTCCTGGTTGAGTGGACCAGGTTCTTCATGAAAGGATGGATTCTCACCATAAGCTGTGTGACAACATTTAAGTTGTCTATTTTGTAAACTAAACCAAACTAAACTAAGTGGTTATGATCAGAACTAAACTAAACTAGACTAGGTGCAAAATAAGGTGCAAAACACATTCTCAGAGCTTGAAGGTCTTTTGTAGCTCCTACAGTCCACGACTCTAAACATTTTGCAGCAAAAGGGGTGGTAAAATTACACTCCTATTAGCCAAAACGATGCCATCAGTAATTAACGATGACTTAAGTCTGACAAATGACTGCTGAAAGGGGCATCTTTGATACTGAAGGATGAAGACACGAGTACAAAGTGACCCGCAGGCAGGAGACAGGGAGAAAGAACCGGGGAAGGTCAACACATGCAAACTCGATGGGCACTTCCGGTAACTTGGAAAAGTTAATTTTGGGATTAGCGAAGTAAAAGACTTTTCTTTTAAAGAGTAGAAAGGATTCTGAGCATAATTTTTAACCCAAAGACTCGCAACTTAATTGATTCTATGAGTTTTCTCTCAACCGATTAAGTGCTTTGTGTTATGCCTCTAAGCATTAAGAGATGGAAATGTTGCAAAAAGTGGGCTCTGGGGGCAACTGTCTATAACAGAATGGGGCAATCATTCGGTCCCATTTTTCTTAGACCCTCAAGGTAAGCCCCAGCCTTTTGGGAGTCTGGCCTTCAGCTGGCTACAATCACAGCGAGGCAGACTGGGGTTTTAGGGCAGTGACCTGTGGAACTGACAGCTGCTTCCTAAATCCTGGTGCTACTCAAGACCAGCTGCTGGGTTTGAGGTCACTTTTATTAGTCAGTCATCACCACATCTTTTTGAAAGAAATGTCCTCTAGCTCAGGAAACGCCACTGCCCTCTCAAGGGAATTATTGTTGGTGGACGCCATCACGTCAATATTCTACGTATAGCAATCCCATGCGACAGAGTAGAACTGCTCCCACAGGGTTTTCTAGGCTGTAGATTTTTATGAAAGCAAATAGCCAGGCCTTTCTTCCTTGGAGCCACTGGGTGAGGTTGAACGCCCAAGCTATCCATTCTCAGCCAAGCACTTAACTACTGTGCGACTAGGCACATGGTGACTTTCTTAATGCCATAAAGGGAGCCATTAGATAGCACCATCCTGGCTGCTCCTCATTCCAAGTTGGGCGTACAGATCCTCCAAGCGCGTCTGGCAGGCTGGCTCAGGGGTGGGTGTTACCTTTGGGATGAAGCTGATCTCCCAGCCATCGAAGGAGAATGCGAAGGGCTCCCACTGCACCTCCACGGTCGTTTCGGTGATCCTCTTGAATTGTAGCCCTTGAGGCGTGGAGAGATCTGGAATACAGCAATGTTAGTGACAAGGTCAGGGCTGTCCCCAGCAGGCACAAAGAGCATCACCTTGTTGAAGTCCCTCCATACCATGGCTGTGGAACGAAGTGGTGGGCGGAACCCCCATCTTATTCTGAATGTAAGGAACCCGTTCCTGTGGCTCGGTGCTCAGGGTTGGTAGAACCAAGGAGCGAACTTAACAAACCCAATCGAAGGCACCGGTTTTAAGCCTTCCTATTACAGAACGGGTTAACATTAATATGAAAAATGTATTCATATGACCGATGGAGTAATCTTGGGATTTAACATGCCACCTTCCTTCAGAGAACTTGAACATGGTCTGAGGAGGCTTCCCAAGAGGCAAGGTCATGTCCAGCACCTGTGGTCTCATTCCATGCACGGGAAAGGGGCGGGGGCCCAGAGAGTTGGCTACAGTGTAGAGCAAGCCATCATCTGGATTAAGACTGGGATGCTTTTTTTGAGGAGCTGATGTGCATTAAGAGCATTTTGCTGAGTTTGGAAATCCAAGCCTTGGCTGATCGGGGGTTTCGTTCCCTGTACACAGGCGCATTAAAGGGACACACAGAGGACAGTAGCAGATGTTTGAGTGTTTGCGCTCTCCTCCCCTCCCCTCCAATTGCTCCTTTCCTCCCCTTCGCTGGTTCTTCTCCCCCTCATCGTCTTTGCCTCATGTTTCTTATTTTTCCTTCTTTTTTCTTCATCTCTCTTTCCGCCCCTAACCCTTCCTGCCCACCCCCACCACACATACACAGATACATACACATACACGTACACATGCACAGGTTTTGTGAGGTGGAAGTATGCTTGTCCGGATGGAGTTCCAATTACCAGCCCTGAGGTATGATAGCATGCCTTTTCTCAGTCCCGCAGGGAGCCTGTTCTCATTGTAGCTTCACCTCTCCTGGGATATTCCCATTGGAAAGCTGACAGATTCTCATCCCTCCTGTATGGAAGCTTCCTGGTGCTTTTTGGAAGAAAGGTGGGGCTGAGTGGGAACTCAAGTGGAAGGCTGTTAGGTGAGTTTGCATGATTTTGCCCCTGTCACCTGGGAGCTTGCTGGAGGGGGTGCCCTGAATTGGCAGCATACACGCCACCGGAGGTGGAAACCTCATCACTGCCTTTGACTGTAGATCAGAGCGGAGAATTTGGGAGTGAGGCTTGGCCCTTGCGGGGGTGGCTTATCCAGGACAAGGTGGGAAAAACAGTAGATGGTGACCTGCCTCCACACACAATCCTAGTAGATCCTTCAATCCAGTTTCAGGCACCAGAGGATTAAAAAAAAAAATCAAACATAAACAGAGTTAATTATAGACATGTTGTCAGACATTCATAGGCAAGGTCCAATATGATAACTGGATTTTTGCCTCCTGGAAAGCAAGGGGCAAAATGGTGTCTCAAATTCTTCCCTCTCTGCCTGACCCTATCTAGAGGAAGTATCCCACAACCCCAAGTCAAATTCTGGGGCCTCTACGAAGCTTTCAACAGCCCACTCTGCCTGGGCTGGGCTGTCTCTTTTCTGAATGCTGCTGGCATTTGTGATTATAAATCATCTCTCCATTGGAGACTTTTATAAGATGGGCTCAGGTCCCTTAGCGTATATTTCCATTTGCTGACCCCGGAGCTTTGTGAATGCTACGGGGCTTATGGCCCCGTGGTCCCTTCTTGTTCCTGCTTCCTGTCACTGCTGAAGCTCTGTCACTCGTTGTCGTTCACCTCCTCTAGAAGGACTCTTCTTTCTTCCCTTATTTCCCTCCCCCCAGGCTTCCTGCCTCCATATGGCATGCGGGCATTTGGGTAGACGGCAGACAGGGCAGTAGGTTTGGGGGCATGAGGTCCTAGGGGCGTCCACACATCGCACAGTTCTGTGGGGTGAATGTCTTTGCACATCCTCCCTCCTCTGATATTTGAAATGCCTAAGTGATACAGGCTCCACAGAACAATGTCAGAACGCCAAAATGTAGAAAGAGATAAAAAGACTGCTGTCCTGCTTTTTTCTCATTCCACTTTCTGACGTTGTCGGGGTTAGTAATTAGTATGAAAGTTTTGTTATTTTTCTGCACACCCATAAACCTATCCGAAGTCCACAGGCTCATGTGTAGGGGCTTTCCCCTCGTGTTAAAACAAGAGAAACTGTCCATTTTCTTAAGGAGGACAGTTTAGCTTGCCTTCTGGCTCTCTTTCTATTTCTCCTTTGCCCATCGCATTTTTCTAAACTGTGTTCTGGAACCTGAAACTTTAGGGTCAAAAGGACTATTCACAATACCAACAAAAATGAATTTTTTTTTTAAAAAAAGGGCTGCCAAGATATTTTGCTCAAAAAAATACCCTGAAGAAATTATGCTATTTCTGGTTTTTATGTTAAGATTCAGCCCACCCCACCCCCCACCCCCAACCTCTGCAATGTGTAGCCGACCATTTAGCATTTGCTCGTTACATGTCGGGTTTCCCATCTCCAGGCTCTGAATGCTTAACGAGGGCGAATGTCCGGCTAAGTGTCATACTTCAGTTGGTTTCTAATCAGAGTCTAGATGATAACTCAATTATCAGAGCTCTTTTTGTGCTTTGCCACTCTAATGTATGGGGGCTGCTGAATTTGGAAGCTTTTAAAGTCAGAAGGTTTGTTTGTTTGTTTTCCTAAGTGGGTCCCTTCCGAAGCCTTCCCCCTCAAACGTGGTGACGTGGCAGGCATCCCTGAAGAATTAAGAAAAGCCACCCCTCTCATGAATGCCCATGATCTCATGTGAGGGAAAAGAAAAAAAATGCAGCAGGAAGGGGAATGGTACGTACGGGTGGCCACCTTGGCAGTGATGGGAAGGCTGAGGATGTTGCTAATGACAGTGTAGACGCTGATGTTGTAGGTGAGACCTGGCTCCAGCTCCGTGACGGTGACACCACTCCAATCTCCAGGCACCCGCTGCTGGAGCTGGAGGCCCCCCCGGGTCATCGGCTGGTAAGAGATCACATATTCCGTCACTGCCATCGGCCCGTCCCATTCCAGCTCAATGGACCTGTCGCTGATACCAGCCACTCGCAAGTCCTCTGGAGGGGCAACTACCAGGAGGCAACACACAGATAGCATGAGCTCAGAGGACTGCCCTCCCAGCTTGGACTTCTGCACATCTCGTCCCACATGCCCGGTCTCTGGCTTCTGCTGGGCTCAGTGGCCTTGAGGACTTAGTAAGTCCCTTTGCTGGAAGGATCCCATCTTTCCCTCACCGCCATGGGGTCCCAGGCTAGTGATGTGCTGGGACCATCGCCTAAGGGCTCATGAAAACTGAATGTTAAAATTTTAGGGCTTTTACAAGCTGGCTGTTAAACACTGCTGTTGTCCTTAAAGATGACATCATATGCACCTAGAACTGATTCCATTAGAAACCAAGATAAAAGACTCAGAACTCGTCACTTCCAAAAAAGCTCACTGAAACGGACGAGTATCTGTGTGGGGGAGAGGCGAAGTCACTGTGTGCTCCTGCACACCCCCCTCCGCTCCATTCTCGATGACGTCGGATTGGCAGCATGGCGTTGACAGTGGAGGAAGTGTTTGCACAACAGAAATTGGTGAATGCTGCAAATTAGAGTGTTTTTATGCTCTCGTCTTTGTAGAACCAGCTGTTTGTATTTAATAGCACACCGCTGGCCATGATTTTGGGTAGATGGAAATAAAGGGGAATTCTTTGTTACCTTGTTGAAGCCCCAGTGGCACAATGGTTAAAGTGCTCTGCTGATAATGCAAAGGTTTTGCTTAGAACCCACAGCTGCTCTGAGAGGGAAGGATCTGCTTCTGCAACGTGCGACAACGCTGGAAACCCCATGGGGCAGTTCTACTCTGGGGCCACTGAGTCAGAATGGACACATCGGCTATTTTATTAAGTTTAAGAAGCCCAAACCGGAAATCCTTTATGCCCTGGCCTGATCAAGATGGCCGATAGCCTCTTATGGTAGCATTTTCCCTTTTAAAAGGAGATTGCTTAAGTTTTGAAAGAAATGTAATGTGGGTTCCATTCGTTTTTGATCTTGGGATCAGCTTTGACCAGCTTTGATACTGGGAGCAATGACAAAGAATCATTGTTGAGGGCTTTGCTTTTCGCTCTTGCCTGACTTCTCAAATCCCACTCAAAGAGTTTCTGAAGCTGGAGCCTCATGGACATAACCTTTTATTCTAACCCTGACCTTTGCCAGCAGTGTCCATCTCAAATAATCGAAACCTTAGGATGAATTAGGAAGCGAATTCAAGTGCGTCTATAATTGGACCTGCCTAGATCAAATGAAAGATTAGGTTCAACATTTGAATGGTCATATTTAATGTATATGTTTTTATGGAGTGGGGCTTCAGTTAGTTTAACAATTGTCACCAGCTTCTCTTCTGGGTAGTCTCACTTGTTCACCATTATCACCACTAACCCACTTGTTCACCATCTAGTAGGACTAGATAGGACAGGTCTTTCCACAGATCCCTGGGAGTGGAGAGTGCACCCCCACATCCCCAGAAAAGACAGAAATGGAGAGCTCTTCAACTAATCCCTGATCAGGGATAGGAAATGAGGAACATCTATTATTAGTGTGTTAGAATTTTCTTTGGGTGCTCTTGCCCCCAACTATTTGTTAGCTAGAACAGTCTAGGAAGCAGCGTTTCCTATGATTAAAGATGCCACATGCTGACTAGAATATGCCATTCAAAATTTAGTTTCTTTCATTTACAAAACAGAATAGGTTTAAGTAAACTTAAATGCACAGCTTTTGTAAGTTTGCATCATTTAAAAGACTCATATTATGAAAGCTTAGAACTGCAGTAGGAACCCTTGGGACAGTCTGGATGCACACAAAAGGGCTCGTGGACCAAGGGAAGTAGAATAAATATAATCTGCTGGTAGGTTGCATAATTTTATTGAACATTTGTAACAGGCACACGGTTTTACAATCCACACTCCTAAGTGGATGATCTCATTTCATCCTTGCACCAAGACCATGGGATGGGTCTGATTTTTACTCTTATTTGACAGAAAGGATCCTTGGTAGCGCAGTGAGTCACATGCTGGGTGATAACCACTAGGCAAGCATTTCAAACCCACCGGTCACTCCACAGGAGAAAGAGAGGCTGTCTGCTCCTATAAAGATTGATAGCCTTGGAAAACCTATTTAGTGTCACCACCAGTTGGCATTGACTTGATGTCAGTGGGTGTGGTTCTTATTTTATAGAGAAGGAAGTTGAGTCCTATAGCCCCAATCATAGGATCTAGGGCTTCAACCTAGGCAGAATGACTCTACAACTTCTTAGCCATTACAGGATGCAGTTTTACATTTATATAGCCCCTCATAGTCTATTAAGCCATGTTTGTACATACCATCTAACTAGAAGTTAACAAGGAGATCTTTTAAGTAGTCCAGTCAATTGCGTAGATAAAATAATTCTAATTTTACACTGGGGAAATGGAGTCCTTGATAAAGGGACTTTCCAGAACTCTGGGAGTCAGATCCCAGTGGGGGTGACTCTCCAACCCAGATCTTCTAAGTGCCATTTTCTGGCCCCCCCAATTTGCAGAGCAGACCACAGACTGTGTCAGATGTTTGATTTAATTTGTAAGCAGTCCTCCAGACTAAGCAACATTAGGAAATAATTTGACCAGCTTAGAGCATGTGGGAGCATGTGATTCCCAGGCTGGGGCTTTTCCTAAGGAAAAGACACCTCTTTTGAAAACACAAACAAAAACAGTGGTTCACCAGGGCTTGCCTAGTGTGATTGAACACTGACTTCTGCCGTTACAGTGACAGAAATGGCCACCCCCAATACCAAGCCTCTCATCCACTCTTATGGCAGCTGGATCAAGTCGGCGTATTCCCTTTTGATTGCTTCTTCCCAGAAAACAAAGCTAATAGGTGATCTGAGCAGAGACTTCTGTCCTTTTGAAGTAAAAAAGAAGTGCATAAAGTGGTTTTTAGTTTGGCTTGAGAACCTAGTGCTAACCGCTATCTTTGCTCATGGCGGGAGTGCTCTTGGGAGCCATACCTGCAGGAAACGGCCATCACAATGTGCCCTGTCACTCACTGGTAGCTGTGCCTATTGGATCCAGGGGCACGGGTGGTTGAAATTCTCCTTTTCCACTCAGGAGACTGGGGTTTGATTTGACAGCATTTTGTTCTGTTGTGCGTGGGGGCCAAGACCGGCATACATTGAGTGATCGTAATCCTTATAGCACTAAATAATATTGAACTACAAATCAAATTATCAAAGAACCAAAAGCCTTGAGTCCATGCATTTACGGGGTACAGGAGGATTCTTAATCTTAATCTCTTTGCGGCTCCAACTTTGAAAATCTGGAAAGAGCCCATTGGCTTAAACAGAAAACAATTGCATTGTGTCGTGAGGCCTCCACGTTGCTAATCTGCAAAGATGTCACGTCGTGGACTCACTGGAGTTGCACAACTTCTGCCCTTGTGTGGTGGAAACCGTTGGAATTAGTGCTCTGATGCGCTTTCTCCAAAGAGCCCGTGAGTTCAGTTCAAAGGGCAGTGGGCTGGAGGCAGTCCTGGCAGCGACTGACAGAGATGAATGTCCACAGGTCTGACAGGAAGTCCAGGGAACAGGTTTTTGGATTGTCCCAAGGCCAGTCCCACGGTTCTTTTATCCTGCTGACTGGCCAGGACTTTGGGCTGGTGCACTGGCCAGCTCCCACACTGACCACCTTTAATGGGCAGAGGTGGACAACTGGTTTAATGTGTGTCTCTATCTCTTTTCTAACATGGAGTTTTTTTTTTTTTAAAATATCATTAGACAAGGTTCAGCTTTCATATCAAAAGACCATTTTATAAAAATGCGTGTGGCTGTGGCTTTTAACACTTTTATTTTTTTTCCAATTCTCTTCTACTCAGCATCAAGAGAGGATTAAAGTGTGCTGGAAGCAGGTAGGAGATCAGGGCTCTCATTTTTGCTTCACCATTAATTAGCCTGTCTGGCTACCGGGGGTGGGGGTGGGGGATCTCTGTCTCTCTGGGCTGCTGCTCTTTAAATTTGTAAAACGAAAAGCCCATAGTAGCTTATTTCTAAGGCCTGTTTTCAAAGCTCACATGTATGATGTTTTTGTTCTGCTATATTTACATAGGGAGAGAGAGAGCTGGAATGGCTGACATTGTGTCCCATTGCCCATGATGAACAAAGATCAAGGCTAGGGGTCAAACGAAGTGGCCTTGCCAGCACTGTTCAATTACGTTTAAGCTCAAGAGTCCGAGGGCCATCAGCACGAAATCCACACAGTGGGCAGCTATTTCCCATGCCCTTGCCAAAGAGAGGAGAACGACCTGTGAGGCAGTCTGTTTTGTGGCTCCCCATGCCTTCTCCATTCATCTGCCCCCTTCTCTCTCCTCTCCTCACTCTTGTAGGCAAGGGGAGTGGTAGCATTGTAGTGTGTACATCTGGCCAGAAATGTCAAACAGTGAATAAATAGCTCCCTCTCCTTCAGCCTTCTTCCAGAGAGCAAGCAAAGTAGCACTTTGGATAATGACCTGGATACTTCTCGGATAGAAACCTGTGGTCCTTGGTTTGAAAGGCAAGCATTAAGAGTTGCACCTCCTGCAATAAATGGTGGCCCCAGGGTTGCTATAGAAACAGATGGAGATTATGCAGCTGTCCTTCCCCATACACTTTGAGAGTCTGTAAAGTAATTCAGCTGGGCCTACAGGAGTCTTCCTCGAACAGCACAGAAGTGTCATTTTGGGGGTGACTTGTGTTCCTGCTTTGGACTTGACCCAGTTGGAGCTACATTAGCACCTGCGGAAGGGCCCCTGGTGGCTCAGTGTTGATGGTGGGCTCTGATCCACAAGGTCCGTTGTTGAAAACCACCAGCCACTTCATGGAAGAAAGACATGATAGTCTACTCTCATAAAGGGTTACAGGGAAGTTCTACCCTGTCCTATTGGGTCGCAATGAGTCAGCACTGCCCAATGGCAGTGACTTTGAGGTTGCTGAGTTTTGAGTCATCTCTGAGGTGACCCTCAGGGTTTATTTGCATCTCTGTTTCCACTCTAGATCAAATCCAAATCAGGGTTCTGTTTGCAAATGGATCCACCGCCCTAGAAAATTGGGTAAAACAACATGGTAGATAGGCTCAGCCTAACAATGAATGACCGACTTTGCTGAATGCCCCCCCCCCCCAACAGATGTGGCCCCAAATTATCCTTAGCTTTCTCCAGTTGAGGACTCAGATAGTCTCTCGGGACTAGCTCACCTTCTGAGTGGGAATTCACAGTGCTCTTCAGCCGGCTTCTCCAGTAACAGCCTACTGACTTTGGATTCAGAAACAATAATGCTTAATATCTGCTTAGATTTCCCATTGGGACAATGGGTATGATAACTATGTTTTTAGAAAGATACTTCAATTCCACATATAAAAGGTTAAAGGAGGTAATTGCATACGGCAACAACCACCACCAAAGCCCTTACGGACCATTTGTTTCCCCCCCTAAGAAAAGCGTTATTTTCTAAAAAAAAGAAAAATATGGTTTTAAAAAGTCAAAAACAGGTACTAAGGAATCCTGGTGGTAATGTCAGTTAAAAAACAACAACAAACCGCATTATTGCTATGATTCTCTTCACTGTTGCCTTTGATGTCGTGGGGAGCATTTAACTTGAAGTCACACGTGTAGCAACCTTGTCTTTGGCTAGTCGGCCAGCCAAGTAGAAACCGCTGGTGGCTTAGAAGAGCAGAAGCCTGGAGAAGCCGTCCTCCCCTGTCTTTTCTCCTCAGCGTATGTCAGAAGGCTGATCAGAACATTCCCAGAATCCCTCACCCAGAAGGTCTATTCGTGATTTTGTTTGTTGTCCTTTGAAAGATTAAACATCTTCCCAGGGGGCACCGTGAGCTTACTGTGACCGACTAAAGCCTAGATGGTAAGGGGATCAATTGCTTAATCTGTTTTGTTCAAGACACAAACAGATGTATCAGCGACGGGCATTGAATTGTCAGAAGAGGATGAGCAAGAATGAAATGATGAAAATAATATGATTTTAGAGGGGGAGAACTCATCAGTGACAGATTGGTACCTTCCTCTCTTTGACTCAAACCTCCGTTTTAGGACTGTGCTTTGGCACCCGTTTCCCCCAGTGTAGACCATCTCGGGCGCTGGTCCAATGTGCTATAAAATCGCTGGGAACAAGGTGAGTCATGTCCTTTTAACAATCGGTCCTAATTGTGCGGATTCGAGTCCCTGCTTGATGCTTTTACTGCTTTATTCCCGTTTATATTTCACTTCTGGCCTGCAGGTGCTTTCTCCATGTGGACACACTGGCTGATCTCAATCTGTAAGTTCCAAGCGAACCAGAGCGCCTCACAGACCACCCACTGTCTCACACGCAGCAGCCTCCCTGCATGGAGCACAGCGGCAGACGAGGGAGGGGATTTGGGGCAGGCAGAGTGCTCAAAGTCCTGCTGAGGTACAGAAAGGGCTCACATCAGCTTGACCTTGACCCTGTCTGGACCCCCAGAAGCGCAGTGGAAAGTGACCGTCCCCACCACAGCCCTTGTTCCAGTGCTTCCTGAGCTGAGGCTCTTCTCATCCCGGCCCTGCCCTTCCCCACCTCCAGTTGGCTGGCTGGGCCTCCCTCGCCAAGCACCCCAGAGAGTTCCCCTGCCTACCTGCGGAGCAGTCGGGCCCATGGTAGCCCTCTTCACAGAAGCAGAGACCCTCCTGGCAGTGCCCTCGCCCACTGCAGGCGTTCAGACACCGCCTCTGGCTGCAGTCCTCGCCAACGTAGCCCTCCGGGCATAAGCAGGTGCCATTGGTACATGTGCCCTTCCCCGAGCAGTCCCCGGGGCATCTCAGCTCGCTGCAGTCCTCGCCTGTGTAGGCCTCTTCACAGACACACTCCCCATCCACGCAAAGCCCTCGGGAGCTGCAGTCAGTTGGGCAGCGGAGCTCCGAGCAGTCGTCGCCGCTGTAGTCACTGTCACAGATGCACTGGCCGTCCACGCACACGCCCCGGCTGGAGCAGCCCAGGGGGCAGGAGGGCTCTGAGCAGTTCTTGCCAATCCAGCCTTCGTGGCAGATGCAGCCACAGGACTCGAGGCTAAAGTTACCGTGGCCGCTGCAGTGAGGGATATAGTCCAGTTGTCCTGGAATGGTCAAGGAGAAGGTCAGAGGGCAGTAGGAGCCATCCCCTGTGGATTGGTGCATGCAGAGGGTTGGGGGAGACCTCCCCCCCACTCCCTGATCAGGTCTGTGTGTTGGGAGCTAAGTTGGGTATAGATTCCATTTAAGAAGTAGCCTTTCACCAAATAAATATGGGCTCTCTGCACCTCGCATTGAGTTGGGGCAACGGTGAAGGGGGAGCTCACTCTCCTGGTATCTTAGATTGGGGCTCTCTAGAAGTAGATATTAGATGAGAATCCGAGGAAGTGACTTATTGGAGACCATTCGCAAGGGAACACAAAACCAACCCAAAATTGACAGGGAAAGAAGTCGGGCAGATTGGGAATGCCTCAGCCAGGATGCATTGTGGGAGAAAGTCCCTTGGAAGGTAACTTGGGGCCATTCTCACAGGGGCCTCTGGAAACACCATCCACAGGTGTTGACTGTGGGAGTGAAAGGGACCAAAGGGTCGTGGAGTGAGCAGCGGCAGAGCCTGCCTCACAGAAGGTCCCGGGTTACACTCACACCCTACTGCATCTCCTTCCTGCCTCCTGGCTTAACACTGCCCGTTCATCAGAACTCAGCGCCCGAATCACTGCAAAGGCTCTTAGAGCCTTGGTCTCATTTAGCTACTGTTGACGGGGGTCCCTTGAGAACTCCATACCTATCTTTGTTAACTAGATTTGCTCATTGATCTGCCTCGCACGATTCAGACAAACTTATTAAAGAAATACAAACCGAGTACCTGCTTGGCATCCTTCTCTGTACTTGGTCCTGAGATAGGAAGACAAGTGAGCTATTGAGTTATATCCTTGTTGAATTTTCCCGCTTACTACTGCCCCTCCCCCCAGTGGCCTGAAAGGATACAACACTGATATTGCTCAACATAACTCTTCTCTGTAGATTGGTATCGTGTTTGCCAAGGAGCCTGGCAGGCGGCTGGTAAAAGCCCATATATGGAAGCCACCTGACTTCATAGGCAGCAAAGTGCTCTCATCCACGGAAGGGCATGACATGTCTTGTTCTCCTGCTCCATTACAAAGGCGGACTGGCCTGACAGTTCTCACTGGGGAACAAGACACTCAACAACTGGACTCTCTCCTCTGGTCTTCAGGTCGTTTTTCAATGGCTTTGCTTAATGGGGTGGACCAGGAGGTGGGAAGAACCCATGAAACATTTCCCTACTCAAAGTTGGCTCCTAATCTTGGCATCTCAGGGTGAATGTATTCTGATAGCTCTGGACAGGCTGGTGTCCCAGGTTCTGTTGAAATGCCAACTTTGCCACCCCCTACATTCATTCTGTGAGAGGCTCGAGGTGTTGCAGGGGTGAAAGCTGGAACCCAGCGCAGTAAGACAAACGCCTCACTGAAAAACGGAATTGAACGAATCTAACATCCCATTTTTGGGTGAGAAAAGCTGAAGGCCCTGAAGGAGGCAGATTCAGTTGCTGCTCCCTGGTGGGCCAACGAAGGCAACTCTTTCTTGTACTTCTGTGGTGCCAAGAAACCACTCTCTTCTGAATAGATGCTTTTATATTTCAGTAACTCTCCCACCATTTTTGTACATGGGGACAGGAGGGTAGCTTATTTAGGCCACCAAGTTAGTGGGGCGCAGAGTCAGGGTGTGAACTTGAGAAGCCTGTCTCTGAAGACGTAACTGTTTATCATCAATAGGTAGAGATAATAATTCATAAGTATGACTGGTTAACGGGTAGGTAAGGCTGGAGGAAAATCCTCTGAGCATCCAGTCTTTTGTCAGGGTAGGTGTTGGATAAGCTCTGTGCATGCATTCATGTGAATATGTGCACATGGTATGTGTGATCATGTGTGTGCATGCATGTGCACATGTATATGTGTGTGGTGAGGCTGGGGAGAAACCTTTTGTCTGGCTGGAGAAGATGGGGACAGCTCCTCTGAGACCTTAATGACTATCATTTACAGAGATGGAAAAGAGGCTGCGATTGACTGAACAGAGAGCCTGCATTCTCTAGTTCCCTCAGGTTAACATGGATAGATACCAATTCAGC
Source organism: Echinops telfairi (assembly GCF_000313985.2). Lineage (NCBI taxonomy): Eukaryota > Metazoa > Chordata > Mammalia > Afrosoricida > Tenrecidae > Echinops > Echinops telfairi. The sequence continues at coordinate 15,919,752 of NW_022111324.1, forward strand.
AGCCTGTGAGAACCAAAGATGAATGAAGACAGACATCAAATCCCCACTCGCCACAGAAGTTGCTCTGCTGAACCGATGTACCATTCCCTGACTCATTCTCCCCAAATCAGGTTAATGTATTTCAAACTGCCTCAGCCGTGCTGAGAATCCCTGGACGGAACCCCTTGGGAAGGAGCATATTTAGATCTTAGAGAGGGAGCTACAGACTAAGGCACTTTTTTTTTTCTGCACGGATTATGAGAAGAGTTGCCGAGTTTCTTGGTGAATGCATTGCTTGCTCTCCTTCTTGCTCCCTCCCTGCTCTGCACCTTCTCTCTCCTCCTGAGACCAGGGCTGCAAGTGCCCCCTGCCAGCCTCCAAGAGACACTCTACCTGTGGCCGCACTTTCTTGACAGCAGTTGGTGTTGCACTGACCCCGTAGCATGGACACCTCTCGCTCCAGCATCTCGATTCGGCTCAGCAGCTCCTGCAGCACCTGCGTGGAGCCAGCGCATGGGCAGGCCTTTTTGGGAAGGTTGATCCTGTGAGTGAAGGTGACCTGGCTCTCATGGTCGGAGGTCTGGCCTGTGTACTCAGCCAGAGCCTCGTCTTCAGCACTCAGCTCCTGCTCGGCAGAGGCCTCAAACCCTGAGGAGCAAAGGCTGTCCAGGGGCACGTTGATGTTGTACACATGGTTGAAAACCATGGGCTGGTCTTTGCCGGTGGTGTTATAATTGGCCACACTGCCTTCCTCTTCTGTCGCCTGTCTCCGGACTCGTTCTGTGGTGACTTCCAGTTGACATTCTGAAGGCTTGAGCATGGAGCCCAGAAGGATCAAGTTGACACCAAGAAGCATGTTCTTCAGAACCACGGTTTCTCCGTCTGCCCCCATCCTTTTAGCCAGCGCACCAGGTTCAAGACCAGCCTGCAACACACAGCATGGAGTTGTGGGAATCTGAAAGAGAAACCAAGGAACAAGAGAATCTCTGAGATCTAGCACGATGGTTCTACTCCATGCCACAAAGCCAAAAATAGACAGCTAAGGATTTTCAAGCTGAGGACAATGGTAGAATTCTCACCTTGCAAGCAGGAGACATGAACTTCATTCCTAGCCAATAGCCTGGGTGACCATCACCTGTCTGTTGGTGGGGCTTTGCATTTTGCTATGATACTGCACTTGTTTCAGTGGGATTTTCAGATTAAGGGAGACTAGAGAGAAAGGCTTAGTGATCTACTTCCAAAAATTGACCAATGAAAAGCTTAAGGGTCCAATGGTCCAATTTGCAATCAATTGTGGGGCTGGTGCAGACATCACTGTAAGCTGGGACAGCTGACCACAACCACAAAGATCTTCAGGGGTGGAGGTTGAGAAGAAAGGTCACACCAGGGTCATAAAACCCCACGACTGTGAGCCCTAGAGAGATGGAACTCTGAAAATGACCATTGCTTCTACAGAAGGCCATTTGTTTCCTGAAAAGTCATATCTAACGAACCAGTGATTCCAGCCAAGAGAACACACAGCTCTTGCCTGGAGCTCGGTGCATAGGGTTTCTTCTGTGGCGCGCTCAGGACTCCCTTTCACTTCTGACTGAGAATTAGGATGAGAATCAGGTGAAGCTTCTGTTGTCCCCTCACATTGCTCCAAATCTTTACTCCTACCAGATGGTCCAAAATAAAACTTATTCGTAAACTCCTCTGACCTCATCTATTCCATACAGGTGGCTTTTAGAATAACCAACCAGGCAGACAATGTAATTCCAGGTCATCATGGTGGCTCATAATCCCGGGGTACATATGTGATCATCTGGGAACTGTGTGAGCGGAACATCTCTCAGTCTTCTCAGTGGTGTAATCTCAGTGCTCCATGACCACAGGGTGTCTGTCTTTCAAGGTCCTGTTTAAATGGCTACAATAATGAATTGGCTCCTTTGCTGGCTACCAAGTCACCAAGAACCACGGGGCACAATGTATTCATGATAGAGAGCAGGGGTCCTCAAACTACGGCCCGAGGGCCACAAGCAACCCACCAAGGGGCATTTATCGGGCCCACCGGGTGTTTTTGCCCCATTCTTTTTCTTTCAAAATTAGATATGTGCAGTGTGCATAGGAATTTGTTCATAGTTTTTTCTTAAAACTATAGTGCGGTCCTCCAACACTCTGAGGGACAGAGAACTGGCCCCTGTTTAAAAAGTTTGAGGACCCTGATAACGTGTCAGAAATGATATTCTTTTTAAATTCCGTATGGATAAGAGAAAAGCTCACTAACTTTGGTCCTAGAGGTAGTGTTAGAGCAGTGGTTCTCAACCTTCCTAATGCGTGACCCT
>NW_022111324.1:15922624-15924370 GCF_000313985.2 Echinops telfairi
CAGGATGGTTGGGAAGACTGCATGCATGTTGAGCATGTTCTCTGGAGGAGCCAGTCCCTGGAGGAGGACCTCCTGTTCGGTAAAGCAGCCTCTCGTGTTTTCCCTCCTGTCCTCCTCTTTAAATGACTAAGGCCCCAGTTCAGGGCTGGACTCAAGTCTGACTCCCAGTGATCACTTGCCATGAGTCACCCCACCAATTCAAGATTAAACGAATCTTCCAGTCTCCCCCTCTTACAGTGCTTATGTTATGACATTTGAGGTTCTTGTTTTTCCCCCACCTGGACTGTGAAATTGGTTTAAGTCTACTGTGCCTTATGAGAGTCCCAGGAAGGTGCAAAAATTAATGTTTTGGGTGAATAATCAAAACGTTGGAGGTGCTTTGAAAGGAAAGCCTAGTGATCTATTTTCTGACAAATCCATCCCTGGAGACCCATTTCAACTTGAAACACACAGACTCACCTTGAGTCCGAATGGGCTTCTCTGCGGTAGGTGACCAGAGGTCTCGGGCAGAGAAAGTGTTCAACAACGAGCTGTGGGAAGAATGGATGGGTACATGAATGCAGGAATGAATAATAAATAGATGAGTTAATGAGTAACTGCTCAAAGAGAAAGAGATTGAGCCATTAACAAATGAATTTAATCTCCACTATCCCCATTATACACTTTTCTCTTCAAATTCACTTCAACTGGACAAGGTCTGAGGTTGGTGCTATGAGAGTAGCCTGCGTCTTCTTACCTAGCTCTGAGATCTGCACTGGGATCCCTCGTGGCACAGTGGTCAAAGCACTTAGCTGCTAACCCAAAGCTCAGTGGTTTAAATCCACCAGCTGCGCCAGGGAGAAAGGTCTGACAATCTGCTTCCATAAAGATTTACAGCCTCGGAAAGGCTAGGTGGGGAAGCTCTACTCTGCCCTGTTGGCTTGCTATGAGTTTGAATCTCCCCAGTGGTATTTTTTAATATTAAAAAAATGAAATAATTCACTGCCATCAAGTCAATGCTAGCTCATAGTGAACCTATCTGGCGGGTAGAACTGCCCTTGTGAGTTTCCAAGACTATAATTCTTTATGGGAGTAGAAAGCCCTGTCTTTCTGTCACAGAGTGACTAGTGGTTTTGAACTGCTGAACTTGCAGCTAGTAGCCCAATGCATAACCACTGCACCTCCAGGACTCCTTATAGATGTGTATGCGTATGTGTATGTACATATATGTGTGTGTGTATATATATATAAAATCATTTTCCACATGGAAAGGAAGCAGGGGAGAGCTGTTGCTCTTGGTTTGAACTCCAACTTTCTATCTGTGAGCAAGTCACTTACATTCTCAGTTTTGCCATCTATAGAGTGGGGATTATGATCATATCTACCTCATAGCATTATGGCAATTATTCATTTTTTATGTTTTTCTGGGGCATTGTCTGCTGCATCTCCTGATGCAGATGCTTTACAAGATATTGTCCAGTGTTCCCTGGAAACACTCTCACCATCCATTATTGCTTCTAAACATGATGGTAGAATTGCATTCCTCACATCAGGAGCTGGCATTACTGAAAATAATTAAGTATGGTTTGTGGATAAGCAGAATCATTGTTCTACTCTTCTCCTTTTCCAGGACTGCCCTAAGATCGCTGGAACACTTGAGATGTTTCATCCATCAGTAGAGCGCAGGAAAGCCCAACCTTTCACATACCCCTTTCCAAAGAAGGGTGTGGTAGTTACATAATCGGCTGTCAATTTTTGACTTACGAG
>NW_022111324.1:15925106-15948952 GCF_000313985.2 Echinops telfairi
CAGCCATTGCTGCACTTCTGCCGCTGAAACATTTCCCAGCAATCACTCTGCTATCATTTACACATGGAAGGAGTCTTAGTTCCTTCTCACTAAACCCACGTTTCTTTGATCCAAATGGATATTACCGAATAACTTTTTTCCCCTCGAAATTGCAAAATAATTAGCACTTAACACCCCAAAGCACTTAACACCGATTTTTACATATAGTAGACACTCAATGAATAAGTGAAAGAATTAAAGATGTTTAAAAAATGTAAAGTGAGACAAGTGACAGAGAAATTAAGAGGAAAAAGTGTTAGCTCTTACTTTTAGGTCCCAAGCAATAACTACAAAATTACATATAGAGGAGCTGGTGCAATTTTATGTGTAAAAATACATGGATGTTATTCCCCCCCAATTTAATTTTGTTTTGGGCTTTCTGAATTGGAATATAGAATAAAGGATTCTGCTCCGCATTGCTCACTGCCCATGTCTGGTGAATAGGATATTTAAAGGCCTCAAATTCTTGTCATACAGAAAAGGGAGGGATTTAACACTTTGGGTTTATTTTATTCTTTTATTATTAATTCACTTGAAAGACATTTATACAAACCAATCTTTTATTCATAGAGGTTACATCCAAGGGTTTATGTATAACATGAAACATAACCCAAATTAATTATACCAAATATCATCTATAGCAGACTGCTAACCCCAAGCTTGGTAGTTTAACTGTGAGTGCTTGTTCATGGGGTTAATTGTGGCTTCCAACCTACTGAGTATAAAATTAGCCTCTCAGAAGCAGACAAGGATTATCTTCCTACCAGCAAAAGGGAAATGCCTGGAGTGGAGCGTGTCATTGGGACCCTGAGAGCCCTGCTCATTGAGCCTCCTTGACCAGGAGAAAGCTGCAATATGAGAGACAAGGCCGAGAAGCAACAGCAGCAGACCCAGGAAACTCGGCACGCGGCGGAGTGGTGAACGTCCAAGCCCCCAGAGCAGGCAAAGCTGAGTGCCTTGGGGCAGGAGGCTAACTTCCGGAGTGGCATGCTTCTAGGCCCTCCATTGCGGAAGCCGAGTTTGCTGACCATTGAGCGAGAGGCTTTGTGACATTGAGCAAGCAGGTTAACAACACCAATCAGGTCCATCATCTTTGTGGTTGAGAGACCAAAGACCAGAGAGAGGCCTGCCTGTCTAAAAAGTCTAAACAGTGGCTGTCCTGTCTAAATAATTGAAGCTTGAGCATTGTAATCTGTTTACTTTCTTAACAAACCCTATACCCATGAGTACTGTCTGTGAATTCTGTGTAGCCATTGCAAAGCATTATCAAACCAGCGGAAAAAAGCAGAGCTGTGGGAGGGATATAGAGTGTCCAAATGGGGAGGAAGGTTGGTGGTAGGGCAACATATGACCTCAGCCTCATTGAAACTGACCTTGAGCAGGGCTGATACTGAGTTTGATTGTGCTTTCACATCGTGTGCTAGAGGAGATCAGATGTGGCTCCCAGAGCATTTCTTTTTATAGTTAGTCACCCTGCTCCTGAAGGGATCTGCGTTGCTGGAAACCCATTGGGTTGCTGTGAGTAGTAACTGACTTGATGGCAGTGGGTCTTTTGGTGTTATATGTTATTTAACATATGATAATGTAATATATATTTATGTGCACATCACAAAATGACAATTGCTATGGAGAAAAAGGTAAGAAGATAGTAAGGAGGAAAAGGAGCTAGCAGGGCAGAGGATCGTCTTTTATAGCCTGGGACCAAGGAAGGAGTCTCTGATTAGGTGACATCTGAGGCAGGGAACCAAGCCGAAAGCTGAGGAGCAAGTCTCAGTCCCCGAGAACAGCGAGGGTAAAGGTGCCCAGACAGAAGTAGGCCCAGGGAGATTGAGGGATGGAGTGACTGGGCCAAGTGAGAGGAGGAGCAGCTGTTGGAAGAAGAGATCAGAGAAGTCGTGGGAAGCAGATTTTGTATAGTTTTCTAGTGCACTGTAAGAATGTTGGCTTTCAGAAGCCTGACAACAATACATAGGACTTAGTATGCAAAGCTACACGAAGGGGGTAGGCTATCCATCAGGGCTGTTTGCAAGTATTTCTGACCCGATTTCCCAGAGACATGGTAGAGTTTTTGACTTGCTTCTGGTTGAAAGAAGCACTGTCACTAGTTCCGCCTTGTGAGAGGAATAGTGTGTGTCATGTCTAGGCTGATGCACATACTTGCAGGTAAGAAGCCTCCAGAACATTCTCTCTCCCATGGTGGCTACTTTATCAACCTGGGGTCCCGAGTGACGGCTGGAAATGGAAGCCCCTTGATGTTCTACAGTGGATATGCAATATGAGAGAGAACTCATCCTTTATTTTTTGAGCACAGATTTGGGGGTTTCTTTTTCTCACAGCACCATCGAGTCTAGCCTATCATGAGATAATACTGAAGAGGCTTTTAATGGGCTCTGTAGGTAGCGACAGCTGAAGTATTTGAATAACTAAGGCTGTCAACAAAACAAGAGCTTGGCTTCTTTTTCATGTGGCAGACAGTCCCAGTGAAGTAACTTTCACCAAATGGTGGTGGTGTGTGTGTGTGGTTTTGACCCTATATAAAGTGTATCAATCTAGGAGTCAGAGCTACACATGACCGAATGGGCCTTAATGGTGGGTAGTGGGTTCCTGGTCACTGGGAGTATTTGGGGACAAGCCAAGGGTTATCAGAAGAGGAGGTTTCAGGCATCAGATGAGAGATTGGACAAAAATGAAGGCTCTTTTATTTCCTGATACTTTGTCAATTCATCATCTTTGAGTTTTTCCACTACAATATCAAGAGTTAATGTTTATCAGGAACTAGTCGGGCTATCTTCTCCTAGAACAATTTGCAGCCTTGCAAGCCCGAGTCAGGATCACTGTATTGAAACTGACTCCGTGGCAGTGGGCTTGGTGTGCGATTACCAGGCACTGGGTGAAGCACTCCATTCGAGGCAGTCCTTGGGGCGCCCTGGGCTACACATTGAGCTGCCGACCCAGCTGCAAGCTCAGCCACTTCAACTCACCTGCCACTCCACAGGAGAATGATGCGGCTGTTTGCTCCTGTAAATATTTACAGTCTCAGAAACCCAAAGAAGTGGTTCTGATGCACCCTGTAGGGCCATTAGGAGTCAGAATCCACTTAATGGCAATGGTTTGGGTTTTGACAACTCTATGAACTAGGAAGGCATCACAGTCAAGATATTTAACAGCTGGGTTGACTCCGGCCACTAAGGGAGTGATGGCCCAGTGGTAGAACTCTAGGCTTCCAGGGGGGAGATCCAGATTTAATTCTTTGCCAATACACCGCATGTACAGCCACCACCCAATCGACAATGAAGACGTTCATGTTTATCTGATGTCCAAAGAGCTTTCACTAGAGTTTCCAGACTAAGAAAGACTAGGAAAACAAAATTTTGTGATTGACTTCTGAAACCCCCGTGGATGACAGTAATTTAATCTGCAACCTGTCATGGGAAGGGCATAAAACTGGGGACAGAGCTTTATTCTGTTGCTCATAGGATGCTTATGGGTACGGGGAGGGTTGACTCAATTGCAGCTAGCAATATCGACATGGCTGGGGCAACAACGAATCAGGACATGGCATCCGTCAACCAGAATAGATGCCCATTGTAGACCAGCTGCAGGTCCTCTAAGGAGGACCTGGTGGGCATTACCAGGATGGTTGGTCCCCTTTTGATTTCTCATTACTTAAAAGGAGGAAAACTGGCTCCAGAAAGGCCAAGGAACTTGACCCAGATTGCAGTTGATGAGCAGAAGAGCCAAGACTGAACCCAAGTCTTGCTGACCGTAGCCCATGACCTTAGCTGCTGGTTTTCAGCCCAAACACCCAGAGCTTTTACAAATCAACACTTGCCTTTCTTGGGCCCAAATTTAGGACTTTCTGTTCACACTGACTTTTAGCTTAATGTTTTCTCTACCAAGCCGAGCTACTCCCCCAGAAATTGCTTTGAGGTAAGGCTTGTCAGATGGCTCTTTATTTAACAAAATGCTCAGCCTCCACTGTGTCCCCCAGAATCAGAAGCCTTTCTAAACCAATAAACCTAGATTCTGGAGGGCATTGGGGGGCATTTTTTCAAGCCTGTTCTTTCCCCCAGACAAATGCCCATGGAGTCAGCCGCTGGAGACCACCTGGGCCTCCGCAGGCTCCCTCTGGCAGCCTCAGCTCCTCTGAGCAACCTGTGAGGAGGGGCGGCCAGTCACAGCCACTGTTAGCTCCACCACAGACCTCTCAGGTCCCCTCCTGTGTGTCTCCACCTGGCTTCCAGTTGCTTTTCTGGGGACGGCAGAGGGAAGGGTGGGCTAACTGACACGAGGGGACCCATACTTCTCATAGAAGCCTGCAGAAGGAGGAAGGAATGCCAAGCTACCATTTATTCCGTGCCCACCGCGTCAATGTGCCTTTGGCTTTGCTACGCTCAGGTCACTTGGTAACTCTCTCAGTGAGTTTTGTGTTTTGAAAGCTGCCTTTTCTGCTTCATTCTCTCTCCACCTGCAGTCCCTCCTGATCCCAAAGAATGTGGCCTGTTCAGCAGGGCTGGTGGGGATGGAGGAGCTTTGGGTGGGCTTTCAGAACTTCTCCATGGGAAGGCTTGGCTTGGTTCTGTGGTATGTTTGTGTCTGTCTCTTTTAGAGGGGACCCCGCCCCCCTAACCACCCCCTTCTCTGAGACCCGGGTTGCGCTCCGACTTGTTGGCTGCACTTCTCATGCCGGGGCGGCCTCTCCATCTTCAGGGCTGATGCTCAGATGCTGCCTCTCCATCTCTCAGACGAGTTATCAGACTAGAAACCAAAGCCAATGTGGGCCACCGAAGGAGAGAAATGGCCGGGTGGCAGCGGGAAGCGGGGAGGCAAGCGGGAAGGAAGGAGCAGGAGAAGAGAAGGCGGAGCAGAAAGGAACGGAAGCCTGCCACACCGCCCAGGAACCAGACACGAGTTCCGCAGGGAGCGAGAGGCAATAGAAAGCGGAGGGACAGATAATATACGCAGAGTTCAATGAGACACTAGCAGTTGGGAGCAAGACAGATAGTTAATGACCATACAAATGAGCGTGCAAGAGAGTTGCAGTCAGTCGATAGATTGATATTCAAGAATCCGTGCGGCTCTATTGATTCATTTCCTCCACTCCAGCTTCCTTATCAATATCATTATCATGGTCGGCACCAGAGGTGTCTCGGGGTAATTCTAAGAGGTGGATAGCAGGATCGTCCTCAAGGTTGATGTAGTGCCACCGTAATGAGGTGCCCCGTCCTGTCCTCTCTAAGGAGAACTGCTGAGAAAGGTCTGGTCACCTCCGCTTGGCTGAAGTGCTCGCCCCACCGGCTGATGTTCCCAAGTGGCTTTTCTTTCCCCTCCCTCCTCCTCTTCCCGCCATGTCCTCTTCTGGCTTTATTTCCTGACACTGAAGCGTTTTTCCAAGCTTCGAAAAATATTCTGTGATCTGTTACTTTTTCTCAGACATGGAGGAGAAGGGAGAGGAAACCTAGTCTCAGGGAGTCTGGGGGCTCGAGGGGGAGAAGGATGTGGTGGGGGTGAAGAAGAGGAGGGGGAGACAGAGCCGAAGTCCCTCAAGTGAAGCCACACGGCTCTCTCACCCCGAGAGGCAGGGAGAGGGCAGGTGCCGGGGTGGACGAGCCGGGGCAGAGAGGCTGCGGAAACCAAGGCGAAGACCCGAGACAAAATGAGTGCGCGGGCTCTTGGCACGTGCCCAGAGGTGATCTCCAGGGAATGGAGGCCACTTGCCAACCTCAGTCCCAGCGCCGTCGCTAGGGGCGATTTATAAGCCAGCACCCTATCTGTGGCAAGTGACATTCTTTTTTTTTCGAGTCAGAATTAGTATAAAAATAGTTTCCTCCCTGCCGTTGGGATGCTCTGTCACTAGGAGAGAGAGGGTAATTACGAAAGACGAGGGTGTAATGTGATTACAGCCGGCCCCATTGTGTCAGTGGAGCAGCGTCAAGGCTGCGGGGACAACTCGGAGCCGGCTTGTCTCCATCAGCGATGGGCCTTTATTGGGCCTGTCAGATTTCTGAAGAGAACCTCAGGGCAGAGAACTCCCCGCAGACAGGACGCGGTCCGGGGCTGGCAGGCCTGAGCGCAGAGGGCTGGGGGCCGAGGAGCTAGACCGGGCTTGGGCAGCAGCTGCCAGCAGGCCAGGGTCTCCATGCAGACCCACCTGCGCTCTGCTGCCCCATTCGTGTGGGGGCGACGGGAAGGGGCTGGGGGTCCGTGCCTCATGGTCTAGGGTTTCACTGCAGATGTGGCCAGCCCCGCGTGCTCGTGGCCAAGGTCAGCGCAAATTCAAGAAACCACCGTGGCCTGGAAGTGACTTCTGGTCTTGTGGCTCTATCCTGTACTATCGTCTGTGAGAATTCTAATTGACCTGACCGCGCACAGCAACTCTGCCTGCGTAAGAGAAATGGGATCTCGGCTGCCCGTGGCGGGATGGATACCCAGGGAGCCATGACGTCTCCAGAGGGGAAGTGCGGGTGGGTAATTCGGGTTGGCAGCCCCACTCTCTAAGACAAATGGTAAGGCCCCAAACCCGCTACCCTTAGGGGCCACTTGTGGCCTTTGGGGCAGCTAAGGCTGATGGCCAGCCGTCCTGACTGTAGCTTCAGCTCTGACGAGTTCTAATGCCTACGCTAGGTGTCCTCATGACTTGGGGTAAATTGAAATCCCATTCAGGTGACAATTCACCCAGTATTTATAAACCAGGAATTCCTAACATTTGTATTTGACAACATGTATATAAATATATACGTATTGGTAGCCATAAATTTATCTACATATCCATCTACCACCAATCTATCTATCGTGATAGTTACTCTTAAGTCTATTTTAGCTCACGGTGAGCCCATGCTGTAGAGCAGAACTGCTCTGCATGGTTTCCAAGACGGTGGTCTCTCAGAATATGGACATTCCCATTTAATCCTCACAGTGGTCAATGGGATTATTTGGTTTTAGAGATGAGGCTTAGACTATGGGCATGATGCGTCAACTTGTACAGGGTCATTTATAGCCATACTAACTCCGTGTTTTCAGACTCTCAATCCGGTAGTAGATGTCACAGCCTCCCTCCATTGGCAGCATCTGTCCTTTGGAAATAAAGAGGATATAAGTAATGGTTTCCTAATTAATCTCCCCCACTTTGGGTCCAAGCTTCTTCTAAGAGTTGGACCTTTCGCTTCCACTAATGTCGATGATCTTGTCTGTGCTTCTTGAACTTGGAGAGCAGTGGGTCACTGTTCAATTATTCTTCTTGAAGAGTCATCATACTATGTTTCATCTTTCTCTCCTCAACATTTAATATAACTGCCAAGAAATATCCTTTCCAAGAAAGATTGCCAACCAGATTGCAGTCCACATCAATGGTTTCTCTGTTTCCTGACCGAGCTGCCCATCGTCATTCTTTGGAGAATTGGTTCAGAATAAAAAACACATGGTGTCAGCATTCATGGGGCTCAATAATCTTCTTGAGAAGATTATTGTATAATAATATACACGCTTGTGTAATAATATACAAGCACAAGGACAAGGCAAGGCCATCCAATCTCTTTGTTCAGCTGGAGGTCATTCGTTTCAAATTTGATAGCTGAACAGAGATCAGTGGGTGGCAAGTGACCATAGATGGATTCTGAAAGAGGTGCTGTTTCAGTCCAGAATGGGGGCGTGGGTGAGTTAGATGGAGTTAACTAAAGAGGATGGGAAGAGGGGGCAATGGGCAGAACAAAAGCCAAGGTTGCTGGACTCCTAAGGCCAAATACAAGGCAGCCCTACTTCTGAAGGGACCATCCTCCGTCTTCAAAGGCTTAAAATGAGTTAAACTTGGGTTATGAGAATACTACATACATGCCCTCTGTGGGCCTGTGATCTCCGGGAGGGGGTTATGTATTCGTAATGCTTCCTGGTCTTTGTGTCTATTGACTAGTGAGTCCAGAGGGCCAACTTGGGAACATGTTGACTTATAATTAATTTGAACTGAAACATGGCTATTGATTACTTGATTTCTAGGACATTGAAACCCTCAAGCAAACAATGACTAAAACAAAGCAAAACAAATCTTGGGTAGACACCTGATAAAACTGTAATTACCCATGTCAAGAATACTGAAGAAGTCATCTGATCTACAAATACATAGCGACAGATTCAGCTATCCAATGCATGCTCCTTCCCATTCTGCGGCATAACTAGTTTGCAACTGATCCTTCCAGCAAAGATGGAATAATTGCTTTCATATTAGATATCCATTAATTTCTTCAGGTGACTGACTTGTATGTTGAAGGTGGCAACTTAACAAAATTTCAGCTCTAGTGGTTTAAATCAATTATTTACTTCATTGTGTAAATGATGTCTTTCAGAGCATGAAATAGCACCACCCTGACCCCAAAACTGCATGTAGGTGAAGTGTATCTTCTAGTGCGTGAAACAGCTTATTTTTTTTCCAACTGAAATTTGAGGAAGCAGAGACATCACTTAATTAACTTCAGTTATACGCTGATTGAAGATCAGGAGCTGGGCTGGGTACCCTGCCTAGGATGGGAGTTGGGCTAGAGAAGTCTCCAGGGGCTCCCTGGATAACGAGGGCAAAGACAGGCATCCACGTAACAGGAATAAAGAGCAGACCATGATGACTGCTCTAAAAGAGGTAGGGGAAATTCGGGGGGCCCAGCAGAAGGGTGCATTTCAACGGCAACACTCAGAGGCAGTCCCGTGAAGAGGTGGTCTGGGATTGGGGCCCAGAACAAGGAGAAAGGTTAGAAAGGCGGCAGAGGCAGTTGGAGGGTGGAGGAGAAGTGAATGGGGAAACTTAAGCACGTGTGAGGGTGGGGTGTTGTGTGCACTCAGGGCATGGGGTGAGACGCGCTCAGAGGGCCTCGGCTGGCCTGTGCGGAGATTTCCTGTGTTCTGTGCTTTTATTGAGGCTTCAGTACTTTCCAAACAAGGCCATGGTTTGATTAAGAAACTCTTTGGCATCTGCTGCTGCTGCTGGAATTTCCCTCAAAGATGCATCTCGACACGGAAAGCCCAGCGCACTGTCCCTTCCAGTCGTTTGTCTTGGTTTGCAGTTCTTTAGTTGGTCAGGCCCAGAGTAGCTTCCCTCGTTACTCCCGAGAGTGGTTCTCCCCCTCAGGAAATAGAATTTCTTAGCCTCCTTTTCCCTCACCCTCTTTCTTGACTAAATGCATTCTGCTCTCCGTTAAGGTATCCTGGGTCATCTTTGTTCATGATGTTTAAAGGGAGCACCCATGGAATCCAAATGTTATTTTATTAACTGCTGAATCCTGGATATGTAGTATAAAACACTGGGCTTTTAAATATCTTTAATCTGAATAAAGACAAGAGTTGACCATTTAGCTCCAAGCAGCGGCCTTTCTGACAAATGAAGAATTCCGACAAGGCTTTATAAACTCTGGATACCGCGGGGCTACTGGGCATTGGTAAGGAAAGCACGTTTGGAGGGCCCCCAGTCCCTGTGGGGATCTGTATCGTACACTAAAGAAGCCCATGAAGAGGATGTAGAAGGGCTCAGGTGGTTTGGGGCTGATACCTGGAATAAGCAGTGTATGGCATCCAATTATCTTACTGGACTTCTTCCTCTGGTGCCTCCCTCTGTCAGCTGCCCCTGCATGGTGTTCTCAAGCTGACTGCCTCCTGGGAAGCTTTCCTTTGCTCCTGTGCTCACCTTTCTACTTCCCCGTCCTCCAGAGGCTCCCCGTCCTGGAGCTGCCCCTCCAACCCGAGAGGAGGCCCTGCCAGGTTCCAGGGCAGAGAGGAGACTGAGCTCTGGGCCTCTTTTCCACAAGGCGGCTCAGGACTGGCTGTGCCCCTCGGCTGAGGCTCTTCCTTTCTCTCAAGGTGACCGATTCTATGTGACAGATTATTTCTGGATTGTGGTATCTTCCGGCCAGTGGTGTCATGAGGGGTGTGGGGGTGGGAAGGGAGGAGTACAGAATCTCCTATTGACACCACCAGAGAGGGTGACATCTAACGGACTATAGGACTCTTATGCAGTGTTTCAACAGACATTTACTATTTTTTTTCATAAAAATATCCCTCCAGTGAGTTAAAACAACAAAAACACCTTTTTGTTTGTTTGTCAGCACAGGGTTTATGTTCCGGTATGCCCTCAAAGTCAAAGCTTTATGCTAATTTACTTTTTGAATCTTCTAATGTCCTCTAAGGAACCCTGGTGGCGCAGTGGATTAAGTCTTGGGCAACTTGAAGGATCATTGATTTGAACCCACTAACTCCCCTCTGGGAGTCTTCCTCAGTAAAGGTTTAAAGTCTCAGGAACCCGTGGAGCAGCGCTGCCCTGTTCAGGAGGATCGCGATGAGTCCAAATCGACCCAGTGGCAGTGCGGTTGGGTTGTCTGCTTTGAACGTACTCTGCACAGAGCTGGTGGTGTTGTCGTTATCCACTGGACTGCTAACTGTAAGGTCAGCAGTTTGAAACCACGAGCCGCTTCTCAGGAGAAAGATGGGACTTTCTACTCCGTAAAGAGTTACAGTCTCAGAAACTCACAGGGACAGTTCTGTCCTGTCCCCCAGGGTCACTGTGAGTTGGTTTCGACTCTATGGTCATGAATTTAGTTATTTTGAGTTTGGTCAGACTTGTCACTATGATCCCATTACTGTGATGTTGCCGTCACATAATTTCATCTGCACTGGCTATGTGTATACAGTGCAGCTTTTATTGCTGCTGGTGGTTTGATAGCCGCTGGTTTTTGTCCAGCTTTCTGGTGTTGTGGCTACAATATTGTGGTTAGTAGTACTTGTAAAGCTCTATCAATAACAACCTTTGAAATTGAAGTAGTAATTAGAGGATGAGAGGGAGAAAAACCGGAAAGGTTTTTGCCCACTTACTAATAATGTTTTGTTTTCAGTATTTACATAGTCTAAAAACTGGTACGTTAAAACAATAGACTACATTTATCACATAATACGGTCTGATGGAAATAGACAATGCACATTACTAAGGGATCGGTGTGGTCTGGGATGAGAGGCGGTGGTGACAGCATGAGTGGCTTCACTGGGCTACACCAGCCCTAGAGACCCCACTGCCTCTGCACACTCACTTCACCTCCGTTGGGACGCAGGAAGCTAACAGCTTCATTCCTGCGTTATCCTCACGGTTCCCTTACACCCAGACGCACCTTCATAAGTAGTTTATTTGTAAGGACACCACCTTCCGATGACAGTAATATGAGTTTCTTCTTTGTTTACTGTTGATAGCCTGGGCAATATGCACACCCTCCACCACAGCCTTCAGACTGATCATTGGAGAGACCTGAGCCAGGCAAGCTTCTTCATGGGCACAGTGGACAGTGCCTTCTTGCTGATTGGGGAGGCAGCTGGAGATGAGCCAGGACAATCTGCTTTCTCACACCAGTGGCCCCATCAGCCCAATGTGTAGCCTTTGGTTCTCACTTATCTTGCAGGTGCTTGGAGGAAGAGGATGTGGAACAAGGGATATCATTGTTGATGTCAGATGCATCTTGGCTCAAAGCACAGAATCCTGGAAAGATGTTAACTTGTGTTTTATTGACTCTGCCAATCCATTCAACTGCATGGATCATAGTCAACCTTGGTTGACCTTGGGAAGAATGGGAACTCCACAACCCTTCAGCGTGCTTATGCAGACCTTGTACATGGATCAAGAGACAGTTTTTTGGATAGAACAAGGGAATACTCCATGGTTTTAAATCAGGAAAGGTTGTCTCCTCTCATCATACTTATTCAATATGCATCCTGAGCAAGTCATCAGAGAAACTAGATGATCTGAAGAAGAATGTGGCATTAGGATTGGAGGGATGGTTATTAAAAACATACACTATGCAGAGGACACACCCCTTGCTTGGTGAAAGTGAGGAGGACTTGAAGCACTTGTTGATGAAGAGCAAGGACTGCCGCCCTCACTATAGAGGACAATGCAATGTAAAGAAGACCCCAGCCCTCACAACTGGATCGCTTAGGTCACGTTACAATAAACGGAGAAAAGCTTGAAGTTGTTACGAATTTTGTCTTGCTTGAATCCACAATCGATGCTCATGGAAGTAAAAGTCAAGAGATCAAAAGGTGAGTTGCATTAGGTACATCTGCTGCACAAGACCTCTTTAGAGTTTTGGAAAGCAAGGATGCTATTTTGGGGACTAAGGTGCACCTGACCCAAGCCATGGTATTTTCAGTTGTCTCATAGGCATGTGAAAGTTGAACATCGAATGAGGAAAACCGAAGAAGAATAAATGCATTTGAACTGGGTTGAAAGTCCCATGGACTGCTAAAAGGACAAACCGATAAGACCAGAACACTCCTTGGAGGCTAGGATGGCGAGGCTTTGTCTTACAAATTTGGACATGTTTTCAGGAGAAACCAGTCCCTGGAGAAGGGACACCATGCCAGGGGAAGGGGCAGGGACTAAGAGGAAGGCCCTGGAGGAGAAGGAGTGAGAAAGTGCCTGCAACAACCGGTTCAAGCAGAGGGAAAATGTGAGGATGGTGCAGGACCAGGTGGTAGTTTGTTCTGTGGTGCATAGTGTCCCTATGGGGCAGAACCGACTCTAGGACCCCTAATGACAACAACAGGAGGAAGAGGGGCTGGAGTCTAATGGGGATGGAGGTATGGGGTGGGGAGAGTGAAGTCATTTAGAAGAGGGGGCTGGGAATGGATCTGACAAGCCTGTCGAAGGCTTCCTTCCATCAGTGGCTAGGGGTGTGGCCTGAAGTGAGGCTTAGCCCCGCCCACTCCAGTCACCCTCCCCTGGGAGGGCCAAGGTCTAGAACTGGAGAACTATAGGTCATGGCCTCATGACCTCTGGGGGAACAAGGAGAGAAAAGTCTTGCCCTTTCTGGAAGGTTTTGAGTTTAGACTATATTACAAATATTAAAGTCAAGGATGTTTAGCAGTCCTGATCCAAGGGCCTCTTAAAGGGTCATCTTCTCGCCCCCATTTGGTTTGAAAGTCTGTTGAATTCTATAAATTCAAGCGAATTCTCCATCATCATGGTAATAAGGACCCTATCTATTGAACATTAGCTATATGAAAGGCACTATACTGTATTATCTCATTCTATCCACTCAACCCTATCCTTTCAATCCATCTACTCTGCTGTGGAGCATTATTAACATCATTTAAAAAAAATGAAAGACACGGTGGCTCAGAGAGGTGATGCTTTGATGGTAGGTGGCAGAGCAGGATGGAACTGTCTGTTTAGTGTTCCTTTCATTGGCCCCACTGACTCCATCATGAGGAGGTCACTGGGGGTCCCAAACCACAATGGACATCTATTACAGTCTCTGTCACTCCGCCACTCCTACTTCTGCTTTATGAGTGTCTTGTCGGGGACAAGGCCACACCCGGGGGCACAGAGAGCAGCAAAGGAAGGCACTGTCTCACCCGCAAAAGAGTGGTGTCTTGTTGGAAATCTTTAATGCACCCTTTCCAGTGAGAGGAGCCCCTGCGGACCTGTGGTCAGCTTAGCAGGATCAAAGCCACACACTTTATCAGACCTCCTTTGATGCAGAGGGGCATTTGTCTTTGCTGCATTCACCAGGCTTTATTTGAGGGCTCCCCTCTTGGGCAGACACTTGGAAGTCTAGGACCCTCCAGGGACTGACGGGGACCTGGCCTTTTGGAAGGAGCTGCGTACAGCAGATGTCGCCTCCTACCCCCACCTCGGCGGAAAAAGAGTCTGCCCTCTGTGCTTCGTGCCCTCGGCAGTCAAAGACCAAAGTAATGCAAGACCCAGTACTGGCAATAAATTAATGCCGTCCAGAAACCTATTTGGAAACAGGTAGGTCTTAAACCATAAATAACAATGACATTTTCATTTTAACAACAGCCTTCAACTAACCCAACAGTGGACATGGCTCGCTGTGGTTTCATGCCGTGGCAGAGAATAAGATTCATCGTCTGTAAAAGGTCCCAACATTTTTTTGCTCTCTCATCAATCTTTCTCCCGTTCCCTTTTTAAAGAAGCACTAAAATAATCAGAGTAACAGAACACCTGGCCTTTGTCAAGCTCATTAGATGCTTTGGTAAACATAACCTCAGTTGGTCCTTCTACCTACCAGTCCTGGAAGGTTGCAGATGAGTAAATGGAGGCTCATTCCTCTGCATGCTATGCCATGTCCTTATGGAACTAAAGGAATCATGTGTTCGGAAGGTAACTTACACTACTTTGGAGAAGCTTCCCGGCCGCAGAGGCATCTACCTCACATATAATTTTAGTTTGTTTTCTTCACAGAGAGGTGGGAAAAACACAGTGACATTTAGAAAAAAGAGACACGCGATGTTTCTTTCTTTCTCAGCAAGAATGTGCTCACTGAATAATAATAATGATAAAGAAGCTTGGCCTGACTTCTCCCTAACCTCTGGCTATTTATAGTTGCTTTAATAAGTGGCTGGTCTGGGAGAGAGGGAGTGGGAGGGCCCACTCGCATGGACTCGGGGCTGTAAGGTCTGTCTGTTGGCAGTGGGAGGGGAGAGGGAGGGGAGAAACTGACGCTCCTCCATGGGAAGGGACCCCTTTTCTGTTCTCTCAGGATTTCCTCACCAACTCACCTTCCTGAGGGTTGGAGACAATGCCCTAAGAGGCCCTCAGATGTCCCCAGCAGCAACCACAAACACTTGATCCTTTCTTGGGAGTTTGTAAGAGGGAAAAACTTATCCCCTTGATTCTTGTTTGCATGATCAAACAGGATTCCTGCAGGGATATCACTATAAAAGAGTTCCCCCTACTGAGTAAGACCCCGCCTTGATTCACTAAATGGAAAGCCCAAAGTAGATGAGCTAGTTCTCGAAGCGGCTCTGATCATTTTCCATGCCTTCTCCATCAGGGACTGTATTTGAGGATAATGATGAGCTAGGTAGTGGCATGTCCTTCTATTGCACTGAACAATTATGGGAGCAGACTTCATTCGTCTAGAGTTTGGGGGTGGAGGGATCCGAAGTTTTGATCTGCGGGATGAGCCCAGGTCTAAGGTATTAAATCAACAATGAATATTGATCATCTTTCCTTGGACCTTTCCCTAGAAGACTGAAGACCAGGGACTAACGGCTTTTCGCAAATTAACTGTATTTTATTCAAAACCACAACCAAACTCCCTGCCATCTGGTCCATTCTGACTCACAGCGCCCCTACGGGCAGGGAAAACTGCCCCTGTAGGCGTCTGAGGCGGTAGCTGGCTATGGGAGCAGACGGCCTCTCCGTTCTCGCGTGGCCTGCAGGCGAAGGTGATAGGCAGTTCACGCGTTCTTCCTGGTGGCCCGTTGGCTGCACATTGAGCTGCTAACTAGAGGGTCCAGTGGCTGGAATGCACCTGCCTTTCCACGGAAGAAAGATGAAGCCACCTGCTCCCACAAAGACTCGCATCTCGGCACCCAAAGGGCTGATTCTACTCTATTTTATAGGGTCACTAGGAGTTGGAATCAAGTTGATAGTAGTTCATTTATTTTTTATTTTTGTTTTCAGTTTATCCCCCAAGACGATGCGTGTGGGATTGAGTTATGCAGGAAATGGAGGCGTTTCTGTGACTGACATAGATTCCAGACGCAAACCAAACATGCCTTTAAGGGGTTCATGTTCGAAAATGACACAGCCCTCGAACCACTGAACAAGCTGCTCTGATGGGCTTCATTTTACAGGTGAGGAGACAGGTGCCGAGAGATTCAGTGATTTGTGTAATGCCTGGAAGCCTTTAAGTGAGGGAGTAAGATTCAAGTTTAAGCAACCTGACTGCAAAGCCATCTTAGACTGTCAGAGGATGTTTCCAGTCAATTGGGAAGGCTTCTTACGTATTTATAACAATGATCTCTCCATCTGCACCCTACAGGGCCCGTGATTACACTGACCACACTGGCTATCGGAGGAGTAATTGTCTGCCCTCTGAACTGGAGGCCCTAGAGAGCAGGATCTAAAATCCAGCACAAAGCCTGAACCTGATAAACTCTCATTCCTTCTATTTACCCGGATATCTCTCTATATATGTATTACACACACACACACACACACACACACACACACATTCACCACTAGAATTTCTCTCTTTGTTACATAGTTCAAGGAGCTTTGGTGGAGTACCGGCTGGGCTGAAGTTGAAATCCACCAGATACTCTGTGAGAGAGAGATGGGGCTATCTGCTCCCATAAAGGTTTATAGCCTTAGAAACCCACAGGTGCTGTTTTACTCTTGTCCCTTAGGGTAGACATGAGCCATAGTCAACTCGATGGCTGTGGGATACATAGAGGAGGAATGTATTGTATATTCTAATGAAATTATATATCAGCTATAATGCATACCATTAAAGATATAATACATTTAATTTCATTCCATTAAAGCTAACATATGTAAGTTAAATCTATTTTAGTGTAATAAAACAATGATAAAAATGTTAGAATAATGTAATCAATTAACTCTAACTTTTTGAAGCCCCCTGTAGTTTTGAAGTGATGGCTATAGCCATCCTCATCTGCTCTGGGGTCCTGAATACACCCACAAATAGGTCTTTCCTGCCTCCAATGTTTCTGACATTGTCCTCCCTGCAGTGTTATCCTGGGAGGCTGTGGGATGACCTGGGGGGACTAGGGACACTGTGTCCTGCTAGCCATCAGCATAGTTTATTGTTGGGACCTGAAGGGCCTGCCTTTCCTCTTCCCAGCCTCTCCCACTAATAGCTCCAGGAGGATAGGTCTTCTCCCTGGCTCCTCTTCTGATTACTGCTGCTTGTCACATTGTTTCTTAATATCCACCGTGGAAGCTGTCAGCCATCCACACCCCTAATTGTCTTCACCGGCAGCATGTCCATCTTCACGGAGAGCTAGGCTTCTCTGATTGCTCAGACCCTGTCAGTCTCTCCTGGGTTCATTTGGTTCTTCTCAGAAACAATCAAGTGATCTCTGGCCTTCTCTGCCCTTGGACTTGATGGAGGTTGTAATCTGTGAGCCAGGTCATAGATGGTGTGACCCCCTTCAGGGAGATTTTGGATAGTGGCCATTGCAAGATGGGCACCTCGTGGTGGACAGGGCACTGACCTTGAAGATGCAATATCTGGCAGTGCCTCCTGGCTCTTCCATTCATTGGCTTTATCCGCTTGAGTAAATCTGAGTCTCAGTTTCTTTCCCCACAAAGTAGCAACTGCTTATAACAAGAATCAAGTATACATGCAAGTCTTTTGCAAGCTAGGAAGTGACACCCAATTGATGGGCAGGTATTAGCATTGTTAAAGTCTGAAAATTAAGGGGGCCAGTGGTTTCCATTTCTCCCTCGTCCGGAGGCTTATTAGGGAACACCCAGCTATGGAGTTATCGTTTCCTTTCAGTCCCTCTTCCTTTGACTGAAGCACAACCGGGGTGATGAGGCGTCACCCGGAGCTCAGTGAGTAACTGTGGGATTGAGCTGCGCTGAGGACGCTCAGGAGGCTGTGAGTGACGGATGCCACGGTGGCATTTGTGGGGCATCTTCTTCACCTCCAAGGACAGGTGAAAAGCCATCCTTTCATGCAGTGATCAGCCACCCCTTCTTTCCAGAGAGGGGTGGCTTGGAATGTCAATCTAGAGCTCAATCCTCGAGGAATCACAGCAACAGGAAACCATGTGCTGTCCAGTTGTTTCCGACACGGTGACCCCGTGGCTATCAGAATAGATCTGCATTCCAAGTCTTTCGTGTGATGCTCCTGTGCGTGGACTTGAACCTCCAAGTTTTCAGGTAGCCGCCAAGTGAACTGTGAACTGCTTGCACCACCCTGCATGCCAGGAGTCACGAGGATTTCTAAATCCTTGCTTGGTTGTTCCTGGACTAACTCTGAGAAGCCACAAAATAGGGGAATTGGAAGCTACTGCTCCAGCTAAAGCACGTGGACTTGAAGGCTGGGAGGGCAGCACTAGGGTCAAGGTAGGGCTCTCCTGAGCTGGGCTGAAGCACAATGCTGGGCCAGACTGCAGCGGTGAGTGTAGGGTGGCCCACGGGTTGCCAGGATCAGCTGAAATTCACAGAGAAGGAGTGGAGCTTTGAAGGTGCGGACTGGATTCCTGGCTGGTGAGAACGGGTCAAGTGCTGACTGAAGGCTGAGGTCTGAACCCACCATCCGGTGCCCCAGAAGAAAGGTCTGGCGATTTACCCTTGAAACACCGCCCTGTGGGATCGACTGTATGGCGAATGGTTACTGTCAGAACCGAAGAGGGGGATGCACTGGGAGGAGGAGGGGAGGAGGCTTCAGCACTGGAACCAGAATGCAAACAAACTGCCAGCCAATCACAGCGCGCCTTCAAAGACAGAGCACCAGCATCAACAACCTAAAGCTAAACCCCAGCATCTATCTGCTCCACACCGTGCTGCTTGACTTCCGATGAGAAAAGCAGCTTGCATCCTTTGTGGCGGCAGCAACAGGCCCCAACCCAGCAGCGACTGTGAGGACGGCGCAGAATGGCCGGGTGTCGTTCGGTCGTACATAAGGTCACTATGAATTAGGACCAAGGTGACGGCATCCAACAACAACAATATGTTCATTATAGGACGACCAGAGCATATAGAAATCTTGTATTTCCAATTCCTTGGACCCAGAAAACAAAGCAATAATGATTTTCCTCTATTCTTGCCAATCTGTTCTGCCGTTATACGTAATTGAAATTGCACTCTAGTGTAAATGAGCATTTTAAACCAAGAGACTTTGGGGGCTGGCCATCTTTGGAAAAGGAGCCCTAGTGGCACAGTGGGCTACGAGTTAGGCTGCTTACCACAAGGTCAGTGGTTCAAACTTGCAGTCATTCCAAGGGAGAAGGATGAGGCTGTCTGTTCCCATAAGCACTAACAGAGACCCACAAGAGTAGTTCTACTATAGGACCCTACAGCATACTATAGGGTCGCTGTGACTTGGAATCAAGTCTATTATAGTAGGTGGGTATTGAAAGCATGAGACAGTGACTTTGTTCCCACAGGGTAGCCCCAGATGGCAGGTTTAAAGCCAACCTAGGGTCGTGTCAGTGGCTGGCCCCAGGAGGAAGAAGGCAGGCTACAGGTCAGGCTGGCCACACAATAGAAGAAGCTGGGCAGCCCGAACAGGGAGCAGTCCCTGAGAGCAAGCGCATTTCTCTGGCAGGCTGGAGCCTCGGCAAGTGTGGACAGGTTGACTGCTTTGCGCAGCACAGTTCTAATTGACATGTTGCTGGAGCTGCAGACTGATCCCACGGCAGCAAGCTGGGGCCCCTCTGTGCCGTGCCCATCAGAGTAAAGAGCACTCCATCAGAGAAGGCCCCAGGGAGTGCCGGTTCAAATGCCGGCTCAGCTCTCCTCCCTAAACGCCGTGATTTCTGGCCCATTTGAAAGGCCGGCCCGCAGGGAGCTGGACCTGAACCTCTGGAGAAGAGCATTTCAGTCAGGATGGGAGCGTAGAACAGGAGATGGAGAGGAAACGGTAGGTGGGAATGGGAAGTCCCTGGACTCCCACTCTCTCCCCTGCACTACTGCTTCCAGAACACTTGGAGCTTCAGAGGGCGCTAGTTGGGGCTGTGACCAAGCATGAGCAGGAGCTAGCAGCTGAAGGCCGACCCGAGGGTGTGCCCAGAAAGAGCTTCAGGTGTTGCACATCCGAGCAAGAAAGATCAACTTGCAGACTCTGGAGGGCGACTTAGACTGGAGCAGTCTCAGGTGGGTGGGCTCTTGCCTGCTTGGGAGGCTCTAAGAGTAATTCTTCTTTTAAAAATCATTTTATTGGGGGCTCGTACAACTCTTATCACAATCCATACATCTATCCATGTGTCCAGCTTATTTGTACATTTGTTGCCACCATCATTCTCAAAACATTTACTTTCTACTTGAGCCCTTGGTATCAGTTCCTCATTTTCTCCCCTCCCTCCCCACCCTTCTTCCCTCCCTCACCCTTGATAATTTACAAATTATTATTATTTTGTCCTGTCTTACACTGTCTGACATCTCCCTTCACCCACTTTTCTGTTGTCCGTCCCTCAGGGAGGGGGTTATATGTAGATCCTTGTGATTGGGCTCCCCCTTTCTAACCCACCTTCCTTTTCCCCTCCTGGTATGACTACTCTCACCACTGGTTCTGAGGGGTTCATCTATCCTGGATTCCCTGTGTTTCCAGGTCCTATCTGTACCAGTGTACATCCTCTGGTCTAGTCAGATTTGTAAGGTAGAGCTGGGATCATGATAGTGGTGGAGGTGGTGGGGAGGGTAGGAAGCATTAAAGAACCAGAGGAAAGCTGTATGTTTCATCATTGCTACAGTAAAAGTAATTCTTATTCCAGGTTCTGCAAGAGGGTGTCACGGCTCAGGTTCGTGGGTGCTACTTGGGGTCTATGAGACTATTTTGTAAGAAGTTATATTGAGAACCCTTGAAATGCAAGGCAAGATGGTTCTGGGGTGTGGGACCTGAATCAAATAAGCCTGGGGTCCAGTATGTCGAGTGTGAGCCTCCGTCCCTCCATCTGCGAAATGGAACTAATAATGGCATCTATCTCACAGGCTCGTTTAAGCATTCCGTGTATGATGCGTATTAATTAAGTACCCAACACTGTATCTAGCACAAAACATTTTAAACCAGTGTAAGCTCAAGTGCTAGTGTTTTTTCCAAGTGGAGTCTTACCCTTCCCAGCTGTCAGGTAGTCATTGGATTGCTGACTGCAAGGTTGGTGGTTCAAACCTACCGGCTGCTCTGAGAAAGATGAGGTTGTTTGCTCAACATATACATAGAGTGTACATGTGTAATTCTCTCTATAGAGTTATAGCTTCAATAAACTCTGTGTAGTGTACTGTGAGGCCAAATTAAGTCAAAGACCGTGGTTTTATATGTTCCATATGAGACCCACTTAATGCACTAGGCTGCTAGCTGAAAGTTAGAGATTTATGTCCACCCAGGGGTGCCTCGGTAGAAAGACCTGGCAATCAACTGCAGAAAAACCAGCCATTAAAAACCGTTTAGCTCACAGTTCTACCCTGACACACACTGACACCTGGTTTATTCAGAACTCAACCCGAGTGAGTGCTGAACAGAGGCGTTTTGGATACAAGTATCCTGGGGAATTCATGAGGGTGGAATCTAATTTTTTTTCATCAGAATTGATGGCATCACTTCCTGAAGCAGTGTGCTCATAAGCTATGAAAATGGCCTTCTGTGACAGTGAGTGAGCAGGGTACAGCGGCAGCTCGGAGCATTGAGATGTGCCTTTTTTCTCCCTGGGGATAACCCACTGAGGGCACTGCACTTGAACTTGTGAAGGTTGGCCTTTCTTCTGCACGTCCACCTCTGGGGCCTGAGAACACAGAGCCTCTCTGGTCCTTCTTCCCTACAGAGTGCGTGGAGCAGTGTGACAGGTTCCAGGGCAGCGTGGGAGTCAAGCAGCGGCTGCAGCCACATGCTGTGGGAAAGTCTTGCATTAGAGGCGGAGGTCGGCTACCTCCTGGGTGTGCCTTCGTCCGTGCTGTCTGTAAAACCTAAACCCACTGCCCACCATGCCAACAGGATTTCTGAGGCGGCCAACCTTTCCGGGAGCAGACAGCCTCATCTTTCTCCCATGGAGTGGCTAGTAATTCGAACTGCTGACTTTCCAGTTAGCTGCCCAATGCTTAACCCATGACACCACCAAGACAAGGGTTATGTAGACGGTGACTGGTCATACTGCTGCTGCTGCTGGGTCCTGATGCAACCTCGAGCCAGGCCTCTCTCTGATCTCCCGAGGGAGCTGCTGGGAGAGGCTGCTGGGTTCACCAAGGCACAGCCTCGTGGAAACATGCAGAGGTTGTGTTTCTCTAACTTAATGACCACGAGGGAAGATGGGTCTGGAGGTGTGGATTCTCTGACTAATCTGGAGACACAATGTTCCTGGCTACCCGAGGCTCTACAGAAGCAAGAAGCACACCTCAATAGTTAAAATTAGTAACACCAAAGCCAATTTGTCTGCAGCGGGTCATGAATTTCTTGCTCCTCCAGATAAGGGCACTGTATTTACTGCCTGCCCCCTTTCTACCAGCACGCAGGAGCCGCTGGGCAGGTCAGGCAGACCCTGGCAGAGGGCTGTGCTGCAGCTGTGAGCTAGTCAGCCTCCTGCCTGTACAGATCCCAGGGATGGGCTGTACCAGGCAGTGTCGATGCCCCTGACTTCTACTTTGCACCAGCAAGGTGTCTGTGTTCAGAAAATAAAGTTACAGTGGTGACCTGACTCACTTCTGAAGCTCAGAACAAACAACCAACCAAACGAACAGATCACAGCCATCCAGTGCCCAAGTGATACTGCCCACAGGGTGCTCTTGATGACAATTTGTGCAGGATCAGATCACTGGCTCTTTCTTCCACAGAGCTGCTGGGTGGGATTGAACTGTCAACCTTTGGAGCAGTAGCTAAGTGCTTAACCATTGGGTCTCTTTCCTTCCTATGAAGCCAACTCATTACCATCAAGTCGGTGCCAACTCACAGTGACCTTGTAGGCCTTGTGCATTCCCTAGACTCTATGGGAGTAGAAAGCCTTGTCTTTCTCTCAAGGAGCAACTGGTGGTTTCAAACTACTGACCTTATGCTTAGCTGCCTGACATGTAACCCACTACACCACCAGGGCTGACTCAGTGCCACCCTGGTGGAGACTGAGCTGGGAGAACGGGGTAAACTAGTCTGGCTGTGTTTCAAAGACAGCTGAGTTCATTATTGTTGATGATGGCAGTGCTTGCAGCTGACATGTACATCAGGATTTAAAATTAAAACTAGCTTACAAATCTATCATCAGGATTTTCACAGCATCCCTGGAATTATTGTCATCATCTCCAGTTCCTATATAAGGAAACAAAGGCTCAGGGAGGCTAAGTACATCTTTCAAGTCCAGCCACTCATTCACTCACTACTTAATGTTTGAGCCCCCACCAGGCACGGCAGGAGATGGTGCACATGTGGCGATGAACAAAGCTCCAACTATTGGCTGCATTCAGACTCCAATCCAAGTCGCTTGGGTCCAAATGTCAAGATCTTTCTGTCACACCACTCCCTATTTTCATTATCTGTATGTGAACATGCTATATACTGTTAGTTTATTCTTGGGTTAATT
Organism: Echinops telfairi; assembly: GCF_000313985.2. NCBI lineage: Eukaryota > Metazoa > Chordata > Mammalia > Afrosoricida > Tenrecidae > Echinops > Echinops telfairi. Next base: position 15,948,165 of record NW_022111324.1, read on the forward strand.
TGACCCATTAACCTTTCATCTATCAATAATGGGATAGTCAGGGATAGACTTTGTTTGCTAGGCTCACCAGCCGCTTTGAGCTCACTTCTAATTTGAAAATTAGACAACTCTTCCTTGAATTTGGAGTCGTTTCAGAAGCATATTGTTCTAAATAAAGCAGGGAATGAAGTAGATTATTAGGCACTTTTGCATCCCTCTGAAAATCCTCAGCTTCTGATTTTTTTAATACTTCAGTCCTCAGAAGCATGTTTCTCCATAGCACTCTCCCGTGTTCTGTGACATGGGTTGTTATGAGAAGCTAAGCAAAATCCAGGCAGAGGGTGGGGAGGGTCTGCAGGAGTTTTTGGTGTGTGTCAAATAAATTTAGGAATTGCTGAATTAAACATCGTTAAACCAATTCCTTCCCAGAAGAAACTTTCAGAGCTTTTAGCACGCTAATGTGATTTGTGAGTCACGAAGAGAGATGCAGGCTTAAATACAGATGGAGCTGAGACCTGGAGATGGGGGTACAGATATAGAAGTGGGAGGCTGCATCATGTTGAAGTTCATCGAGTGGATGTCCTATTTGGAGTGCCAATGTGAACCCTTGGCTCCAATATTTGCTAATTTTGTGACCTCCCTTGTCTCAGTGTAAAATGGAGTCATAATGAGAGAGTTGTAAGGATTAACTTAGATAATACATGCAAAGCACTTAGAACAGACCCTATCACATGGGAACTGCTGCAAGGTCAGTGGTTCAAAACCATCAGTGACTCCTTGGGAGAAGGATGGGGTTTTCTACTCCTGTA
>NW_022111324.1:15950041-15951697 GCF_000313985.2 Echinops telfairi
CCAATTCATAGAGTTAGAACTGAGGAGGGGATTTGGTCTCCTGATTCCTGGGTCCATGTTCTCTCTACCATATCCTTTTCATCCTTCCACATGGCCCATGGGTTCTCCTTTATACCTTTTCAAGGAAATCCTCTGGGTTCTTCTCTACTATCCTCACACTGCCTTCAGAGAAACTTTGTTAGTCCCTGCCTTACAGAGTGGAGGGCCCAATGAAACATCATTACCTGGAGAAAAAGTATTCCTCAACTAGTAGACTCCTCCACATATTGGAGTTTAAAAATAGTCCTTTTCCAGAAGGAGAAAGAACCCTTTGTTTAAGTTCTACTCCATGCATTTCGGAGTCTCCCTAGAGCCCCATTTTGCTGCCCTTATTTGGCATGTGCCTATGTGGACTGGGGGAGATATTTGACCCCATCATCTGCTTCTTCTCACCAGAGGACCTATTCCAGGAATGAAGTCCCTCACAGTTCCCCACAGAGCCCCAGGAGCAGCCTGTGTTTTGCATAATCATCTGCATGACATTCAGCATCTTTGGACATCCTCAAAACTGCTTTGTCATTGGGGAACTTACCAAATGGACCTTTTGAGAGGAATATATCAATTGGGAGAAAACCGTCTTTTCTTGGAAGTTGTTAATATGCATTTGTTCTTTTCAAAAATTAGGCATCTGGGTCTCAGTTATGTGTTGCCGACAAATAGACATTTTCTTATACACTTATTTAACAAATACAATCAAGTACCTAGCCAGTGTCAAGAAGGGTCCCTGGTGGAGCAGTGGCTTGAGTGCTGGGCTGCTGACCTCAATGTCCAAGGTTAAAACCCATCAGCTGCTCCAGGAGAGAGATGAGGAAATAGGTTTTCATAAGCCTTTGGGACGCAGAAACCTGATGGGGCAGTTCTACTTTGTCCTTACAGGGTGGATATGCGTTGGAATTGATTTGAGAGCACTGAGTTTCCTGTGCCTTAAGAGTACTGGGCTGAGAGTGTTATCAAGCACGATATTTCCATTCTATCAAACTCAAGCACACATCATAGAATGGACCCTGGCTCAGCCACCCTGTGGGGCAGGGGAGAGCTGCCCTTGTGGGTTTCTGAGATGGTAACTCTTTATGCGAGTAGAGAGCCTCCTCTGTTCTATGGAAGATTACATGCTGAGATAATCCCATAAGCCCACCCCCTTCTTCTCTATTTTTTCTCTAGGGGGTGGCATGGTGGAGGGAAATCCATCCATCCAATGTTTTCAGTTATGGGAAGATTCAGGATAAAAATAATTTGATGGAGAGGGCAGCTTTCCTCCCAGGTGGCCAGCAGAGCTTCTTCTGATGGTGGGACTTCTCTTGTACCGCGGGCAGGCCTCAGGCAGAGCAGGTGAGAAACCAACTAGTCCGCACCATCCCATGGCCATACAGGCAGGGCTGGGAGTGGAGGCATTTCCAAAGGGCAAGACCCAAAGCTGAGAAACACAAATGCCTGCCTTTGTGAAGGGAGGGAGTCTCTAGCCGGTGCAGTTGATGTGCTTGGCTATTAACTGAAAAGTTGGAAGTTCAAGTCCACCCAGAGGCAACCTTGAAAGAAAGGGCTGGTGATCTACTTCTGAAAAAATCAGCCACTGAAGACCCTGTGGAGCGTGGGTCTATCTACTCGGACACATGCACT
>NW_022111324.1:15953220-15954845 GCF_000313985.2 Echinops telfairi
GCACAGAGTAATTTACAGTTCCCTTGGAAACATGAAATAGTTGGGGTCTAAATTTAGCGTGCTCATTCTGAGACATTGTAATAAGCTCAAAGCATATTCGGAGTGAAGGGACAGAGGGAAGAGACGTGGGGACAACTCACTCGCAAATCTAAGCCCCAGCCCCACGCACCGAGTCAAAGAGACCAGGGCCTCTGGCAGGAGGTCAGCGCTCTCCCCCGCCCAGGTGGCCAGGGCTTTGTTTCTAGGTATACTCTGCTGCCTTCTCAGTTGCGTGGGGCCCCAGGATGCTTGCCATCTGTCTTCTGTTAAATTTCCTTGCGAAGTGTCTCAGTGTGTGGTCCCCGAGAAGCAGCATGCGACGCTCAGGATGGAGCCCGATTGGTTTTCAAGACTCGTCCACATGCTGGGTTCTCGGGGAGGCTCTGGCAGCCTGGGCGGAAGCACACATCCATTTCCAAAGAACAGGTGTGAGGTGGAGCTCTGGAAGAGGAGTGAAGGACGGCTCCAGGTAAGCTCCAGCTCGTATGACGACAACCCATGTGGTGGCGACAGGCCCTGGGAACACGGCTTCTTCGCTGGGACTGAGAACTCATCACCTCTTGCCTGCGTTGGACCAGCTGTTCTTCCCCGGGAGAAAGGCTTTCGACTCCTATAAACAGTTACAGGCTTGGGAGCTCGCAGGACAGTTCATAGGGTCCCTGTGGGTTGGCATTGACTCGATAGCAGTGAGTGTGGGTTTTGCTTTCTTGACCGTCCTTTGCTTCCTGAGTGACGCCCTCCCAGCCTGGGATGTGATCTGGTCAAGACCATCTCCGTCCCCTTTGCATGGGGCAGCTCCTTGCCTTAGGGCTCCAACTTTGTTTCTTCCCACGCCTGGCCTCTTGACTTAGGCTTAGGACCATGGCGAATTGCATAGCCCGTGGTCTACCATGTGGAGGGTCTGCCTCCTCTGTAGCTGCTCCTGCTCCATCTCTGCCTAGAATGTTCTTGACCATTCTTCCCTATTCCCTCCTTTCCTACTCCTCTCTCCTGACCCCATGCACTTCCCTTTACTAGCCCTCCTTACAGGCACCACTTCCTCCAGGGAGCTTTCCATGATCTTTCCCGACTGGGAGAACTGTGCCTCTTCTTCACTTCCGCAGTTCTTTGCGATGGCACTTTCCACATTGTTTTCCACACGGGAAAGCATTGCCTGTCTCCTCTGCTGGACTGTGAGCTCCGTAGGGAGGAGGATTGAACTGTTTGCTCAACACATGTTTATTGAGTATCTGCTATCTTTTCCCATCAACTCTTTGTCAGTGTCCATGCCGTGGTGGCTTGCATGCTGTTAGAGTGCTAGACACTGTGCTACCAGTATGTCAAATACTAGCAGGGCCACCGAGGGTCCACTGGCGCTCCCAGACTGTGACAAACTAGGAGGAAAGGGGCTGGAAATCTACTTCTGAAAATAAGTCAAGGAATACCCATGGCTCATAACAGAATACTGTCTGATGCGGTGCTGGAAGAAGGCTAGCACCGTGAACTCAAGCAGGCCGTGGTCACGAAGACGGTGCAGGACCAGGCAGCGTTTTGTTCTGTCGCACACAGGGTCACCAAGAGCCAGAGTGACTTGATGGCAACCAACA
>NW_022111324.1:15955731-15956390 GCF_000313985.2 Echinops telfairi
AAGAGAGAGCTCCCAACATAACTCATCTAGTCGTTAGAAGCACTCTAAAGAAAATTAAAACAGAGCACAGAAGTCGACAGTGGTAGGCAAGCAGTCGTAAGAGGCCGGAGGAGCCCTCTCTGAGGAGAATGCACTGAGCAGCAACTTGAAGAAAGTGAGAGGACCAGCCGCGCAGTTTCTGGGAGGGGAGGCTTCCAATCAGTGGGAACACAAGTACAAAGGTCCTGGGGCAGGATTATGCTTGGGAGACTCCAAGGATCACGAAGAGGCAAGTGAACAAGGGAAAGGGAGCTATATAGTGGTATACTGTACTCTGCCTTCCATTCAGTAACAAGGCTCACACATAAAGCCAATCCCGTCCATGAGGCACTGTGTACTGGGATCCCTTTCCCATCGTTCCCAGGTCACCGTCTGAGATAGGGGTTGAGGAAACTTATTTTTCCCCCTGTCCCCAGAAACCAGCATGGTACTATGGCATGAGTTTGGCCTTGACACCGGGTGAGAAATGAGTGAATCAAAGTTCTGCCCAATGCCTTGGCATTATGTTAATTCCACTGAGGTCTGGACATGTAATCTGACTCTAGCTTTATGTGTTGAGAACAATTGTTGAAATGGCAGAAAAAGAGAGGACCGCTTGGTACAAACCAACATGCTTTTTT
>NW_022111324.1:15956802-15958327 GCF_000313985.2 Echinops telfairi
TCCTGAAAATGGGCTAGGTGGGCTGGTGCCCAGTTCCCCCTCCCCAGTTGATGACCACCACCAGCTACCACAAAGTGTTGCTGCTCAAACACACCCAATCCTACATTGTATTGCTGAGAGAAGAACACGAGGGAAGGCTTTTAAAAAACTGAGGAGGTGTGGATTAGATAAGCAAGCAAGAAAAAGGAGTGTGAATGACTAAAATCCAGAATGTAAAGAGTATGTGTGTACGTGTGACAGATTTAGCATTTGGAAGCATTCCCAGCCCGGAACTAGCTGCTGTGGGCGCAGAGGGGTGAAGCCTAGCATCTGCTGGATGGATGGGTCTCTGGGCTTCAGTATGCTCAGCTTAGACGGGCTGCACACTCACACCCTCGGAGTGAGGCAGCCACTGTGGTGCATTCTCTTCTGCTTCCCTGGCCTGTTTCAACAACTGATTCTTCTCTTGACTTCCCATCGACTCCCCCTCGCCTCCCTTAGCCCTCTTCTTCTTCCTCCAGGTCACAGAATGCCTTGTGGAAAGCAGGCAGCTGGACATGTAACCGAGCCTCGTAAATTAAGTCAAGACAACTTCCATCAGCTTGGAACCACTGGAGTGGCTGGGACTTCAGCAGACACCAGATGGAAGTGAATGAAGATGGAGTGGCCCCAGCTCAGGCCTGAGGAGAGGCCATTGAAACATTGGGTTGAGGCTGATGACTGTGAACTGATGCTGAGTTGGGCTATTAGAACTTGGAGAGGGAGGGGTGGTCTCTGAGCAGACGGGAGGCAAAACGAGATGGTGGTAGGAATCCCTGAACCATAACGAGATGTATTGCCTACCAAGACAGATGAGCGCAGAAATCCCCGAGGGAGGGATGCGAAAGCTTTCACCCCCATCCCTTTCGGCACACCTCAGCCAGTAGGTCTCCTGTTTCCAAGCACTAAAGCACCATCAAGATGAAAAGTCCTGTCTGCTGCCCAAGACTATACTTATTCAAATCAGCCAGAACAGGTTTCTAAAAGCAAATGTCAGTGTATCAGAAAGGATCTGGGAAAATACATTCTCTTAACCAAAAAAAAAAAAAGAAAAGAAAAAACAGAACTCCAAACAGGATTATCATGCTCCAATTCAAGTGACATATTTCCAAGGCTCGCGAATTTACCTCTGCCATAAACCTTTTTCTAAAATACCTATACCTTTCTAAGTGCTCAGCGTTAGGGTTGTCTCAGAAGGCTATATTAAGTACAAAATGAGTTGTAGAGATAGTAACCTATTCACCCATGTATATTTACAACATGTTCCTGCAGGCAACTTGTAGTTCAACGGAACATTTTCTCTGTAGGATAATTTTTCAGTAATATTGCATGCATTAATAAAGGTAATTTGGAAAATGCACCATAAAGTCATTTGACTTTTTTCCCCCCAGAGTAATAAAATGCCTTTACATTATGTTGTAATAGAAAAGAGGTGCCCTTTGGGTTGATTAAGTCCTTTCAGCATTTACAACTAGATATTTGTGTGTCATGTTACTGCCATCTTCTT
>NW_022111324.1:15959545-15960519 GCF_000313985.2 Echinops telfairi
AACCATAAATTTAGTTCTACTTCATAACTGTAATTTTGCTGCTGTTATGAATTGGGTGACCCCTGTGAAAGAGTCTTTGGAACCCCAAAGGGGTTGTGACCCGCAGGTTGAGAACCATTGATCTATGGGCAAGGCTTCCCGGAATCTGACCCTGACCAGTATCTCACAGGTCTTGTTTCAAACTTACGGAACATTCATGGCACAGTGGGTTACATTGGTCTGCTAACCAAAAGGTTGGCAGTTCAAACCTGCTGGCCAACCTGAGGGAGATAAGATGTGACAGTCTGCTTCCCTAAAGACTGACAACCTCAAAAGCCCTATGGCAGACTGCTCCTCCGCCTGCCCTTCAGGGTCTCTGTGAGTGAGAATCTTTCGGGACCTCCACCCTGTCCTCTGCAGATCATATTCAAGAAATTTAACCAATAGCCTGGTCCACCCACTCATCCATCCAACATATAATTCATTGCAATGAATTGACAATGGCAAAGAACACAAACTGGGGCTCGGCTCTTCTGTCCCTGGGGAGAGGTAAAGGACACGCCTCAGCCTTGTGGCTCAGTGCTTACCAGCGTGCCGCTGAGCTGGGCAAGACTGAAGGTACATGCAGATGGCTTAGGCCAGTGGTTCTCAACCTGTGGGTCGTGACGCCTAGGGGGGGTTGAATGACCCTTTCACAGGGGTCGTTCAATTCATCACAGTAGCAACATGACAGTGATGAAGTAGCAACAAAAATAATTTTATGGTTAGTGTGTCACCGCAACATGAGGAACTGTATTATAGAGTCTCGGCATAAGGAAGGTTGAGAACCACTGCCTTAGGCAAAGGTGGCCAGGGAAGACTTCCATGTGGAGGTGCTGTTTATTCTCAGCCCTAAAGAATGATCAAGCAAGAAGCAAGCAGAATGTGGGGAGCGGGGCCGGGGGAACAGCTCCAGGCGGGAGCACATTGGGTCCCCTTTGGAAGACTTTTGAAGA
>NW_022111324.1:15963820-15965985 GCF_000313985.2 Echinops telfairi
CTGGTGGCGTGGTGGTTATGTGTTGGGCTGCTAACTCAAGGTCAGCAGTTCGAAACCACTAGCACCAGCAGCTCCTCAGGAGAAAGATGGGGTTTTCTAGTCCCATAAAGACTTGCAGTCTCAGAAACGCACAGGGACAGTTCTATACTACCCTATAGGGTCACTAGGAGTGGGCTTTGATTCCATGTGGTGAGTTTGGTGTTTGGATTTGAGCAGCTCCTGCAAGGAGGAGTAGCGGGTGATGCCAGATCAGCAGCTCAAAACCACCAGCCGTTCTGTGGGAGAAAGACGAGGCTTTCTACTCCTGGGAAGAGTTACCTCTCAGAAACCCGAGGGGGGGCATTGCGGGTTGCCCGATAGGCCCTGGAGTCAGTATTGACTCGGTGCCAGGGAGGGATTGGCTCTTCAGGAGAGCAACGTGCCCGGGTGCCTCCAGACAGACTTCCAGCGTCTGGAGCTCCAGGCAGCAGTTTCCCTCTGTCTTGCGTGGACACTGTGAGTTAGAAAACTGGCGGGCAAGGGGTGAATAGCTGTGAGGGTGATTCGATGACAAATATGGTTCTACTTAACCTGAAGGATAAGGACTTGAATTCACCCAGCAATAGTGAGGGAAACACGCAGGATCCCAAAGGCCATTGGCCTTGACCCCAAGGAACGAGGGAGCCCTCACAGGGTTTTGAGCAGACAAATGAAAGGCTCTGACTTGCCTTAGGAGTGGCTGGCCTTGGCTGATGTGCTGAAAATAAGTCGAGAAGAGGGCGTGGTGTAGGAGAGAGGGGGTTGAAGCTGGGGAGCATTAGCAGGCTATTTCAACAGTCCCATGAGATGGGGTGGCCTGTACCCTGAGAGGAGGTGGTGGCAGGGGTTGTGAAACCCAGACTCGTACCATACCTAGCTTTCTGGAGGGCAGTCCCCCAGCCCCTCCCTGTCTCCAGGCTTCTCCTCTGCTCTGGAGCCTGACTGCAGATGGGGCAGCTTAGCTGTGTGGGCCACAGAGGGGTGGCTGAAGTCCCGTAGTTTCTGTGTTGTTCTCAGATCCTAGGTCCCATTTCCCAGCTGGGTGGCTCCAGGCAGGCCCTTGGAGCTCGCTGACTCCCAGTCTCCTGAGCCACAGTCGGCAGAAACAAAGGTGACAGACATAGACTTAAATACACAGCAAGTCATTTCATTTTCAGTATCTCAATTCCGTTTCACGTTCTGAGCCCGCTCTGATTTTACAAGAAGCCTGTGACGCTGTTGCCTCGGAGTAATCTCATCCAACAGTCGTTTCAGAAGTAAGCCCAGAAAGAATCAGGGCTCTGACCCCCTCCTTCCCTCTGTGGGTGGCTGGGCCTTCTTCAGGTGGTAGGTAGGGGCAGTGTGTGTCTGAGCCTGGCTGGAGGCTGGGCTCCTGGTCCAGATCCTGGCCATCCATACTGCAGGCACCTGCAAGTGGCTTTGGCCTTTGACTTGGGGCATCAATTGAGAGTCTATTCGGGTATCAGTAGCTGATCAGCGACTCATCCTCTCATTCTGAACCTGAGCCCTCTTTGAGATGGGTCTGTGACCATCGTCATGGTGAGGGACCAAGCTGTGGGGGAGGGGTTATTGGAAGCCCACCTCGAGGCTGCCTCTGCTGCTACCCAGCTCTGCTCTGGCGGCTCAAACCTCCCCAGGCCACTCTCTGCAGGTCAAAGGCCCTGGACTTCCACATTATTGTCTCTGGGATGACTTTCACATGTCTGTCCTGAGCCAAACGCAGATCTCTGTGGGGTTTTTGTTGTTGTTGTTGTTGGCTTTGTTCTTGATGTTATAGCAGAGATTTGTGAGCAAAAAGATGTGGTGAAGAAATTAGATGGTGCCTGGCTATCAGCTAAAAGAGCACCTGGGGTCTTAAAGGCGTGTTTCCAAACAAGCAGCCGTCCAAGTGAGATGTCAGCTAAGCCCACCTGGAAGATGCACCCCGACATCAGTGACCAAAGGATTGTAAATCATATAATCCAAAGTCGAAGGAGGGATTAGTATCAGAGCCTACGTTGTGAGAATCCGGGTTGCTGAAGGCTGTGGATGACAGTGGGATGACCATGTGTGGGAACCACACAGGCTCTACATACGTCTCCGGTGGTTTCCCTCTGTCCATAATAGTGGGATGGGAGGAAACAGAGTGCGCTGGAGAAGTGACTACA
>NW_022111324.1:15966162-15971548 GCF_000313985.2 Echinops telfairi
CGCTTGAATTTTTGCTGTTTTTCTGTTTTTCAGTGTATGAAACCCAGGATTGATGAACCTACAGGGACAGCAAGTAGAATAGGGGGTTTCTGGGTGGTACAGTGGGGTGTATGTGTAACATGGAGCTGATGTGAAGGAGTTCAGGAAGGAAAAGAATGTGGTAACTGATTATGGTAGCAATTGTACAATACTGTTTGATGTGATTGAATGAGGGAAGGATAGGATAGCTCTATTGACAGCAAAAAATTGTTTTGGAAAAAAAAAAAAAAAAAAGGTTTTGAAGCCAGACAAGTCTGGGCTCTGTGTGGGAAGTTGTGTGGATCTAAACAAATGGGAAGCTCTTCGTCAGGATCATCACCTTTGATTCCAACACATGTAATACAAGACCAATTATGGGTGTATCTCATAAGGTTGTTAGGAGGATTGAATGAGATAATCCATGAGAAACCTTTAGCCCACTGTCTGGTGCATTATAAGGGCTCAGTAAATCATTGCTACTATTATGGATTTGTTGCTCATTGTAAACAGACTTGTGGCTTCACCTTCCCCAGTCCATGCACAGAGGTGGCTCGGTGCATGTGTGCTTCCGTACATGTTCCTGTGTGCGCACATGATTCTGCGTGTGTGTAGTGCGGGACCTCCCTCTATGCCTATGCCACTGTCTCTACTGTCCCCATCCCTGGTTTGTCTCAGTCTGGTGGGCTCCTGCGTCCTCACAGGGTATCTTTCTCCAACCTCATAAAGCCTGCTCTTCGGGACTTCCAGAGGCTTTACCAATTCACAGTCTGGTGGTCAGTGGCCCATGGTGCCCTCTTCTCCACTGGTGACCAACTTCCATAGGCTTTACCAATTCACAGTCTGGTGGTCAGTGGCCCATGGTGCCCTCTGCTCCAGTGGTGACCAAGCCAAGATGAATGGTCCCATGGTCACATGCAAACTCACTGCCATGGAGTCGAGGCCAACTCCTGGTGACCCTATAGTGCAGGATAGAGCAGCCTGTGAGCTTCTGAGGCTGTAACTCTTTGTGGGAGAAGAAAGCCCTGTCTTCCTCCCCGTGGAGCTGCTGCTGGTTTCAAACTGCTGACCTTGAGGGTTGCAGCCTAATGGGTAACCGAGACACCACATAGATCACACGGTGGCCCATAAAGCTGGCTCTGCCTAAAATCACCGGGGACCAACTTGAAGGCACTGGAAAAGGCCTAGCAACTGCTCCCCTGCCCACGTGGAAGCAGGTGCTTCCAAGTTCAAGCCTGTCCTCTGGCAAATGTGTGTTCTAGAAGTAGCCAGTATCCCTTCCCTTAGAACTGGTGGGGAGGGTGGGGGGTGGGCGGCACACAGGGTGGGAGTGGGCTGTGGCCTCAGAGAGCAGCCTGGGTCTGCCACTGCCACCAGCCGAGGGGTGGTCCAGTGATGGCTGTGGCTACTTGGACACACAAGAGCCCTTCTTTGGCTCCCATCTACGAGGATTACTTTTCTGCAGGGTCCTGGCGTGTGGCCCAGGCTCAGTCTGCTGCTATGGCCACCTGCTGACATATTTAAGTGCCAGCCAATCAAGGGAGGACCACAAAGACCCTGAACAGAATTGTATCTGCGTCAGTAGAGACGACTACAAGTTGCAGAATACACGGGCTGGGATGGCTGCTGCCCAAGCTGGTCGGACAACCTCGCCAGCCCTCCACGGAGCCAGCTGACAAACTCACATTCTCCTGGGGGGCGCCGCCATGCTTTTGTTCACACACACAGACACACGCATGCACACACACATACGTGTACAGAAGCACAAACATGTGCCACCACTTGCATAAGCACACACGAACACACACATACACAGAGCAGATGTTCAAGGTCCCTGCAGACTCTGGGTCCCTCAGGGGTGGCCGGTCCTACAGGACGTATTAAGGCAGTGCCTCTCAATGCTTTAACACAGCTCCTCATGGTGTGGTGACCCCCCCAGCCATAAAACTAGTTTCGTTGCTACTTCATCACTGTAATTTTGCTACTGTGATGAATCAGGCGACCCCTGTGAAAGGGTCGTTCGACCCCCAGAGGGGTCGTGACCCACAGGTTGAGAACACTGTATTAGGACTATCATCTCTTTCCCCCTCTTCTGTTTGCTCCTGAGAAAGGCCTTGATTCTTCAATACACTGCGTCGTTCAACAGGCCGTTTGGAGGAGATTGACATTTTGTGTGGAATCAGGGCTTGGTGACTAGCCCTGAAGAGCAGGTACTCCCAGCTGCCCTCCATCTCCCAAGAAGGGCGTACCGAGCATTAGGTGCGGGAAGACGCCCTCCTGACATGGTGGCTACACGCGGGGCTGCTGGCTGCAAAGTCAGAAGTTGGGAGCCACCGGGCGCTCTCAGGGAGAGAGACGAGATTGTCTTCTCCCATGCAGAGCTCCAGTTTCTGAAAGCCGCCCAGCCAGTTCGACTGTCGCATAGGGTTGCTATGAGTCAGAAGAGGCTCAACAGCAGTGAGTTTGGCTTTTGAGGTTTTTGGCGGTGAAAGGCCACAGCCTGATGGCATGACAGTTAAGCTCTCGGCTCCTAACCCAAAGGTTGGCAGTTCACCCCCATCCCCACCCCAGCGGCTCTGCAGGAGAAGGTTCTGAGGAGCTGTTCTGCAGCCGAGAGAACCCGGGCACAGTAGCATTCTGCAGCACGGGGCTTGCTGTGAGCCAGGCTGGCTGTGACGGCCGGGACAACAACGGGGAAGGGGCACATGAGGGAACGCTAAGGAAACGCTGAGGCTGGACGCGTGGCTGTGGAAGCTGGGCCTCTCACTTGGTGCTTGCCATGTTGGCTTCCCGCTGGCCAGGGCTGAATTTTTGGAAAGCTCCTCTTTCGCCTATTTCCCCCAGGAGACTTCATGGAACCAAACAAGCCCGTCACTCGAGAGTCAAGGGCGACGGGTGGTAGCCCTGGGTGAGTCGGGCGACGAGGGTGCTACAGAGAGTGCTCAGTCGGTGAGTCTTCAGGAGGAGACCCGTGTTCGCAGCCGAGCACCCTGGCTGCCTGTGCCACCCACGTCAGTTCACAGGGCCAGAGCAACGTTGCCACTTCCCACTTGAGATTTGGACAGACAGAACGTGCTGCCCCGAGCTTCCTGGTTTTCGGTAGCCAGAGAGGCCCAGCTCTTCTGCCAGGGCCAAGTCTGCTTCTCCTGCAGCCTGCTCAGCTGGCTACCTTCAGCATGCTCTTCCGCTGCTTTGCCACTCTGCTCCCCTCCCATGCCGGCTCATGGCCCACTGGGCCTGCACGTTCTCCTCCAGCCACTTCCTTCCTTGCTTTCCTTCTCCCCATCTGGATTAGACCCCAACCTGCCACTTAAATCGCTCTTCTGTCAGGAAGGTCAGTATCATCGAACTCTTGGTCAACTACTGCACCCCTTGACAGAACCCCAGTGTTGCATCTCCAGTGCAACCCCTGTCTGACACATCATTATAAAAATCACCATCCCCCAGCATGGCGACCTAGTGCCGTCAGAGGTGCATGGCCTACAGTTTTAGCTGGGCCCGCAGTAGAACTTCACGGTCCCTCTTTCTATCTTTCCTCATCACACCCTTGCTCCTCTTCCCAAGCCCTTGTGCCCCCATCTCTCTCTGGTCCTTCTCAGCTGATCGCAGCCCCTAGAAATGACACAAATACAGCTGTGTAGAAAGCATCAGGGTCACCTCCTCCAAGGAGACTTCCCTGATATCAGGGGGCCATTTCTAACTCCGGGTTACATTCTCTGCTCTGGGTTCCCATAGCAACTCATGTTCATCTTTAGCAAAGGGTTTCTCCCATTCGATTGCTACGACCACTGGTGGTTACTTGTCTCTGTTGCTGGTGAGCTCCTGGGCAGAAGGGCTGTGCCTTCCCTCTCTGCGTCTAAAGTGGCCAGGAAGATGTCAATGCTCGGGTGAGGGAATGAATGCGTGAAGCCCATCCTTCATGGAAATAGGGGGGATTACCAAGAGGACTGCACAGAACAGAGCAGTCAGGGACAGGGGTCTCCCGAGAGGGACCCATGGAAATCAAATGGGTCCAAAGGCCCTGCAGCATTATGGTCTGAAAGCACAGCAGGTACCATCCTCATGGCAAGAAGGGAGCTGCGTAACCACCTGGCACTCCACAGGCCCCCATTCCCACCCACCCCACCCCTGTGTCCACTAAGCTTCTTTTGTCTCTGCGAACATTCCATGGAAGCAGGATCATGCAATAGCTGGTTTATTTCGCATGCTTTCAAGGTTCACCCATGACATGGCAGGTGTCAGAGTTCGTTTCTCCTTATAGAAGCATCATGCACATTTCGTTGGGAAATACATACCTCCTTCTGTTAAACCATTCATACATTGATGGCCACTTAGTTGGTTTCCACCATTTGACTCACGTGATGAACATTTGTTGACAAGTTCGTGCTTGCATTCCTGTTTCTGATTCTTTGGGATGTAAGCACCTTGGAGAAGGTGCTATTTCTATATTCTGTTTCGGTGTTAACCTTTTTGAGGACCTGCCAAGCTGTGGTCCACAGCAGCTGTCTCGGGTTTTGCATCCCCACCAGTGTTTACAAGTGTTCCCACTTCTCCACATCCTCACCAACACTGGTTGTTTTCCGTTTGTCTGATAATAGCTAACCTCGTGGGTGTAAAGTGGTGTATCATTGTGTTATCTATTTGCTTTGACCTAATGAGTCATCCACAGATTTCTAACTCTGCCTTTCTAACTCGCCTGTTCTTTTTCTCCACAAAGATAAAGTCACCTTAGCCAGGGTCCTGAGAAGTACTACGTGCTCCACGCCGAGGCAGAGCAGTGTTGGAAAGAGACCCAAAGTTGATTGGGGGTCTCTGCTTAAAAAAAAAAAAAAATATATATATATATATATATTCTGCTCTGTGCAACCAAAGAGCTTAAAATACTAGGACTATCCAAGATGGAAGAGCATCACTGATCATTCAGACCCCAATTACCTACTTTTGCAAGTGAGGAAATAGACCCAAGGATTAATAACGCCTCAAGATCTCTCGGTCAGGAACCGGGGTGTATCTAGAAGTCAGTCTCCTCGCCTCTAGTCAGTTCCTCTGCCCACCTTTCCACATCGCTTCTAGGATAGGGAGCCTCTTCAGTAGGGATTTCATCACTGTGGTTCTAACATGGGGGCACTTTCCAATAGGGCACCCCAGTAATGAGAGTCTCCAGTGGACAGATGGAACCGAGGAACATAGCGAGGACTGGCTTCCCTTCACCTTTTATGGAGTCTGCCTGTCTTGGCAGCAGGTAGAGCTATCTGTTTTCGGTTTGGCAGGACTGTAGCTCTTATTGATGAAAGACAAGTCAAGCCCAGCCTGAAAAATGACTTAGCACTTGAACATTGGAGAGACATAGAATAATGGATTCTCTCTCTCT
>NW_022111324.1:15972046-15973745 GCF_000313985.2 Echinops telfairi
AGGCCCTGCTCTGGACTCTAGGAACTCAGCAAGGACCCAGGTGTCCTGCTCTTCATCGAGTGGGGGTTGAAGAGAACACACAGCAGTGATGCCACACCCTGTCAGGCTGTGCAACTGTTATGCAGAGCATAAATGTGGGACATGGCCCATAGGGACCAGGTGGGGGCAGGAGGGCCACTGCGGCTTAGGAGGACAGAGAATATATGTGAGCAGAGACCTGGATGAGAAGGGGGAGTCGGCCATGCATGGTTTTCCGGAGCAAGCATTCCATACAGTGGGAAGAACAAATCCGACGTTCTTATAAGGATGCTTGCTTGGCGTGTTTGAGATAGAAGCAGCCAGAAAACTTTATGGCTACGGCCTAGTTCACCAGAGGGAAGGAGAGCAGAGAGGTGGAGGCCTCGTGGGGCCTATCAGACAGGGGAGAGAAGGGCGGGCTTTGCGCTGAGTGCAAAGCTTTAAGACAGCGGGACGTGAAGGGAGCGTTGTATTTTTAAAAGATGAAGAATCTGTGGAAGGAGGGCGATGAGAAAGCAGAAGAACAGATACATGCACCCAAACAAATCACAGCTAAGAGGCAGTAGCTGTTACCCAGGTGAAAAATGATGCTTGGGCCCAGGTGGAAGAAATGGGAAAAGTAAGAAAAGCATGGCAGATATCTTAAAGCTGGCAGACACACAGTAAGATTAAGACAGCCATTCCCAATAGCCCTGGACCCAGATGACTGGTGATGTCATTTGGAAATAAAGTTGCACCAGACTAGATGGCACTCCTGGGGTGCGGAGGAGGGAGCAAATGGAAATCTGTTCCCTGGAATGGCCGAAGTTGGGTGTGGAAGGGCCACACAGCACATTCGTGCCTGGGCCAGAGGGTGAGAGCCCAGGTGTGCAGGTGTGCTGGGTTTGATTCAGGGAGAAACTGCTTTCATTTCAGCCACAGGTCACCTTGGTGAACAGGGCAGTAGTTGGTGAGGGGTGCGAGGAGGGCGGTCAAAGCTCAGAGCCTGTCTCTCCTTTCTTAGGCTTCTCGTTAGCCTCGTAGAGAGGGAGGAAGGTGACCTTGGGAAGGCATCCTGTTGGCAGCTCAGTGGAGTCGTCTTCTGAATGACTCCAGTTACTCTCTGTTGGGGCTGGGGCTGGGGCTGGGAGCAAGAAGAATGTTTCTTTAAATGTTTTCAGTAGAACTCTGCCCCAGCGTCTCCCATACATCCAGCTATAGATAGGAGCATGAAGAAAGTGTCTCCAATTCAACTCTCACCAGAGACAAGCTATGCCTGCTAAGCTCTTGTCCAAATCCTGGGTATAATGAGATGCTTATTTTGCATCAATAAGTTGTGAACTTCTTTGTTACATAGGTGACCAGAATGGGGGGAGTAATCCAGCCCTTGGGATTACAGTGCATTCAAAAAGGGGTGATAGAAAAGCATGCAGAGCCTCTAGTCTATATGATATAGATAGATATCTATCTATCTATCTAGATAGATAGATAGATCGACAGATTGATGAAGATAGACAGATGATAGATAGATGGATAATCGTTAGCTGCTCTTGGTTGGGTAGACTCTAACACATAGTGACCTAGTGTACCACAAAACAAAGCACTGCCCAGTCTGGGTCAAATTCCTCTTTCTTGAATGTCCACTCTTGTGGCCCCTGTGCTAGTCCATCTCACTGGTGGTCCTCTTCACATTGGCTGGCCC
>NW_022111324.1:15975084-15982089 GCF_000313985.2 Echinops telfairi
AGCTGATACCAAGGGCTCAAACCGTAAGAAAATGTTTTGAGAATGATGATGGCAGCAAATGTACAAACGTGCTTGACACAATGGATGGATGCATGGGTTGTGATAAGAGTTGTATGAGCCCCAATAAAATGATTTAAAAAAAGGAAGAAGAAAAAAAGAGATCCTCCCTCTCTGCCTGAAAAATGAGCAGGCAGACTAATAGCTCAGTGTGATGCATGTGCATCGTAATACATTTGAGATCAAAGTGTCAGAATGAGTGATCAGGGGGCTAATTAATTCTGGGGGACTGGGACCCTGACATCATGTGAGGGAAGACTTCAGAAGAGGAAAGCACACAGACAAACACTCACCGCCTTGGGGTCAAGGCTGCTCCATGGCTCCCTGTGGGTTTCAGAGACTGTCCCTGTTGAGTGGGTGGAAAGGCCAGTCTTTCTCCCGCAGAGCTGCTGCTGGTTTCAAACTGCTGACCATGCGGATAGCAGCCCACCGCGTAACCACTACACCACAGGGCTCAGAAGGGGAGGACACCTAAATCTGGCCTGGGCCAATTAACGGGGTCACTGGGAGGTCACGAGTCAGAGAAAACAGGAGAGTGACCTTCTGCGTTTGGCAGATTCTCTTCAGTACATCGAGAAGCTTCTCAGCAGTGGGCAAGGGAGTCAATCGAAATGCACGTCAGATCACGCCACTCTGTTTCATACCCCACCATGGCTCCCATTTATTATTCAAACTGAGGCACCTTGAGAGTGAACAGGGTGCTACTCATGATGCTGTAGGACAGCAGGCCTGATTCCACACTGGCCCGGACAACCAGCAGGTGCTGCCCTCTCCTTCCACCACCTTGGAGGCCGGTAGCTTCTCCTGACCGCCGCTCTCCTGCTCTCGTCCAGGGCTCACCCCATCAGGCCGCCAGGCTTTCCTGGTCCTAGCTGAATGTACCTGTCAAGCACCTGGCTCCGCCCCTCGCAGTGCTGCCTCCCTCTGCCTAGAATGTTTTCCCCCATGGCCGCATGGCTCAGTCCCTCACTGATGTCCAGATTTGGCTGGGATTATAAAATTGAATGATAGAATCTAATTTTAAAATATGTTACCTAGTACATGAACTCCAGACGGAAACCAAACTCACTGCCATCCAGTGGGTCCCCACTCATAGCGACCCCACAGAATAGAGGGGTCCTGCCCCAGCTTCCTGAGACCACAGCTCTTGATAGGAGGAGAAATTCTCATTAAAAAAATTTTTTTTATTTGTTGAAATTCTCATTCCCCTCCCTTGGTTTTGAACTGCTGACATGGTGGTTAGCAGCCTAACATATGATCCACGACTCCATCAGGGTTCCTAGTACGTGAACTCGCCAGGGTGATTAAAATGTGATAACAATTAATTACATTTACTATCTTACTTGAATTCTTGTGGCACTTGCTTAGTAAGCAATCAGATGGCGATAGAGTGCCGCTAGACCTCATTCTTGAGTATACAAAAGGTTCTTGGGAACATGGCATCATCTGCTATTCCAGCTATTGGGCTGAAAGTCTTCACAGGAGCAGCAAGCGCCAGCTTTCTCCCCCGGAGCAGGTGGTGGGTTTCACTCCTGCTGACCTAGTGGTTCACAGCCCTGTTATATCTTAGGGTCATTTAGTCATCACTTAATAGTCATAAAATGCGTCTCTTAATATAAGTTCACTCAATTAAAAGGAGGAGACTTGGCAGGGATTGCTTTCTTAGCAAGACCCTCCTGCCTCTGTTATATCAAATGGATTCTCTCAAGGGGCTTTCCGCCCTGCTCTGTCTCTCTGCAGTGCACTCACTACCTTCTGAGCTGCTACCCGGTACATACACTGTTTCTTCTGTGAGTATGTTTGAGCCCCGCCTATGAATGCAGGTTCCATCCCAGGCAAAGATCTATTTTTTAACTTTGTATTCTGATTTAGGGGAATGTCTTCAGAGTAAATTGGTTTTGCATTCAGCAATTTCATACACACCTTGGTTCATGATATGGATGACAAGCCCTATGGTGTGACAGCACTTTTTCCACGTCTGTCCTGTGTTTCCCATGTCTATTTGTCCTTCTGCCCTGTCTTCTGAGTGTCATCCCTACGTAAAATCTGCTCTTTGGACCTCATGTGGGTTGTTATGATAAGAGGTGCACATACACCCACCCCATGCCCCTGGTGTTATTGATAAATTTATAGGCCAGCCAATGGTTTGGCTGAAAGTTGAGCCGTGAGGGTCAGTTTGGTCCCAGGCTGAAAGGGTGACTAAAGGCCGATTCCACCAATCATTCTCAGACCACTGGTCTTTGCTTTTTCTTATGTACTTTAGTTTGGGTCCATACTTTTCTCCTGCTCCATCCAAGATCTTCTATTGTGATCCCTTTCAGAGAGGTTAGCAGGGCACCATCTACTTCTTCTGGTCTCAGGGGGTGTGGGTGTTGGATTTTACACAGTCTGTTAGTCTAGGCCAATGGTTCTCAACCTGTGGGTTGCAACCCCTTCGGGGGTTGAATGACCCTTTCACAGGGATCACCTGAATCATAACAGTAGCAAAATTACAGTTATGAAATATCAACAAAAATAATTTTATGGTTGGGGGGGGTCACTACCACATGAGGAACTGTATTAAAGGGTTGCGGCATCAGGAAGGTTGAGAACCACTGCTCCAGTCACTTAGGGATGCAGCCATCAAGAAGGCAGCCACCACGCTCTGCACAAGTTAAAACAGGTTTCCATGCGTCTTTGATTTCTTCACTTTTCTTTGCTCCAGATGAAGCGCATCTACTTGACCTTAGATGTTCACTCACAAGCTTTTAAGAAATCGATGTAGCACATGGTCTTTGTAAACTATGATATAGGAATTGACCTTAGTGGCCCTCGAGGCTGTGTGTAAATCTGTGCCCATAGGCCCAGCCACACATTCCCACAAGGTGTTTGGTGCTGGCTAAGAAGTTTCCATAAACGTGCCCCCTGTATGCTCCACTATGTCTATGACTGCATTTGCAACACATATAAATATGCAGAAGTAGTCTCTGTCAGGCCTGTCTAGATTCTTGAATGCAGTTTCATTTGCCTTCCCACACCTGTTCAGCTTGGATGTCTGTCTATGTATCCGTTTGTAGATTGCTGTGGTTACTGTTATTACAGGATTGTGGCTGCAGTGGTATTTACCTTTGTTGTTTTTAACTCTTGTGCAAAACCTGCTGACTACTTTATTGAGAGTTGCAGTGCCTGACACACAGTAGATAGGTAGCTAGCTGCCTCCGAGTAGCCTCGGCCTCACGATGACCTTTTGCACAACAGAACAAAAGCTCACCCATCCCTCTGCCGTTCTCAGAATCTCTGACATGTTCAAGTTCATTGCTGCAGCTACTGGGCCAGGGCATCTCTTTGAAGTTCTCCTTGGTCCTCGCTGACCCTCTATGTCACCAAATATAGTGCTGCCTTCCAGCGACCGGTACTTCCTGCGGATGGGTCCAAAACAGGTGACTTGGTTAATGTTCTGCTGTGACTCAGGGGTTTTGCTGACTAGTTTGAGATGTAAGGTTGGCCTGTCTTCCTTCCTAGTGTGTCTGAGTCTGGAAGCTCCACTGATTTCTGTCTACCATGGGTGACCCTGCTGGAAAGATGGAAGGCATAACTTCCTGTTTCAGAGCAACAAGTAACCGGCAGCTAGTGGTGACACTTCCTAAGTGCTCAACAAACACAGGGCACAAGAATTTCTAAGTGAAGGTCACTGATTGGTCTCCTGAATAAAATAGAGCCTACCAATGGATGGCTGAGGCAGTTCAGTGCTAGTGTACTGAAGAATGTTTTGCATGAGAGATTTTTTTTAAGTCAGTAGGTTTTGAAAACAGCCAAGAGCCATGTCTGAAACAAAATGTATGGCACAATTTTCTGTTACAAACTTTCCCTCCACATTTCTTAGTACCATACATTATTATAGCTGGAAGAAATCAGCTCTAAAATTCTATGATTCTAAGTCAAATGCTCTATTATAGCTTAAAAAATGAAATGATGTATTTTTTTCCTGGAGAGTAAAGAGAACTGGAGGTCAGGGTAATAAGGGGAAACTGAGGATTTTGGCAATTTATGAGTCAATTTCTTGGGTTGGCAGGCTACTGGGATTTCTCCCAATTGCTGTAGGGGGTATTTCAATCCGGCCTCTAGCTGCTGAAATAATACTTATTCCTTTTCTTTAGTTCCCCACTAAAGTCTGCAGATTCTGGTAGATAAATTGTCAGCCATCCTTCCCATTTCTGAGGCATTAAGTTTAAATCCTGTTAAGGTTCCTCATATATTAAAAATAAAACTTCTATTAACTTTTCCCCTGTCAGTGCGATCAGAGTGAAATTAATTTTTAACACTTCAGTAAGAAGTAGAAGAGAAGTCAGGCCCCGGAGCTACCACCTATTGGCTGCCGGTCTGAGCAAGAGGCCCAGTAGTTCCCTCAATGTTGGTGGCAGCAGAGGGGCCAGAAGCAGATGATCTGCTAAGCAGGACATTGAGTTGTAGCGTGGAGGTAGACCAGGGAGAGACAGCCTGCCTCATTTCTCACCGAGTTCCTATGGGGCTGCCTCACTACTTGAGATACCCCATCCCACTGAGTGGCCAGGAAATTGACTTCACTTTGTGAGGATAGAATGCAAAGGGCTACCCAAAAATAACCGGATATTTTTTCAAAGCTATGTATTTAATTTTTTTTTAACAAAACAACCTTATCACCTTCAAAGTACTCTCCACTAACCTTAATACATTTGTCAAATCTGAGATTCCACATGGGAAACATTTTTCAAACTCATTTGTTTGGATGGCTGACAGCACCTCCCTAGTTTCTTTCTTTACCTCTTCTACATCATCTAATTGTTATCCTTTCATTCCCTCCGCATCCACAGAAACAAAAAGAAGTCATACAGAGTGAGGTCAAGTGAGTCAGGTGTGGGGGGGCAAGAAAGTCATGCTGTTTTTTGCCAAAAACGGGTGCACTGAGATGGCTGTGTGAACAGGTGCTTTGTTATGTTGGCAAACTTAGTCCCCAATCTGCCACAAATCCTGCCTTTCTTTTTTTGTTGTTACACTATTCGGTAATCTTTTCAGAACCTTTATATAAAAAGCTCGATTAACAGTGTGACCTGGTGGAATAGACTCCAAACCTACTATGAGTTGACATTTTCATCCATTCAGGAAGTTGACAGATGTCCAGAATGAGGTCTGTAATCAATCGACATTTCACCCTTTTTGAAATGAGAAAACCACTTGTACACTTGAGTTTCCCCATCATCCTCATAAGCTGCGTTAAATATCACAACAGTTTCAATGGCATTTTTCCTGAGCAAGAAACAAAATTTCACAGCCACATACTCTTAAATCGAACATCACAAAAAACGAGGTTTAAGCGAAACTGCTTTCACAACAAAATTCACTGTGACTAGAGAGGACCTCCCAAGGTGACGCCACTGGGTGCACTAACTTAGAGTGAGTTGTTCGTTGCTTGCCTAGTGGGGGAAATGCCCAGCGGTTTTTTTACAGTATTTTTGGGGGTACCACTCTTCTGGTGTGTGAGAACATGGGCTTTACATCCAGCTAGTCAACCCTACTTTTGTCACGTCAAAGAAGTTGTGGTGCCCCAGAGGGTTAAGCATTGGGATGTTAACTGCCAGATCAAACTCTCTGATCTTCAGTTTTCTGCCTGTTCAATGAGGGGCTCGTATGCACTTCATAAACTTATTGTGAAGATTAAATGACAAAAAATAAAACCAGACAAACTCACTGCCTTCAGGTCGATGGCCTCCTCGGGACTCTGTAAGGCAGAGCAGAACTGCCTCTGTGAGGTTCCCAGGCTGCTCCTCTTCACGGGAGTAGGAAGTCCTGTCATTTCCATGCAGAGTGGCTGGTGGTTTCAAACGGCTGACCTTTCAGGTAGCAGCTCAAATCATACGCATTATGCCACCAGGGTTATTAGATCCTGGCACAGAGTTTCAGGTGT
This sequence comes from Echinops telfairi, assembly GCF_000313985.2. Lineage (NCBI taxonomy): Eukaryota > Metazoa > Chordata > Mammalia > Afrosoricida > Tenrecidae > Echinops > Echinops telfairi. The sequence goes on from NW_022111324.1 coordinate 15,981,062, forward strand.
GCAGGCTTTTGTGGAAGATCTTTTGCTCCCTTTAATTTATTATTCATTGGGAGTTAATACATATATTAATCCATTGTTCAATCACATCAAGCAGAATTGCCACCACAGTCAGTTTCCAAACATTCTCTTTTGTCCTGGATTCCTTGACATCCCCGTTTTACTTACCACTCCTACCCCCACCCCCCACCTCCGGCCCCTGAAAGGCTTATTCTAATCGCTGTCCCTATAGGTTCATCAATCCTGGGTTTCATACACTGGAACACAGAAAAACATATAATAGAACTTCATGAGGGTGACCTCCAATGACATAAAACTTCTGAGATATACCCTAATCTGAACAAACAAAAACAAAAATGCAAAAAATGTTGAAAACCAGATCAGGTCCAGCATGCATCAGAGGGGGGATCCACTGACAGACTTTTGGTTTTGACCTTGTGTAAGATCTTTATGTTCAAAATTAGTCTTTTCAACTAGTATGCACCATTATGCTATGTGTTTGGGGGAGGAAGTGATAACACTACAGATTTATTCCTTCACTCATCCATTCATTTGCTTAATAAGTATTTAAATAGTTTGAGAGACAAGACACATATCCCTATAAGCAGAGCTTGCAATCTGCTGGGGTGGTCAAACAATTGCGCAATAAAATATATAATAATTAAGCCAAATGAATGTTTTGACAAACAGAGTCATGGTATGTTAAACATATGGAGTGAGCTGGATCTGGGCTCTAATAGAAGAAGACTTTGGATTTCCAGAAAGTCCTAAGCTGGATAAAATACTCTGGACACCAGTAGGCAGTTTGGCTCTAAAAACAGACCTTTCATTTTGTGACCTCTACTGACTAAGGTTAAGGATTTCATTCAACTTAGATCTACAACCTGCTCCCATGGAACCAGCTTAGTCAAGAAATCAACCCCCATATCACAGTGGGCACGACTGCTTCAAAGACCTCTGTGAAGTGTTAACAAGTCAAGATGCTCCCTCTGAGAACTAAGGTGCACGAGATGCTCCCTCTGAGAACTAAG
>NW_022111324.1:15986152-15988087 GCF_000313985.2 Echinops telfairi
TGTACAAGATGCTCCCTCTGAGAACTAAGTGTACAAGATGGTCCCTCTGAGAACTAAGGTGCACAAGATGCTCTCTCTGAGAACTAAGTGTACAAGATGCTCCCTCTGAGAACTAAGGTGTACAAGATGTTCCCTCTGAGAACTAAGTGTATAAAATGCTCCCTCTGAGAACTAAGTGTACAAGATACTCCCTCTGAGAACTAAGGTATGCCTGATCCACGCCAGGATATTTCTTTGTTCTTTAAACTGTTTATTGCAAACTGGGTCAAGGTTTACAGAGCAAATCAGTTTCCATTCAATAATTCATATACATTTGTTCCATTTCATTGTTTGCTATTCCTACCACATCATGTCATTTATCTTACTTCCTCCCGTTTCCCATTTCTATTACTCTTTCTTTCCTAACCCGTGCTGCCTTCTGAGTCCTGTCCTTGCTGTCTTTGTGACGCAGTGGTTGTTCTGAGGAGGCTGCGTCATTGCTCACCACGCAGACTTCTCGATTGTTTGAATATTGAACCACTGGGGTGAGTTCAGTTACAGACCCGAACGGTGGGGTTGACTACGGGCCATGGTCTCTGTGCTTCCACTAGTCCCTCTCAAACAAGTAAATTTGTCTTTTTCATAATTTTGTTTCATTACACATTGTTCTCCCATTCTACCCAGGACCTTCTAATGGGATCCCTTTCGGAGAGATTGGTAGTGGTAGCTGGGCACTAACTCGTTCTTGTCTCAAGGTCATGGAGGCGGTGGTTTGGTTTGATTATTAGTCCATTCGATTCATTGTTTCCACTCGTCTTTGATTTTCTATACTCTTCTTCCCTGTGGATAGGGAAAAATCAATCGTTCTCGGATTGCCATACACAAGCTTTTAAGATGCCAGTCACCACTCACCAAAGTAGAATGTAGAGGATTGTCCTTGTGGACGATGCTCTGTCCCTTGACCATGGTGTCCCCAAAGACCATAGTCCTGAACCCAGTGATTCATTCCCTCAAGCTCCTTGCATATCAAGTCTTGGCATTTTCACCTGTTTCACATGCATGTGAAACCTAGACAATGAGCCGGGAAGTCTGGAGGATGGGTCCATTTAATGATGGTATTGGTGAAGAACACTGCATGCATCATGGACTGTCAGAAGAACAACCACACCTGTCTTACAAGACGAACAGCCAGAGTGCTCATCTCTTGGAGGCATGTTATCGGAAGGGACCAGTACCTGGAAAAGGACATCAATCTTGAAAAAGTGGAAGGCCAGCAAAAAAGAGGACAACTTTCATGAGATGGACAGACACGGTGGTTATAACAATGGGCTCAAACATAGCCATAATGATGAGGGCAGGACAGGACTTGAAGTGTCTTGTTCCGCTGGACACAGGGATGCTATGAGTTGGAACCAATTGGACAGCTCCTACTAACAACACATTTGAGGTACAGAAAGAAGTCCTTGGGTAGTGCAATTACTTAAGCGCTTGACTATTAACAAAAGGGTGACAATTCTAATCCACTCATAGGGACTTTGGAAGATGGCCTGACATGTATTTCTGAGAGGATACAGACTTAAAAGACCAGAGGAGCACAGTTTTGCTCTGAGTCTTCATGAGTAGAAATCAGCCTGACAGCAACTAGCAAAAATAAGTCTGAGGTACAACAAAACTGGACAGGGACTTAGCGATGGGGTTTTATGGAGATCCGACTTAAACAAGGAACAGAGAGTCTTCTTCCAAAAGAAATGTGTCCATTCCTGGAAATGTCCACAGAAATCCAAAGGTATACTGTTTCACTCTGCCTTGAGATGTGCACACATCACCACCAACAGCTTCACCATTACCACCACCACAATCACTACTGCTATCATGACCATCACTACCCGCCGGAGCAGTGAATTACTTAATGTAGTTCTTCTAGCCATAGTCTCCAGCTCCCACCAAACGAGCTTT
>NW_022111324.1:15988716-15990724 GCF_000313985.2 Echinops telfairi
GTCCATGTGGCTTCTCCTCGGGGATGTCTTGCAGGAAGAGAGCCTTGTTGGCTGAAGCAGGGAACTGGCTAAGGTAGCTGCACCCTGGTCCAACCATCACAAAGCAAGAGACCCGAGAACTAGAAAGGTGAGGCTCCCTGAGCCATTTCTCTCTCCACCTTTCAATTAAGCCCCCATGTGCTTATCAGCCAGGTTGGCACAATAAACTTTGACTATCTCACCAACCCATGGAACAAATGAAGCAGAGTACTTTTGTGCAGGAGGCTGGCACCTTGAGTGGGGTGCCCATGGGCACTTAGTTGGGGAAGTTGGACTTGCTGACCCACAAAAGTGGAGCTGAGTGCCTTTGGACTGAGGGTTACTGGAGTGGGGTACCTCTGGGCACTTCATCCAGGGAGCTGGGTTTGGTGGCCCATGGGGCTTGAGTTGAATGCCTTCAGGCTGAGGCTTCCAGTGGAGTGGCATGTCCCTGTAGGCATATCTGAAAGAACTTGGTAACATGTCCCGTTAAGCGACTCAACCATGAACATTTCTTACTGGCATTATAACCCCCTTAATACACCCTTTGATCATGAATCTTGTCTGTGAGTTCGATGTAGCCATTGCAGTGGATAGTAGAAGGTGGACAGCTAAAATAGAACACTACTTAAAATACCACACTACCTGTGTGAACCCTCCCACTCCCAGCCACTTCCACCATCGCTTCCCTCATTAACATCACTGCAGCGTCTCCACTGCCACCACTATGCCCTCTTTGACCACCACTACAGCCATGCACCACTGGAGCGATTGCCTCTATTCTTCCCAAGATCACCACCACATCATCTGCACTATGCCATCCACACCACGACCACTGTCATCGTTAGAATCACCCCCACCGTCACCGCACCATCACCTCTACTGTCACCACTAGCGCCATCACCGTTTCACCACCCCCATTGTAATGGGCTCTTCCACTGCTACCACGGCCCCTTTCACCAGGCCATACTCCTAAGCTCACCGATGTTATGAAAACAAACGATCTCCCCTGGAAGTCTTGTGTCACTCCTAACTGGAGAAGGGGTTTGTTTCCCCTTTCCTCCAATGTGACGCTAACTGACAGCCAGTCTTGGCCACCAATAGGCATATGGAGAAGCTGTTCCCATCTCTTGATAATTTGTTCAAGCTGCTGGTACCAGGAAACTGCATTTAAAAGTAACTTGCCTCACTCTGGGGCATGTTTGCACCTCCTTCCCGTGAGCCTTGAGGGCTGGAGAGGGAGCCACATAGTCCCTGCTCCCAGAGGCGGGTGGTGGCCAATACCGAGAGGGAGCCAAGTAAGCCTGGCAGATGGGGTATTTCTCTCCCCATCCCCCGCCCCTGGAAGCAGCCCACTCCCTTCAGGCAACAGACAGCTCTGCCTTCAAATCCTAGCCAGGGCTCCTGCGGCATGAGTTATGCCCAGAAAGGTTCCATAAATGGTCTCTTTCATCTCCCATTGAAATGAAAGAACAAGAGGGAGGGGGGGGAGGGGAGAAATGAATTGCACTCTTACTGCGCAGAGTTCATTTGATAAATAATGTAGCTAGAGTTTGCAGTAATAACTGCTCTTTTCCGATTCGGCATGTGCTGGTGCGTTTTGACACATATTCTCTGTGTTTCTAACAGACGGTGAATGACGGGTGCCTGGATCGGCATTTTGAAAGGCAAGGCAGGCTGCTAACATTTGCTGTTGTGTCAGAAAGGTTAATCTGGCTTTTCCCTGGAGCAGGGGCAGGGTGCCTTTGCCATTCCACAGGGATGGATGTGCGTGCGTGCGCGTGCGTTTGTGGTGGGGGGAGGGTGTGTCTTTCCCTGGATTTCCAGGTAGGGTGAAGAAAGTGAGGTGACATGCCACCAAGACAGGGGATCCTGGACTCCAGCAGGCCAGGGGGTGTGGGAGAGGACTCAGGGGCAGGGATATGTGATAGAGGGTCTTATTCTCTGCTTCCTTCTATGAAGTCTTTTGCCCCCCAATCAAGACAAGTCC
>NW_022111324.1:15991918-15996727 GCF_000313985.2 Echinops telfairi
CATGGGAAATCTTACTTCCTCATCTTTTCAGTGATTACTGCGTCTGCTCATACATTTTCCGCCCCTCCACCCCGCTTGTCAATTTTCAGGTTTCATTTCAATGAGATCCGTTTCCTCCTACGAGTTCTTAATGACTTCCTTCTGAGGGTCCCGGATGTCTGCCGGCAAGTTGGCCTTTTCATGCCTGGTGCTCAAGAGCCTTTTTCTCTTTCTTCCTGACCCCCTCCAGTGCCCCTACAGGCTGCGGGCTGTGGTTTGATTCCACAGCACTTCAAGAGCAACATGACCTTGGCCACCCGGCTTCCTCCAAGGCCCTCAGTCTCTGATCAGAACTAAGGAGATAATCATCCCTCCCACCTAGAGCTGCTCCTAGTGCTGGATGAGAGCCTGGCGAAGGCACTGCTGTAAGGACCTGACCCCTTAGGTGTCCACCCTAGTCCTCATTGCTTCCTCTTTTGACTAGAAAATGTGTCCATCTGTGGTCCCATTCGGATTCACTTCCTCGCGTTGCCTTGCCAATGTTGGCTGTTTTGATCAGGCCACGAGAAGGTAGAGATGTCCCTAATCTAGTGTGTGTGGATCACAATCCAGGTGGGGCTGGAGTTGAGGCCAGCGCTAATGAAAACACACAGCCAACTTGGATCAGGGTTCACTGGAGAAACGGAACCGACAGAATAGAGAGAGAGGCAGGAAGGACAGGAAAATAGAGATCCAGGATCACTACCTGATCGGATCGAGAAGGAACTCTCCTTGGCTGCTAATCGAACAGTTGGCTACTTGAGTCCGTCCGCTCAGAGGCACCTCAAAAGAAAAGCCTGGCTTCTGAAAGTTTAGCCAGCGAAAGCCCTGGAGAGTAGGCCTGCTCCGACGGAGGGGGTCTCCAGGACAGAGTGACGCAATGGAAATGAATTCCCCGCGTCTGTCGGTAGCCGCAGCCGTAAGAGACACAGAGTGATTGGTTTATTTAAAGGGAGTGGTTGAGCAAATGGGGTGGGATGGCAAGTCTGACATTTGCAGGGCAGGTCGCCCAGTGGGCTGACTGGATACTCAAGCAGGTCTCCTTCTCTACAAAGCCTGGGGTTTTGTTCCAAAGGGCTTGATCAACCGACTGAAGGAAGGAGGTCCACTCACATTATGAAGGGGGATCCCCTTTACATAAAGCCCAGATGGTGAATGCTTACCACATCTACTAAACACCCTCTCCACAGCAGCATCTAGACTAGGGTTTGACCAGACAATTGTGCATCTAGCCCAGCCAAGCCCCTAGCTAAGCTGACTCATCCAACAATGTGTCACACAACTCACACAAGGAGAGCAAGCAGGGGGCTGCACTGAGTCCGAGGGTGGGTCTCCGCCAGCTCCCTGCATAGAGTGGAAACACACTGGTCAGGGGTGTAGAAGGAACATCGCCATGTGCTCCTGGGTGCCGGCAAGCTGCCGTGGCCTAGCAATAGAGATGTGCTTGTCCGGGGAAGTCAGTTTCTAGACACACACCATCATTATGCACCATTTAATAATATACACAGGCGTTCTCCCGAGTTCTGCTTTGGCAGCGGCCGACACTCCAAAAGCTGATCTTGCTAATTTTGTGTATTTGGATTCCACGGTAAAACAAGCAGTCTCAATATTTGGGTTCACTGGGAACCAGTTCCGGAATTGTAATGACGATTAAATGCGGCAGCATCCTGGATGCCTTAAAATTCAGTTAATTTACACGGGCAGGGTGAGTTTGATGATTTGCAAGTAACACCACCCCCTTGAACGATGACAGCATCCTGCCACCAAGACCCCAAAATAATGACAGCAACAAGCTTGGGGCAGCTGCCAGCGGCGAGCACGAGCGAAGCCTGAAGGGGCTGTCAGGGGATGGGGGCCAGAAACTAAGAACAGTCGCTGTTGAGTCCGTTCTGACTCACTGCGACCCCTTGTGGGTTAGAGTAGAACTGAGCTCAGGGAGCTTTCAGGGCTGGCTTTTTTTATTTTTTAAATAGAACACAAGGCTTTCCTTACAAGGCACCGCGAAGTGAACATGGGCCACCGGCTTCCAGGTTAGCAGCAGAGTGTATGCACTGTTTGAACAACCCCCGAATGTCTGGAGCTGCACATCTCTGAAGGGCAGGGATTTTCATTTCTGGTCCATAAACAACGTGGCCTACAAAATCAGCTTTATCCTGTTGATGTAGCGAAAGCGCATGCGTGAGAGATGGTTTCTGGGAGATAGTGTCATGAGTGGAAGCAACAGACCAACAGTGACTTTCTAAAGTTTCTAAAGTCAGGACATGTGGGCAGCTTTCTCTGATCACACCGGAGAAGTTCTATCCCCACATAGTCGGTGTCTTTTCACCTCCATGGTCCCCAGGGACCACAACAAGCATACTGGAGGCACCAGGCGATCGTCAGGGAGGCCCTCGTTAGGGCCTGATGATTCTGACGGGGAGGCTTCAGCAAGAATCCAGCCTGCGGATCCCTCTGCTGCCCAGAGATTTCAGCCCCTTCCTGGTGGTGCTTCATAAGCTCCCCGAAGCTTGTTCTTGCCCGCCCCTTCCACTTTTGTGTTTTTCTTCTTCTTCTTCTTTCCGTTCTACCATCTTTTTAAGCACTCGCTTTCCAAAAGTCAAAACACGGGCAAAATCAGTTCATACAGCAGCTCAATGACATCATCAAGAAGTCTCCCAATCCCCCAGGCCCCCTAGCTTCCTAAGTGGACAAGCTCAGTGTGCTGGCTTTTTGTACCTCAGGCTAGGCCCCTTCCCATCCCAAAACAGTTGTCACAGCGCTGGTTATCACATCCTTAACCAGCAAAGTCCAAAGTTTGGAAATAAGAAGACTTTTCCTTGTCACGTATCCTTTTTAAAAAACAAAAACCAGAACTTATTCGGAAACTCTCACAACTCCTGGGCCACATTTGTGTTTTGCATGCATTTCTAAGACAGAATTAAATTATTGACATGGATTTAGATTTAGCAAGACTCCTCTTTCCACTATGAGCAGGAGCCGAATACAGCCTTTCCCCAAACTCACGACTGTCAGCCACTTGCACCAGATTGGGATTCTGTTGTTCGGTGGAAATAAGGGAAAGCTTCTAGGTAGACAACCGCCGACTGTATGATGTCCAACAGAGTTGGTAATGGGAGCAGCAGTTCATAGAGCAGGGCTGCCAAGGAGGGAGGCTGTTTTCTTTTGTATTCTGACCTGTGTCGGGTGTAGTTATTTCAGAAGCTCTTTACGTTTAAAGAGTTGGTCCCTTGATCCTCCTGTGACTAATCCATCACTCCCCTCATAAGATCTCAGTCACACATACCTTCTCCCCAACACTGGACAGAGGCCTTGACACTAGGATGAGACCAGATCCAGGACATGACAGTGGCACTCCAGAATGAGAGGCAGATCCATTTTGCCCACCAGATGAAATACACATACGGGTTCACCTTTGTCCAAGGAGCCCCCGGGCTTCAGAAACTCAATATTCAAGATGCAGTTGTTATGTAAAAGGTGAGCTATCCAGAAGAAGACGAGATGCCCACTAAAAGCACTGGAGATGGCCCAAAACTCCAAAGAGGAGGAGAAATTAGTCAAAAAGGCTGGAAGCAGCAGAGAAGCAGAGAACCTCGAAGAGGTCAGGAGCTGCCGTGATGACGCACATTTCAGTGGCGATCGTACCCCGAACACAAGCATTTACAGGCTTGGGCAACGGTTAGATTGGACCATTCCTCAATAAGAGTCTGGGAAAATATTATAAACGGAAAAGATATGAACAAACAATAGTTTGCGTGAACCGGGGTCATTTTCCAGAGCAAGGAAAGCTACCCTTTGAAGGCATTCTGCTGTCATGTTGCACTAACAGGAGCCAGCAAGTGCTCATTAGAATAGATTGTGTTTTCTTTCCATCGCCTCCTCCCACTGCTATTTGTTTACTTATTTATTTGTTTGTTTGTTTGTTTATCTTCCCCTGCGCCCATGCCATGGAAAGGGTAACTGGAAATGAGGACATTATTCAAATGCAGGGCTTGTGAAACCCAGCCACCAGCTCATGCCTGTAGTGTGGGCTTTGCTTCCCAGAAGAGAGGGGGCAGCAGTGGCAGGAACCCACTCCATCCCTTCCCACAGCTAGGTGAACAGAGTCTGGGGAAGCCGGGAAGGGCAGGATGCAGAGTAGGCTTGCTGGCTTAATGTCTGAGCTTTGGCCAATACTGCCTTCCAGGTGTGGCCAGACATCCTGGAGAAAGTGCATGATTCTTTGAGCTTTGACTTCAAGACATCATGGCGGAAGGATCCTGCTGAGTGTGAGTGGGGGAGACCAAAACACACTGCTGTTGACAGTCTTCCTAAAACCAAAAAACAAACTCACGGCGATGCTGACTCAGACTCATAGTGGCCCTATAGGACAGGGTAGAATTGCCTATGTGTGTTAGACAGGGTTCTCTAGAGAGATAAAACCAGATTGCTAATAATTTTATATATATTTATATAGATAGATATATAACACAAAAAATAAACAGTTAAATTATAAAGCAGTACAAATGGCTCAGTACTATTCAAATATGTTAGACAGTTGTGAGACACTGGCAGTCCTTCAAGTCTTGAGAGTCTGTAGAGAGATTCAGGCTATCCCAACACAGGCAGCTAACAGCCAGGCCCCAGTTCAAGAGATGTAAATTCCAATTGTGTGGTGAAGCAGGTCTTAAAGGAACCTCAAATTACAGTGACACAGTCCACAGGTTAGGTGTCCCACAGGTAGTGTAGCTTGCAAATTGAGGCACAGAACAAGCAAGGCAGCCACACACTGGTCTGATGATCAAAGAGAGAGAG
>NW_022111324.1:16006266-16007606 GCF_000313985.2 Echinops telfairi
TGGGTTAGGAGGCTTGCGTGTAAACTTCTTTAGTTCAATGCTTGGCATTGTTTGAGTTCTCAAGAAATGCTGTCGTTGGTAGGTGCCATCAAGTGAAGTCCAGCCCATAGTGACTCCATGCACCACAGAAAAAACAAAACCGAAAAACCCTGCCAGGCTCGGTGCCATCCTCACTAGGGTTGCTTTGCCTGAGCCCATTGATGCAGCCACTGTGTCAATCCATCCCCTTGAGAGCCTTCCCCTTTTGCGCTGCCCCTCCACTTTACAAACCAGTCTCCACAGACTGGTTTCTCTTGACAACCTGTCCAAAGCCTGTAAGGTAAAGTCTCCCCATCCTTGCCTCTAAGGAGCACTCAGCTGTCTTCTACATAAGACAGACTTGTTTGTCTTTGAGCAGTCCATGCTGCTTTCAACAGTCTTCTCCTGCTCCACGAGTCAAACACATAGCTGCTTCTTCAATCTGCCTTATTCAATGGCCAACTTTCACATGCTCATGAGGCCATGGAGACTATCATAGCTTGAGTCAGACGCATCTTAGTCTCAAATCACTGGCCTTGCTTTTCAATACTCTAAAGCAGCCTTGGACAGTAGAATTAGCTAGTGCAATGCGTCTTTTGGTCTCTTGCCTGCTGCTTCTGTGAGGGTTGATTGTGGATCCAAGCAGCAACTTAGTCTTCTCCCCATTTGTCATGATGTCACCCAGTGGTACATTCTCGTGCTGAGGAGGCTGCTATTGCTAGGGTTAAAGTGCTTCACTGCTAATGGAAAGGCGTGCTGGGAGGGCGTCGTGATCTGCTCCCACAAAGGTTTAACCTTGGAAGCCCTATGGACAGTCTCTTCTGTCATCACAAAGGGAGGGTCATTGCTGTGAATCAGAGTCAACTCGATGGCACACAACTACCCTTGTGTTCTTCAGACCCGGTGACAACAGCAGTAGTGGATTACAAGGAATGGGGGTGAAAAAGCAGCTAAGTGTGAGTTCATTTTCTAGTGAGGTCTTTCCGGAGCAAGAGGGTGCTTGGTTTTCCCTCTGAAGTTGGCATAGTCTGTGCCCCTGTCTCTGTGTCCCTCCTCCACCTGGCACACAGGGGCTCCAGAACGGACACAAAGGGGCAGAGAGGGAGGACCGGGATGGGGACTATTCAAGAGCTCGGCCTCATCATTGCCCTGGCACAGTCTTGCCCATGGCCCCTGGCTGACCCCAGAGCCAATAAAGCTCTTGTTTGGATGCCTGGTGAGGCAATCTGCACACACACACTTTGCCTCTGGCCCCCAAGTCCCCCACCCTGTCATGACCCACCCCTGCAAGTGGATAAAACCGCTGGGGAGGACTCAAGTGG
>NW_022111324.1:16008614-16010927 GCF_000313985.2 Echinops telfairi
TTGCAAACCCTGGGAACAAAGTTCTACCCTGACACATCGGGGGTTGCCATGAATCAGAACTGAGTGGACAGCAACTGGTCACTGGCCTACCACACCTCGGAATCACAGGAGACACTATTGGGCACCTCTCTCCCAAAGAACACTGTGGGTTCTGTATCACGGACCCCATTTTATAGACAGAGAAACAGTCTCAAGGAGATGATGGGGCTGGCTCATGACCACACAGCTAGGAATCAATCAAGGGTCCACATCTGGCTTCAAATCTTTATGTCCCAGCCACTCGATTAGCCTCAACTCTTTTCACTGGATCACTTGACTCTCAGAGCCTCCTGCTGTCCCAGGAAAGAACCTATCCAACCATGGTTCTAGATTTGAGGAACCCAGTTTCTCTAGTTGGTGACTAATGGCAGTCTCCCCAGGAGGGGAGGGCCCTGCTGGCCCTGTCTTTCTAGGCTTGGGCCCAGTGCTCCTTCCTCCCGGGGACTGAAGTTCTAGCCCGGAATCCTGTTCTCCATGGCATGTTTCCTGGGCTGCCAGCAAGTCTACAAGCTCTTATCCCTATCACTCATCTCCTTATGTCAGGAAATCCTGTCCCAATGACCACCTGGCATTGTCTGGCGCTGTGGATAACTTTTTAAAGCTGCCAGATTGGATCTGGCGCCTTCGACCACATTTGGACTCACCCCCATCTGGAGAGCTCCACACTCAGAATCAGGCTAATCTGTTTTAGGAACCTGAGCTCCCCCATCCCACTCGGTTCTCTATCAGCCACCCAACCCCCACTGGAGCTACCAGAGTGTGACATGAATCTAGCAGGGTCCTGCTCTCTGGGCACTGATGAAATCGCGCATGCTGGGTGGCAGAGGTGGGGGGAACAGTCTTAACCAAAGAGGGAGGCTAAGAATCCAGGGTCTGACCAGTGATTAATAGACCTGGTATATTAGATTTGCCCCATCAGGGCGACATTAAACGTTGATTTATGACTTGGTTTTAATTGAGATTTGCTGCATTATTGTTCAGTGCAGAGAGCAGCCCGGGCCTTCATATTCCCAAGGATCCTGAGAGCCCTGTGCTTAGAACTGGGTGAAGATGGTCTATCCCAAGGTGACGTCTCCTCCCTCCCACCTGAGGCCAGAGGCAGCGTCTTGCTCTGCCTGCCCCCACCCCTCCCCTACTCCGCCAACAAGGGTCAGCCCTGGCAGAGTAAGGACAGCACGGCTTGCCGTCTGCTCCCTGCTTTTTCTTGACCTCTTCAAACTCACATTCCAACCCTAAACTACCATGGCTTGCAGAAAGCAGTCATAGACTCGGTGACGTAAGGTGATTGGGCTTGATGGCACACTCAGTATAAAAGAGGACAGAGACCAGCAAGGCCACACCCAGAGCGAAGCCCTGCCCGCTGGTGGGATTTCAGTCCACTGGGGGAGGGAGCTCTTTAAGGGTCCCGCCCAGTGGGAGGCTTCCACAGGCAGCCACATTTCCGAGGGGTGAAATGAAATGACTCGGGGTTCCATAAGCTACCTTAACCCACGCAGCTTGAGATTGTCCTGCCAGGCTGATTAGCATTTTAGGTCTGAGGGGACAGTGGGGGTGTGAGGGCAAGGGAGGGGACAAATCAGTGTGTGTGGGGGGGGGGCTCTTCTCACCCCCACAAGCATGCCCTCTGACCTACAAGTGGGAAAATTGGACTTAAATGACATTTATTGAATTTTGAACTGCAGTGGGCAAAGAAAATTACTCGTTAATATAGAAAGCACTGCATTTCCCATAATGTGAATGCCGGTGAAAAATGGATTCATGCCTGCTTCACAGAGAGAAGCTCGCCTTTAAAGAACTCACATAAAGATGTCCTTAGGGAGAGAGGGATCGGCAAATTAGATAGGGGTACAATACGATTGGCAGCAGAGGAAGCGCGCTGGGCTCTCGCCCGCAGACGCTTGCACGTGAGCAGCCGCAGAGGAGCAGGAGGGGCAATAGTGTAACAGGGAGTCTTGTTCCCAGGCAAGTTGGAGGCCTTCCTGGTGGGCGACCTCCTGACACTGTGTTTGCTGTAGTGGTCTAGCACGGGAAGAGGCACAGTGCTGGGGTGGGACCCAGCCAGGGAGGCCAGTGGACGTGGGTTTGAGTCACTATTTCATCTCTGTGATGTTCTTGTGGCGCTTAATTGAACACTGACTTAGGGCATCTGGCATAAACCAATATCCATGAGGCATCCGTGGGCCATGGGGTCAAATCTCACCCTCCATGTGGGAGAGCTATGCCGGATTCCTACCCAGTGGGCCCTATGTGTTAGTAGGTCTGTCAGTTGAGGTT
>NW_022111324.1:16012187-16023778 GCF_000313985.2 Echinops telfairi
GCCCTCACAGAGACCCTACAGGACAAAGTAGCACTGCCCTTGTGGGGTTTGGAGACTGTAGCTCTTTGTGGGAGTAGAAAACTTCATCTTTCTCCCAAGGAGTGGCTGGTAGTTTTGAACTGCTACCCTTTCTGGTAGCAGCCCAACTTGTAACCACTACACTACCAGGGCTTGTATAGGAAACCCCTATAACCGCCAGGAAGGCTATTCTCAGAAACAGACGCGTGAGACTGGTGTGACCACAAAGGTCATGTGGCGCAAAGTAATGCCACCGAGGGCAGGGGAGAGGAAGCGTGCCTTCCCAGACCACAGTCTAACCCAGCCTGTGGCTGTGGTCTTGCCGGTTTCTGCATTAGCCTCTGAACTCCTGAAATTCAGCAGCCCTTTGCTGATCGCTGCTTGATGAAAACTCGGCACAGCACTGGGCACGAGGGAGAACTCAGTAAATGTTTGTCCGATAACTGAATAAGAGGTCATCATTACCCAATGCTGCAGAGCTTTGGGTACAATGAAGATAGGAATCAAAGTAATTGGATGTCAGTGGAAACTAGAGCATTTTGCAAGTAATGGTAGTGGGGCAGCCGGGGGTGGAGGGTGGTGCAGAAGGAGGAAGCCAGTCTGCATCTCAGGAATAGGAGGCTCCCTGTTCTTGAATTAGACAGTTCATCTGAATTAGACAGGGAGGAGAGAAGGGAAATAAGTACACTGCAATTAGTGAGACAGAAGAACCGTCTTAGGAGTCATGGCAAGATTGAAGTTAATATATTGGTCCTAGGATGAACTCATTCATGTCTTTCCCCTCTCGTCTCTGCACTTGTTGGATCACAGCTTGTAAAATCCTTCCTGGGGATCTTTGATGGAGCTGGCTCTCAGGTCACGCTGTGCTGGCTGCAGTGTTAATAATTTGTTTTGCAGGCCGATGTTCAGTGATTGGGGGGAGTTGTTAAATCAGGAAGGGGCGATACCATTAAGGAAGGTGTAGTTGTCTGGAACCTATTTGGGTGTTTGGCTCTCTGGGTTTGAACATTTGCCACTTGGGATGGTTAGGGATTATGGCAACTAGACCACCTTGGCTAGTGGGGGAGGAGGGTGTCAAACCTGTCAGTCAAGTGGCAGCCTGATGACACCTCCTGGATATCATCAACCTTTTGGTGTAAGAGCCTGAGACACAGGAGATGAGCTCTCGCTTCTGCCTTCCTAGCTACTGGAGCTCTGCCTGGTGGGACCCAGCCCTGAGAGCCGCTGGTATCTGGCCAGGTTTCGACTGACTTTGAAATCGCAGGACTCCGGAGCCCCGGCCTGGGATCTCCCTGCCTTCCAGGTCACCGGTCCGTCGCCTGCATGTGGCTACGTGGGTCTGCAGAGGTTTTATGGACTTGAATTGGATCGAGCTGGGATGGCTTCTTGATAAATTGTTCCTTCTTGACTGATATAAAGTTCTTTCTTACATATACATGCGTGTCACTGGGCTTATTTCTCACTAACGCATCACTGCTGGTTTAGCTGACACCGAGTCAGTCCCTCTTATCTGCTCAGGAATGGATTTACCCAATAAGCAAGGTAAGCAGGGGCTTACTTGTGCTTACTTATTAATCTGTTGGTAATCTACTAGATTAATACATTGGGTTTACTTGTGCTTATTTACTAATCTGTTAGATCAGTAAGAAAGCTCAAGCAAGTCCATGCTTACTTTGCTTAATAAGTACTCTGCCTCTGTCAGGGATTGTCAATTTGCAAAGAAGCTTTGGTGATGTAAGAAGATATTGTGGGGCTAGGAGAGAGACAGATTCCAAGAACCTCTGATGTGGTGGTGTGTGTGTGTGTGCAGGTCTGGGGAAGTAAAGCTGTTCACTACAGATTAGTCGGAAAGCACCACTAAGGGCGTGTTTACCTTGGTTGCTGGGGAATCAGATGTTGAGTCTGCCCTTGTCTAGTGGACCTCGCGGCTGTCCCTTTCATGTCCCATCTCTTTGTGGCACGGAAGCAGAGGCTTCCAGCTCTGAAAGGTCACACTGGGCAACAACAGGCGATGAGACTCGAAGGGCTTAGAGCTGAGGTGAGGGATCCGATTACGAAGAAGGAGACAACTGGTTTAAAGTAAGAGGCGACCCTGGGAGAAATGACTTTCCTAGAGGATTAGCTCTTTGCCCACGAAAGCCCTTCTTTGACAGCAGACAGGGGTCCTAGGGATGAATGTCCATCTGACTGACTGAAGACAAGCCATGCCCCCATCCCAGGCTCCAGTAACCCCAGGCACAAACCAGGTTTCACAGAGCTGCAAAATGCATTTTCCTTCTGATCCTGCTACACTTCTGGTTTCTGTCCTTGTCAACGTGTGACCACAAACATGGGTGCACTCAGGTGCTGTAATCACCTAAAGATGCCGCTGGTCTTTGTCCCTCCCTCGATGGAGAAACCCCGTAGGAGAAGCATTGCCTGGTACATGCTTCTGGCTGATCCACCATTCTTACGACATGGAACAATGCAGATCGTTCTTAATAAATAGGAGTACCAGATCAGAGACAGCACCCCAGGAAGCTGGGGGGATCTCCAGCCACACAGCAAGGTTGTTGCATGGGCAGAGAAGATGGCCAAGGGCCAAATTGCTAAGAAGCCTTGGACACGAGATTGGGTGGTCCCCACCCCCTTAGCTGATTCTGCCCACCCAGCCCCACTGGGTAGCCATAGTGATGTTGAAGGGATAAGGCGGGAGTATTCGCCTTTGATTCTGGCTTCTCTTTTATGTGTGAGCGGCTAACAGAGTGAGAAAGTGCGCTCTTTAATGTATAATCTACCCGGAAAGATCAATGACAGCTTAACATGCATTTCTGTCTAATATTCACTTTGGCAGGTCTCTGCAATAAAATGCTGGTTTTAATGAAGCACATTAAAATGAGGAGATTCATGGCTGGCCTGTGGGCTTTTATCACTATTGCCTCCCCTTGAGCTGTCAGAGCGGTGTGTGTGTGTGTGTGTGTGTGTGTGTGTGTGCGTGCATGCGCAGGGGAGGCAGAGTGACGTCAATTTAGGATTCACACACCCCAAATTCACTATTTCTGGAATGATCCATGTCACAGCTGTGCAGGTTGCTGTACAGTTGACCTCACTCCAGTGCTGTCTTTCCAGGACTGCGTGGGAAGCAGGTTGCACATCTGCCAGTTGGTGGGAGAGAAGAGACCCAAAGCTTCAAGTCACAGCTGAGGGGTCTGAACACATTCTTTGGGAGAAGAGAACGATCCAGCCACAGACACACTATGGTACATTCGTACTGTGAGATCTTCTTGAACAATCAACGGAAATGAACTATCAAGCCTTGCATAAACAGGGAGAACCCTTAAACGCGTACGACTAAGTGAAATAAGTAGGAGACCTGGTAGCATCATGGTCACACACTGGCTGCTAACCCTAATGTGAGCTGTTCAAAACTGCCAGCGGCTCTGTGGGAGACAGATGAGGCTTCCTCATCCCATAAAGAGTTACCCTCTGGGCAGCCCCCAGCAGCAGTTCGACCCTGTCCTGTCGGATCACTATGAGTTGGAAAGGACTCCTTGGCAGGGACAGTGACATCAGTAGAAGCTCTGAAGGCACCGTCAGGTGAGCATTGGACTGGTCACCACAACGCTGCTGGTTCAAACCGAGCAGCCGCTCTGTGGGAAAAAGATGAAGCTACCTGCTCCCATAGATTGACAGCCTGGGAAATGTATAGGATCCGCCGCGAGTCACAATGAACTTGACAACACTGGGCAGTGGGAGTTGATAGGTCATGCGGACGGCTTGCGCTCTATTACGGACTTAAAATTTGGTGATCAGAACCCACCCAGAGGTGCTGTGACAGGCCTGGTGATTTGCTCCCAGAAGGATGACAGCCAAGGAAACCACAAGGGACAGCTCTGCCTCGTGTGAACACACAGGTGGCCATCAGTCAGAGCCATCTCCATGGACTCGCTGCAGCAGTAAGTGGAAGAAGTCAGTGTTAACAAAGGGCTATTGAGGAAGGAGCCTCACTGTGTGACATCCCGGAGAAGACCTAACTATACAGACGCTGAGAAGATCGGGGGCTCAAGGGAGCCGAGGGAGAAAAGAGCCAATAGGACCAGACAGAGCACAGTGCGGTGGAAATCCTGGACAGTAGTGGACACCTGATTTCATGCATCTGCTAACACGCACAGGGCTGAGTAACACCAAAAGTGAACCCACGTGAGCTTTAGACTTCAGTTAATACCAATGTGATGGTGGTAACCATTGTGGCTCATGGATGATGATACACGCGCCATGCTAATGCAAGGCATTAATCAGAGAGGAGATGGGTAGGAGAGCCAGGAGAGCGGGTGTCGGGGACTCCTCTGTACTTTCTGCTCAAATGTTCTCTCAGCCCCAAACTGCCCTATTAATGAAAGAGAACCAAAAGGGACCCACAGGGCTAACAGGGCAGCCCACAGCTCTGAAAACCCTGGAGTGAAGACAATGGGAATGCCCAGCCCAGTCCATGGCCACGGAGTTGATGCCCACCACGGCGAGTCCACAGAGGGTTTCAGAGGCAGTGGACAGCCTCATCTTCCCCCTAGGAACAGCTCATGAGTTTGAAATGTCAAACTGCTTGGGGTTAGCATTCCAATGCTTCCCGGATGGTGTCACCGGGATGACAATGGGTCAATGTTGTTGCTTTTGCTAGGTGCCAGTGAGTCGGCTCCAACTCCTAGTGACCTTATGATTGACAGGAAGAAACACTGCCCGGTCCTGCAGCTCCTCACAATGGTTCTTATGTTTGATCCCATCAATCCAGCCATGGTGTCAATCCGTTGTGTCAAGATCCTTCCTCTTGGTGACTGCCCGGCTACTTCCCCAAGCATAATCTCTTCTCTAGGGACGGGTCTCTCCTGATAACAAGGCCAAAGTACTTGAGACGAGATCCCACCATCCTTGGTGTTAAGGAGCATCTGGCCGAGCTTCTTCCAAGACAGATGTGGCGGTCCTTTTGGCAGCTAGGGCCATGATTCAAAGGCACCGTTTCTTCTTTGCCCTTCCTTATTCAATACACAGGTAGGTAGGTGGTCATGTTTTTGGAATGTTGCTGAATGACTCTGAGACAGCATAGTATTGCTGGTAGAAGCACAAAGATCAGCAGGAGTGCCACGAGGATTGATGTCACCCATGTCACCCTGTGTGGTGACGTGTGATGTCACCCTCTCCAGCTCCATCCATTGGCTTGCTCTAATACCAGACCGTATAGAATCCGGAGCAGTGTGTATTATCTGTTTTAATCATATCACCATATGTCATCAGTAGAGTTGTAAATTGCTTAAGTGTATTATTTCTTAGAGTATGTGATCGCTGACCAGGAAATTGCTTTGTAAATCCTCCTACAATGAAGTGCATCGTTAGTACCTTTGCTGGATCTCATTACCACACTTCTAGTAACCGAATGGAAACTTCTTTTGACATATCTCCATCTTTTCCTTTGATTACTGTTCCATTTTCAACAAAGAAGTTCTTGATAGAGGTTCGCAAATGCGACTGAGTGCAGTCTCATGCAAAAGCACCAGAGCGGGACACAATCAGTGAGGAGGAAGACACCAGCAGGCCACGCTCGCAGCAGTGCAGATGAACCCGTGTGACGCAGCGCATCGGTAACAATGACAGCTCTGACCAGGGCACAATCAAGGGTTCAAAGAGTAAATGAGCATCGATTTCAGCCTTGCAGGTATAGCGGCATAGGTAAGCAGGGCTTACTAAAAAGGTGGTTGTGTTAACTAACTACCGGGAATTTTTATGAAAAATAATAAATTTACTCCAAAGCACTGCTCAAAAATTTTACGGATAGTCATTTTGGCATCACCCCCTCTGAAGCTGACTTCCTCTGCTGTAGTGCATTCTGGAATCCTGCCCTTCCACACTACTATGTGCCTTCTCTAAGCATCAGTCTCTTCTTCTGTAACATAGGAGCACCTCCCAGGCACACTGTTCAGAAGATGAAATGAGTGGTTGCAAGTGCTCGGAGCAGCGGCTGGTACCTGTGCTGACTTGGGTTCTATGTAAGGCAGTCTGCAGCAATAGCTGCTCATACAACAGTGGAGTAGGATGTCCCCAAGGCAGCAGGCTCTGTTGTCACCCGTCACCTCGTCCTCTTTCCCACTTCAATGTCTCTCGACTTCTCCTCCCGGCTCAATTCCCTGATGTTACTTTCCTTGAGGGGTTGGCTGGCTGTCATCTACACTCTTCCCCATACCTTCCAGTAAAATCCTCGCCCCTGCTCTCTTCTCCCTCCGACCTCTCGTCTATTCTTCTACTGAAGTTAGTGTGTAAGAATCATACATGTTTCTGCTGAGTAATTCCATCACCTAAGCGGTCTGGGAGGAGATGGGATGGGAGGGACGTGTTGGTGAGTTAATGAAGTGCTTGAAATGACCAACTAAACCTTATGGAGGGGGTAGCTTTGCTGGGGTGAGAAGGATAAAATCAAGCTCTGTAGCACAAAGGAGTCCTTTAAGATCTGATTCTCAGAATCTACTCGTTGTTTTCTTTTTCAATTACTTCCTATACTCAAAGTTTATGCTATACAAATGCAGAAAGCTTACAGCTGTTGTACTACGCAGTTCTGGGTCAACACTACGATGCCTTGTAGAATATGCTGTGCCCTGACTCCTCTCTTCCTTTATTAAACCAACCTGGGAATTTACCTTCATCTTTCAAAATCCAGATCACCTCCTTCAGGAAGGCTTACCTGCTTACTCTTCAGCAGAATTCAGTCTCTTAAATGACCCCATTTATATCCCAAATAAAAAAGAACAGTGGCTTATCAATAAGCAATTATAAGAAGGAGAACCTAAGAAATAATGAGAGTTTTCAAATGACCTGGCTTCCCCTGCAAGTCTCAGCAGTTTTAGAGTTCACTGATGCTTTTAGGAGCAAGCTAGCTCCGCGTGCAAGGGAGGCATTAAGGTTAAAGGAGGGGTGAGCTCTCTGGGGTGCAGAGAAAACACATGCCAGGCCAGATACAGCCCAGTGGCGAATCTAGGGACTGTGGTGTTGGGGTCTGCCCAAGAACAATAAAGTCATCCGCAAACTTCTGCTGTCTTGGTCTCACTTCCTTCCGTCTTTGGACATCTGGGACATCAGGCAAGGGTCTTAGGTGGCCACCTGACTGTCTCCCAAAGCCTCAGAGCAGTCCAGTGCATGATGGGACAGCATGATCTCAGGAAAACCGTAGTGTCACTGAGCATCGGTTTACAGGTCTGTGAAATGGCCTTGCTAGAAGCTAACTGATAAGATGTCTAGAAAGATAAAGAGATGTATGGCAAAAGGGTTTGTTCAGTGAGAATACGACAGATGTCGGTTTTGCTCCTGGGAGGAAGTGCCCTGCAGATGGTTTGGGGAAGCTTCACTGTGCTCTCTGCCCTGGAGTCTCCCTCCTTGGAACCACAAGCCCGATGCCCCTGGGGGCTCAGCGATCCCTCAACTCTTCTTCTGCATTGTGCCCTTTGGGCTTCCCTTCTTTGGGGGATGACAGACAGCCTGCATCCCCTCCTCGCGCCCCCCTCGCTGCAGCGCTGCAGAGATCTCTTCTCCCCACTCCCCGTGGGGCTTGCTGGAAGAAGGATTCGTCTTTCTGTGAATGGATTTTTGCGAGTGTTAGCCAGTGGTTCTGAACAAGCAGTCATCCATAAAAGGGCACAGACATGTTATCTGAAATGTTACCTGAACCCCGAACGGGGAGACTTTTGGGCATTAGAATTCTGTGGAAACTCAGGACGGTGGGATGGGCACTCGACTACTGGTCTTCAGTGTAGTTGTTGTTGAGTAGGTTTTAATTCAGAGCAAAGTCATGTGACCAAGGAGAGTTTGGAATCAAATTGTCAGGTCTTTCTCCCACCCAGTGGGAGTGACTGGGTGGGTGGTTCAAACCCAGACCCTTTTGATGGACAACAGAGTGCTTAATTGTTGGTGACACCAGGGACCCTTAGCAACACAAGGAGTCCTTCCTGGGTGGTACAAACAGTGACCTGCTCTGCTATTAACTTCGAGGCTGGCCCTTAGACTCTACCCAAAGACACCTCAGCAGAAAGACGTGGCAACCTGCTTCTAAAAGGTCCCAGCCAAGAAAACCCGATAGAACACAGTTCTAGGGAGCAGCAGGGAAGAGGGAGCCAACCAACTCCTCTGGCATTGGAGCTGGACACAGGACCCGGGAGGTGCGTGCCTCCTCAGCCTGGGGACCCAATGCGAGAGCCCGTAATCAGACAACAACACCTCCCGCTACCTGCGTTTTCAGGGCAGCATAATGGAAAGGTAGGTCTGCATGGGTAAAGAGTGCCAAAGGAGTGATTCGTAAATGCTTCTGTATTTTGGTCAGACACAAGCAAAATATAAGTGGAAAAAATATCCGCTAGGATAAATGAGATAATAATAACCATGAATCATTCTGAGTTCCTGGGAAGAAACGCGCCCTATAGATTTGAGGTGCTATTATTATGCATGTAATATATATAGACATGGTGTATTTATTCACAGTGAAGCACACATATGTCATTCCCACTAATAACATTTTCTTTTCTCGCTCCCGCGTAAGTGGAGAGATGCCACTTCCATATGTTCCACACATACTCAGAGGAACCTGCTCTGAATATTTTCGCTGATGAAATTGTCTGGGTTGTAACATTTATCTTTATGAAGAGCTAGCTTCCTTAGCCCCACACGGAGGGTTGTGCTTTTTACCTCTTGCTGTGATTCCACCTCCGTGTGGAATGTTGTACGTCAACAGCCTATCTTAGGCATTAGCCCGTTCCTTGTCTTACTGTGTTGTTTATGAAAAGCTGGGCATATATAATGCTTTTCTAATGCATAGGGACCTGGCTCCCCATCCCACATAGCACACTGTTTAATGAAGATGGACAGCCCAGCACACTGGAAATCATACCAATACAAGACCCAGAAACCTGCATCGCTGGCTTGAGGGCCAGGGCAGGCTGGCTAAGGCTTACATAGAAGATCTGAGGAAGGAAGGAACATGCATTTGGAAGAAAACGTCAGCAAAGCCAGGTGTTGGGCTGATCCCGACTCACGGGGAACTTGAGTGTGTCCTAAGTAGGGCTGTGCTCCAGAGGCCTTTCTGCTGAGGCCCCTTGGGTTGGACTGGACCTTCTCACGTTTTGGTTAGTAGCTGAGTGTGCTAACCATTTGGACTGCCCAAGGACAGAAACTAAGCCCAGGCAGGTCTAATTTAAGGCCCTCTCATACAACTCGGATGCAAGGTTGGAGGGCAACTTTCCAAGTTCTCTGCTCCCTATCTCCACCAGTGTTTCACTCACTGCTGCAATGTCTTTCAGCCTCAGCTTGATAGTCCCCAGGGGTCGGGGTTGACCATGTGAGTGTGGGCTTGACCATCCCCAGTGGCCGGGGTGGACCATGTGAGTGCTCATCTCTGTGTGTGTTGGTGGTGCTCGCCTTCGAGTTGTTTCTGACTCACGGCAGCATCCCTGTGTGTGCAGAATAAAACGGCTCCATGTACAGAGTGAGTGGGGAGCTGCCCCATTGAACTTCCAAGGCTCTCATCTTTATGGAGCAGACTGCCACTTCCTTCTCCTGCAGAGTAGCGTGTGGGTTTGAACTACTGACCTTCTGATTAGGAGCTCAGCCCTTCACCACTGCTCCAGCAGAGCTCCTATAAACCAAAAAACCAAACTCACTGCCATCCGGTGGACTCAACTCATGGCGAGCCAATAAGACAGAGTTCAACTGGTCCTGAGGGTTTCCAAGACTGAAATTCTTTATAAAAATGGAAAGCCTCATCTTTCTCCCATGGAGCAACTGGGGGTTTCAAACCACTGACCTTGCGGCTAGCAGCCCAACAGGAAACCACTCTGCCACGAGGGTTCCTATCGTATAGCATGAGAAACCAAATCCACTGCCATTGAGTTGGTGCTGACTCAATAATGACGCACACGACAAAATTAAATTGGCCAACGGGGTTTCCAAGGTGGTCCATCTTGATGTGAACAATCTGCGGAGTCTTTCTCCCATGGAGTGGCTGATGGGGTCAAGCCATTGACCTTTTTGGTTAGTGGCCTAGCAGATAACCCAGGTGTCACTTGGGTGTTTCATCTCTGGCACCGAGCATGCTTTCTGGGTGCTGGCTGTCTCTGCTGTCACTTGGTGGGTGCTCAAAGAATACAAATTCATTTCAGTCTTAGGGATTGCAAAGCATAATAGAGAAATTAAATGTGCTGCAAATAGAGGGGCACATATTTCATTCTCCATCTAAAAAGAAACCATTGGGGGTTATGTGTAATTGCTCTCCTGGATTATTCACTCCGTTGGCATTTTTCTTTGGAGTGGATAATTGAATCTTCCAGCTTTAATTTATGCGCACAGTCCCACACCGTTTCGAGGTGAGCACACTTGCACCGGCTTTCGATCTGTGTGTGCATACTATCCGCACGCAGCGCCACTGGTGTGAGTGGAAGGGGAGAGGACAGGAGCAGGCAGGACACAGCGGGAGGGGCTGAGAAGATCGGGAAGGGCAGAAGCAGGGTGGCACCAAAATGCTGATTCATGGTTTGACCTTATGGGCATCACTTAACCTTGCTGTGCTCCAGTTTCTCCATCGGATGATGCACTTTGCGAACATGTGATTATGTTTCAAGTGTGGTTCAAGAGACAGGGCAGATCCAACCTTGAGACTCATCTTTGAGTCTGTTAATGAATTCTACCCAGTCAAGTGTCCTTTGGGGATGCCTCACCACCTTCTTCTACTTCCTTTTTTTTTCATTTGCATTGTCTATCAAGCAGCCATGCAATGACATCAGAAAGGACAGAAGGAGATGCATACCTGACTCAAAGTCTCAGACCATCCACCAACGTGCAAAAGGACATCGAGGGACCTTCTGGGTACAAGAAGGTAACGTGGCTGCTTTCCTGGGGTAGGAGCTGCTCATGATTTTTCAATAACCGGGATTCAAAAAACTCAAATTCAAATGTGCTGCTGTTGAGTTGATTCAACTCTACAGGACAGAGTAGAACGGCCCCTATGGGCTTCTGAGACTGTAACTCTTGATAGGAGTGGAAAGCCTTGTCTGTCTCTTGAGGAGAAGCTGGTGGTTGTCAGTGGCTGACCCCGTGCTTAGTGCCCAGTAATCCCAGTCAGCCACTCCACCACCAGGGCTCTTTAGAGTTGTGCGTAGTCCATTGATACTTTCTTGTTAAACTCGACTGTGACCATTGGCCATTAGGCTGGCAGGGGTCATATTATAAAAGTGCACGTAATGAAGAGAAATTGGACTTTTTGTCATGGTTATAATCTAGCGAAGCCTCGGCTCAGTGATATATTTCCCTGGGTCCTTGGAGCGTTTACCTTGTGTCAATTCCCCTACCTTACATTAGCTGGTTTTACTATACTAGCTTGACGCTACTATGCTCTCCATTTGAAGGTGAGACTACTAAAGCTCAGAAGGATTCAAACTCTAGGCAATTTGTTCTCAGCCACTGGCACGACTTTGTCTCACAATGACTTTCTGCTTCTCTGGATGACCGCTTGAGCCCTGATGGGCTAGTGGTTATGCATTGGGCCACTAACTGCCAGGTTTCATCTTGAACCC
>NW_022111324.1:16023950-16028293 GCF_000313985.2 Echinops telfairi
CAGAAATGACTCGATGGCTGTAAGTTTGATTTTGGGAGATGACTGCTCAGTTTCCCCTCTATAGATGGGAAGGATGCTCTCTCCATTGACTGTATAACTCTTTGGTTTCTTTGAAGAAGTTAGGGCAAGTTTTTTCCTAGGTGGTGCAAAGGGTTGGTGTTTGACCTTTACCTCAAAGTTGGTGGTTCCAATCTACCCAAAAGAAGGCCTGGTGACCTGGTGACCTACTTTTGTAAGATCACAGGTCTGGAACCCTCTGTGGAGACAGCTCTACCCTGAAGCCATGTGTGGTCACCAGGAGTAAGTGTTGGTTTAATAGCAGTGCTTTTTATTTGTCTGTTTTGGCTACTTTCCTAGAACTGGGTCGAGATACATTTGACAGAACCCTCCAGAGGCACCCTCTGAACTGGTCCTCTCCACCAACCAACCAGCATCCCTGGCTTACTTCAATTTCTTCCATGTTAAGATGTGGTTGCCCACATAGACTCTGTAAGTGTGGAAGATAATCTCTCTATTCCTCTTCACCCTAGGAATTTTAACTCTAGTGGTCTCGAGCCTTAAACTCAGTTTCCAACCTTCTTTAAGTTCCCCAGTGAACTCATTCCACTGCACATGAGTTTCTTGACTTGACTTGGAAGTCAGAGTTCCTGAGGGTGGTCCCATATGCCATCCTTGAACTTTCCCTACAATAACAGCACATTGTGGTTACCACTGATTACTGCTTGACGGAGGCTCTGCACACAGAAGTAGAAGCCCCAGTAATGCAGTGGTTACGTGTTGGGCTGTGATCCAAAAGGCCAGCAGTTTGAAACCACCAGCAGCTCCTTGGGTGAAGGCAGGGTTTTCTACTCCTGTGACCTGTTACAGTCTCAGAAACTCACGGGGGCAGCTCTGCCCTGTTCTACAGGGTCAGCATCGAGTGGATGGCCGTGAGTCTGGTTTTGCACATGGAATCTGTGAAGCAGGTTTTAGAGAGTCTGCGATCTCCTTTGTGGCTGGCCAGTCCTTTGAAAACCTGCTCAGCCGCTGCGGGTAGCTATAGTTTCCAGTTCCAAGACAACCTAATGAGGTATGCTAACTTTATTAAATGCATAACCATCTACAAATCTACCTCTGGTCTCCAGGAATGGGATTTGGGTGAGCGTCTAGATGAGCAATAAGGCAGGTGAAACCTCAGGGAAGTAGCTTCATGCTGCTGAGAAGGCGCAATGACAGGAGGGAAACTAACCAAGAGACGATGAGGGAGAATGAGTGCAGGATTGGCACTGGGTGTTGGCGGCTTTTCAAAGCAGCTCACAACGCACAGCAACCCCTGGACTCCTCTGTGCTGAGCCTGGGCTCCCTTCTCCAGCTCCGGAGGAAGAGGTGTGCGTATGCTCTGAAGACGGAGTGCACTGGCGAGATCTTAGAAGATGGCATCAACAACACGTTCAAAAGATGTGATGAGCAGAGGGCAGGCCTCGACTTAGCCGTAACTGTGAGGAGGAGAAATGTGTTCCACCCCACTGCCTCCACAGTCTCCTCTGTGGCATATTCTTCCGCCTCTGGTCACAATCACAGCAACCGAATCTGTTGCCATCAAGTTGACTTCCACTCTTCAGAGAAACCCCACTCCCGTCAAGTGGATTCTGACGGAAGCAACCATACCTTGATGGTTTCAGAGGCTATACATCTTTATGGGAGCAGATAATACAGTGCCCCTATAGTACAGCCTGTCCCAAAGGGTTTCCTATGCTGTAATAGCATAGCAGGGGCCCAAGGGGCACAGTGGGTTTTGCATTGGACCGCTAACTAAAGGCTGGCGATTCAAACCTACTAGCTATTTGGCCTGAGACAGAAGCAGCGTCACGTTGGAAACCGTATGGTGTCATTGAGTTGCGATTGACTCTAGGGCAGTGGATTTTGTTTGGAATGTTCTTTCGAATCGTACAGGAACAGACTGTCACATGGTTTTCCTGCGGAGCAGATAGGACTCAACCTTTCAGGAAGCAATTGGGCACTTAACCCTGGCACTCTCAAGGCGCCTTCCTCTAGTGTGGTTGTTCTTGTGTGGATCGGGTCTGGTCCACCAAAATAGAATTGCCTAGGGGCATTCCTAGGCCATCATCTTTATGGGGAAAGAGCCACAGGTTTTTTTCTCCCACAGAACCACTGGGGAACTCAAACCACTGGGGTTCTGGCTGGTAGCCGAGCACTTGCCCATTACACAACTAGGGCTCGTTTCCTCTCTCTAGTCGTGATGATTAATGTTTACTGAGCACGGACTCTGTTCCTTGCACTGTGGTAAATATTTGCATACATCATATCATTTAATTCCCACAATGTCATCTGAGGAGCTGAGAGAGGAGTTGAGAGAGGTGAAGAAGCTCTCCTATAAGTGGGCAGTGTTGCTTCAACACAGGGACTGCAATCAGGGTCATAAAACAGAAGGTGTAGGGCCTGTTGACTGGAAACGCAAATTGCTCTGTAGCCTTTCACACAAGCCACCATTAAAGGAATGTGGATAACAATGGGAAGGGGAAAGGGAGCAAGCAAAAGGAGAGAAAGAAGAAGTTCTTGGGAAATAGAATGCTAGTAAATAAACTGTGAATGGAAGTCAGACTACACGAGCCTCTCCCCTTTCTCCAAGAGCCTAATGTGCTCAATGCTCTTTTTCTAGCTCTTTGGCTCTCATGAAATACCCAATCCAGGGGCAACATAGCTTATGTGGTGGACAATTTTTTCATACTTTTCCTAACTCCAACTCACACAATCCTGCATATGTGTTTATCATAAGGATATGCCTTCCTGAGAGCTGGAGTCCTGGTGGTGTAGTGCTTACGTCTTGGGCTGCTAACTGTGAGGCCAGCAGTTGGGAACTACCAGCTTCTCTGAGGGAGAAAGATGAGGCTGTCTCTTCCCGGAAGAGTCATAGGGTCAGAAACTCCCAGGGCCAGTTCTACCCTGTGCTGTAGGGCCACTATAAGTCAGAATGGACTCAATGGCAGTGAGTTTAGTTTAGTTTTGTTTTCTGATAGAATAAACTCCTTTTTGTAAAAGTGATAAGGGTTGCCAAAAATGAAGATTTTACCTTAATCTAAAAAACTCTCTGTAGTTTCATAGTGGCCGACAATGTTTCAAAACTGAAGAGAGAGGGAAGTGCACATTTCAGGCATTAGAGGAGAAAATTGGGGGTTCAGGAAGGTAGAGTGGAAAATTTGCTCTAGCAACCTTTGAATCACATCATATCACTGTCAACCATTCAATTCAACGGGTCAATAGAGTTTGCTGGAAGAGGATCTGATGAGCAAAGTAATGAGTGCACATGAAACTGTCTCGATGGCATCTAAGTGCGTGCCAATCCTCTGTCTGAGGCCTCTGTGAACATTTTCCATCACCTGTGCTCATGCTAATCGTTGAAGGGTCCGCCTGGGTCAAGGTAAAGTCTCTGTTGCCCTAAAGGTTACTTCTGGAGATAAGCATGCAGGATGAATTTCAATGTGCTCCCTTCCTTGACTAAGCCCCTCAGTAGAGAACTTTACAGGGGCAAACAAAGGAGTGTCTTCCTGCTGCCTGGAGGGAAGGCAGGCCACACCCTTTCAGCCTGTGGGGACTCGCCCACAGCAAGTGAGTAGAATGGACAAACAAAGCTCCTTCTTGGAGAAGCTCTACTTGTGGATTGCCCTGATTAAGAGAGGGGGTGGGGGTGGGGGGTGAGTGGGTTTGGCCCTTGGCTAGCTGTTCATTTCTGTTTGGGGGGCATATCTTTCTGATTAGAGTGCTACCAACGGGAATATCTCAGGCCATTTCCCAGTTCAGACCAAGGACAGGAATCTGGGCATCTAGATTGATCTAGAACTTTCCCTCTGTGAACCAGGAAGACTCTTCTACCCAGAAATCCTTACCCCAGTCCCTCTTTGGGGGCTAACATCTGTTCTGTTTGACACGTCTCTATCCCAGGGTAAAGTGAAATGAGTTGGGAGACCACCTCCTCTGTGAAGCCTTCCCTGACACACTCCGGCTCCCCAGTCACAGTCCCACCCAGGGCATCACCCATTCATTACACCCCGGTGGCAGTGAGTGCTCGCTTTTGTGTGATATTTTTTGGATGTGTCTTTGCCTATTCCACTATGCTGGAGGTGTTCAAGAGGGTTTCTTTCACACACTGTTCTAACAATTCGGCGGTCTGAGATGCTCACCTTCCTGGCATGATCACTGAAGACAGTGGGTGCACAAGCAAATATGGTGAAGAAAGCTGATGGTGCCCGGCTACCAAAAGATATGACATCTGAAGTCTTAAAGGCCTGAAGATAAACAAGTGGCCATCTAGCTGAGAAACAACAAAACCCACATGGAAGAAGCAC
>NW_022111324.1:16029329-16060059 GCF_000313985.2 Echinops telfairi
TAAGTGCTCAGCCGCTAACCTAAAGGTTGGCAGTTCGAACCCCTGCCACGGTTCCGTCAGAGGAGGCTCTGATGACGTGGGGGTCAGTGCGGACTCATCGGAACACCGCCAGCCCGGCACCCCCTCCCAATCGTTCTGTGGGATCACGTTGTTGCAGCCGCTGTGTCAGTCCAGTTTGTTGAAGCTCTTCCTCCTTTGCGCTGCTAAGAAAGCCCTCTCTCCTCTGTCCCTTGAGGTCACCGTGGGTCAGAACTAACATGACAGCACCCGACAGCGAGCCCCTAGCACAGCGGCCCCAGCGAGGGTGGGCTGCACGAAAGAACGAGTGGAGGAAGTCGCTGCAGCAGCATGTGGCAGTGCAGAGAGCTCCGGAAGGACCGCCAGCGCAGGAGAGGACTCCAACTCCCAGAGACCCGTGGGGCACCCGCCCCTGCGCGTTTCCCAGGCTGCAAATATGAAAGAGAGCAAATTGCCATGCCCTCGCCCCTCCCCCAGAGTGGCTGGGGGCTTTGAACCACTGGTCCTTCAGCTAGCACCTGAACACGTCACCACGGGGTCACCCGAGCTCCTCAAAGCGGCTTCTGAAGTGACCTCTGGACCTAGAAAGAGAGAAGCAGCTGCTTTCGCAGAGTTTACCTTGCCGGCCCTGGCACGGAGGACTGAAGGGATCGCGTCTTTTTTGCTGAATATAACGAACCAGAGTTCATTTCACCCGTGCTTGTTTTCAGCTCCGCAAACACAACAGGAGACCCTTAATGGCCATCCAACTTGTGTCTTATTAAATTTAAAAAGACAGAATGAATTGCATGAGACATAAGCTTATCTATGCTACTATAGACTAATGAGCAAAATGCAAATGAAAGTTGACTCAGCAAAGGGCAGCGTCACGCTGTAGCCCAAGCATATGCACAGAGGTGTGTACACTAAGCAGACGAGGCAGGGAGGTGAGCACACAGCTCAGGATTTGTAACTCTCCGTTGATGAAGCAGCAGCGATTTAATGTACCAGAAACAATATAAATGAATGACGGAGTTAAAGGCCCTTTGTTCCCTTTGCTACGGATTCTAGGAGCCAAATTCACTGAAGCCCTCCTGATCTTCTATAAAATGTGGTCCAGCTCTAAGAGAAACCAATTCAAGCCCACCGCTCTTCTTGGACTGTGCACGGGCACTCCGTTTCTGACGAGTTTGGCCTAAGGGGACCTTGTCTGATGTCTCTAATGGGGAAGCCTGCAGTTCTGTTTTGCTGATTAGAACCTGTCTTGTCCTGAGTGGGAAGAGGCTGCTCCATCACTCCACAATGAGTCAGGCAGCTCGAGCCAGTCTCTCCAGTGTTTATTGACATCTTTGTGTAAGCGAGGAGCTGAGCCAAGATCAGGTAACAAATGAAGACCGGGTTATAGGCCTTGCCTTCGAAGACCTCACCATCTACCAGAGCAGGCAGACGTCAGCAGGTCACTAAACTCTCTGGGCTGAGTGGTTCCTCGGTAGCACTTCTGTGAGGGAGGCAGGAGCCCTGGTGGCACAGTGGTTACTCATTGGCTTGCTAATATCGAGCTCAGCAGTCCTACAAACCATCAGCCACTCTGCAGAAGATGAGGCTTTCTACTCCCATAAAGGGCGATAGCCTCAGAACCCCCCAAGGGCAGTTCTACCCTGTCCTCTAAGGTCACCATGCATCCGAATTGACTCGATGGCGGTGATGTTGGGTTTTGAGTTTGTGAGGGAGATACGGGTTTGATTTCCAGCCACGTCCCTCCTTGGAGTGCAGCCACCATGTGCCTGTCACTGGAGGCTTGCGTGCTGCTATCATGTTGACCTGGTCTCGGTAGAACTTCCAGACTTAAATGGACTAGGAAGAGAGGCCTGACCATCTACTTCCAAGCATGAACTGGTGAAAACGCTGTGGCTCACGATAGTCCTATTGCGTTGTCAGGGGGTTCATTCGATGGCAGCAAAATAACAGCATCTGCTGTGGGGGGGACACAGCAGGAGCCTCAGGTAGGGCTGAAGAACCCACGCTGGCGTGGTACAGGGTAGAGGAGAATGGCTTGTGGAGGAGGAAAGCGGGTGCTAGGCTTAGCCTTCAAGACGGGTCCTAGTGTGGGTGAGGGACACTGGGAAGGCGGGCTGGGGCGGGTACTAGCAGCAAGTCCCAGACAGAGGGAGCCGCTGGCTGGCGTAGAAGGACAGAGGCCATCATGCCACTGCACAAACTTGTCACCATCGAGCTGACTTCAACTCCTGGCAAGCCTGGCTGTGTCAGAGTAGAAGCATGTTTCATCAGATTTTCCCTGGCTGATTTTTTTCTGGAATTAGGTGGCCAGTTTTTGGCTTTTGTCTTCTCCTCCCAAGATACCTCCAGATGGACTTGAACCTCCAAAACCTTAGTTAGCAGCTGCATGCAGTAACCATTTGTACTGTGGCTAGAACGCAGTGGAGTCAAGGGGGTCTGGTTATGAACAAGGCACTTGGGTTTCAGCCCACAGGGACTAGTGAGTTACTGAAAGATTTCATGGCAGATGGGAAAGGAGGCTTATATTGGATTTGGTCCTGTCCACACAGCTCAGAATGGACAAAAGCAAACCTCTGAGATCAATAGCGGCGTGTAGGGGCTGGGGACCAGCAGATTGGACTTCCAGTTTGGGCTGCTACTGAACTTCTCTGAAGCTGAATGGCCTTGGCTGCTGACCTTGAAGTTTGCCATCCACTTTGCTGTGATGCTCCTACTCACCCCATCCACCCTTCTTACTGCCCATGCTATGCACAGTCAGACAGATACACAGACAGACACACACACAGACACACACACTCACACACATCCCTGCCAGGTCTTCTTCTATAGACTTCTGCAGCCCCTGCACCATTGTAACTCTTACTCCACAGAGCTGTGATTTCTAGTTTACTTGCAATAATGTTCCTCTACCCAAACTGAGTTCCTTGAGGGCAAGAATCCCATCTGCCTTGCTCACTACTGCATTGCTGGTGCCTAGTTCAGAACCTAGCACACAGAAGGTACTCAATACACTTTTATTTTCATTTCCCCAAATGAGTGAATGAATGGATGGGCAATTGAGAGTCTATTTAACCTCATTGAACCTTGATGAACTTATTGATAAAAATGACATGCATCTTCCAGTATTGGAATTCTTCCTTCTAACCATCCATCATTCCCGATGCAGTGTTTGCCCTTGCTCCTATCTCACTCACCTCTTTTTCCTTACTCCAGCTCTTCTCCCTGCGGCTCGACGCTGCTTTCTTCTCTCTACTCCTGTGATTCTTGCTCTGTATTTCTTTCCCACTTGCCATGTTCTGGTTCTCGACTTTACCTTGGCTGTTTAAATGGGATCCGCTCCCTTCTCCCTGCTTCCTCTCCTTGCAGATCACCTTCTCCTTCCTTCCAGCTTTGCCATTTCCCCCCCCTCCCGTCGCCCACCCTCTTCCCTCCTTTCTCCGACTTGTCCCTGATCCTTTCTATTGAGTCCTACTTCCCGTTCTCAGTTGTTTTTATCCTCATGAAATTTCTGCTAACCGAATTGTCTTTTGCTCCTGGCACTTGGTTCTCACTGACCTCTAGACTCTTGTTTCCATTTATTTTGGAAAGGACAAGTTGACGGTGATAATGGCGTGGATGCTATTTCAGCAAAGAGAGTCTGCCTTTGAAGGGAAGGCAGGTCAGCTGAGGACGGAAGGAGGGACACTACCCAGCTTCTCATTGAGAATGCCCTGTCCTTTGATGGAGCTTCAGAGAGTTTGGGAGCATACGGCGGGCATCTGGAACTGCTCCTTCCAGAAAATAATCTATCAGAAGGCAGAAAAATAATTATGTTTCCCTCCATGATCCCCGCAAAGATGTTTGCTCTCCTAAAGGACCTCAAGGCACTCATAAAACGAGGAAAACCGAGTTAAATGCTTTTTATTAAACCATTAAGAGATTTTACTCAGCTAAGACAAATGTCTTCACTGAAGGATAGTTTGATAGTATAGAAAATACCCAGATGAGAACTTGTCTGAATAAATTAGACGGCGACTTTGGGCACCCAGGACTCCGGATGTCTGCTTTTCTTCAGCCCCAACCTGCCAGCCACAGAGCAGTCTCTCATGTGAACTCAGTCAGTCTGAGGGGGCAGTGGGTAGCCGGCTTGCCGGTGTCTGAAATCATGGAAAGTCCCCAAACTATAAATGGTTTTGAAGACTAACATGTAAATAGCAAGGGATCCGGTTTCTTTCCTCAATAACCGCAGGCTCGTTGGCCTTTTCCAAGTCTGAAGCCTGAGGGAGACAGAGCACTATGACTGAGGGGACACAGAACAATAGCAAGGAAGGGCTTGGCCAGAGCCCAGTCCAAACACGGGGACTCAGGTGCAATGGCTGGTCCTCACATCTCTGTTTTGTGGCTAAAGATGAGATGAAAGAGACAAATTTAAAGATACTCCCAGCTGGTCCCACTGCCTTGGCTGGTTCCTTATCCTGGAGAAGATCCTTCTGGGAACATCATCACTCTCCCTTAGCTCTTTCCTTACTTTTTTTCCCAAAGTGGAAAAAGAACTGGGTATGAGATTCTTGTGTGCCAGGGGATTTAGTATAATAATGTTTATTTATAAGGAATAAAATTGAGCCCGGCACTGTGAGCTTGCAATGGCTCAGACTTAATAATAGTAATAGCTAACATTTATTGGGTATTTACCATGTGCCAGGCGCCATGCCAAGCATTTTACATGTAATTTCTTGTTTTAGCCTTACAATAGCTCTGTCAGGAGCACATTGTCAACCCCACCGTTCTGATAAGGAACCCAGATCGAGCAAGGTGACTTAACCCACCCAAGGTCACCTTAACACACTCCCACTTGGTTATCTTCCCAGCATCCTTTTTTACAGGAACTGACCACCTTCTTCTCACTGGAAATTGTCCTCTTTCCCCCCCTCCAATTTAACGACACTGCTTTTGATGGGAACTGTTGGGTGTTTTGTGCCTACCTTCCATGGCCAACAGGAAAGCTCAGGGATGGACCAATCACTTCCTCCCCAGGACATTTTTGAATATAAGAAGACCAAGCAAGATCAGTCGTAAGCTCTAACAAAGAATACTTGGGGCCTGACGGCACCTATGTTTTCTGTCACATGACCTAGAGGGCAGGGCCAGCCCTACTTTTGAGAGAGTTAAGGATGAGCCACACATTCCCAGAGCGCAAGATGGCCTTTCAGTTCCTACCTCCAGTTGCTCCTGAGACCCAATTTCTGCTTTTGTGTTCCCCTGGGTACCCTAACATGCTTATGGCAAAGACTTTATGTTATTACCTCCTTCAAGTTGGCCTTTGAGAAAAGAAGTTTAGAATCATGGGTGGTTGCCCAAGATTTCGAGTCAGATTGCCTTGTTTCAACTCAAACTTTGATAATTCCTACTTGTTGGAAGGAGTTGCTTACTCCCTTGGGTCTCGATTTTATGGGTGTCAATGGGGACAATAATGACATCTACCCCTGAAAATGTTGTGGACATCACAATAATGCAAGTACAGCACTAAGCCCCCCTTACTTTTTACATGAACGCAGTCTAGCACAGTGGTCAAAGTCTCCCCATCCATGTGGCAGACCCAGGCTCTGTTTGTACGTAACCCACACACCTTATGTGCAGTCACTGCCCTCTGTTGCGGACGTTTGCTGGTTGCTAAGATGCTGATCATACGTCAGCGGAACAGGCAGACTGAGAGTCTGTCGCTCTTGTTCCAGGAGACCACCAGCGACGACTTCTGGAGTGCATGGGTCCGTCGACAGCTGATCATGGCCACGGGGCAGGGCCAGGCAGCATTTTGTTCCATTGTGTATGGAGTTTCCATGCGTCGGGGGGTCGGGGACAGCCAACCACTTTGATGGCCACTAACAACAGCACACTCATATTTAATATTCATTTTCACTGATACTTTCCTTATCATCATTGATCTTCCTTCTCATGAACAGGGCCATGTGCTCTAGTTATGACTCTCCGCTGGCACTTGGGAGTCTGAACTGACCCCCTATGTTTCTGGAATTACTCCTTGTGGAATGGGTGGGAGGGTTGGGGAGGAGAGGGCCTGGGTGGTTCCCGGCATGCCCCTGGGCCCTTGGTGAGGGTACTGAGCAGGTGTGTGCTCTCTTATAGGCCTGAGGATGGTTCCAAAAGCAGAGCTAAGGAAGAGACTTGGACACACAGTCTGCCCTTCTGTTCATGTTGTGGGGTGGGTGGGGCTCAGGAGAGCAGAAGCCAGCTCGATTTTTTAAAAGGCTGAACTTCCAGGCTGTTATAAGGAGCAAGCAGCAAAGGAGAGCTCTAGGAAGCCCTGGAAAAGGCAGTGCCTCCCTGGGAATGGCACTGAGGGATGGATCAGGCATCGGGAATGAGGACTTTGAGAAACAAAAGAAGTTTTACCATGATGTCAGAATTTGGAAATTTCCAGAACTGCTTTCTTTTAAATTATATATTAAAAAAATTATGGGCAAGGTTGGAGTCAGGAGGGAAGGGTGGAGAACAGAATTACATTTCTTAAAAGGATCACCGTTGAGGATTAAATGCTGGCTGGAAGAAGGCACTCCTAGCCAGATGTGATTTGGGAATGCAGTCAGGGGCAATGGAGGGGAAGAGATTCAATACAACCCTGGCTGGCTTCTCTACCAGGCTGGGAAATTGATTTAGGGGGAGCTGGGCACGGGCTCCTCAGAGGCCCTACATGGGCTTCGGCGGAAAGTTGGGCAGAACTCTTGATTGAGCCTGAGTCCAGCTTCAAATACTTCCCAGGCATTGCTCCCTAAGGGAAGTCCCTTGGGTCAGGGCACGCTCTGACTATTGACCAACAGCTGCCAGTGCATTCCACCATTGGCCACAGCACAAGTCCCTTGAGGAAGAGCCAGAAGATGAGATCCCAGGAGTCAGTGCCTCCATGGGAAGCCAGCGTGTGAGATGAGTGTGGGTGGGGGGCTGGGATTGTGGGGCACATAGGAAGGGAGAGGTGCCTGCATCTTGAGAAAGAGCAGAACAAGTTGGAACTTTGGGGGCAAAGGGAGGCGAGGAATCCAGAGGACAGATTACACAGTTGAGCCTGCCAGTGAATTTAAAGTCTCTCCCAGAGAAGGAGAGCCAGAAAGTCGCAGTGGACTGGTGGAAGAGCCATGCCCACGAGCTTCGACCCACTCAAGACCTCGTCACCCCGTTTCGAGACATCTCCATGTGTGTGTCACCTCCAGGCCAACACTCCGAGAGTGGAAGGGAGCGGCACCATTGTCCCCACTGGACGTATGGGTGATCAGCGCCATCCCAGAAAGGTGTGACAGTGTGAGATCTCCCCAGGACAGGTCAAGCATAGAACGCAGAACCCCCTGGACCACAGTCCGTTCTTCCTTTCCCTCCACTCTGCTCATAAGGGACACGCCCACATTTGAATGCGCTATCAATAGGGCCCATGTATTCTTCCCTCCTGGCAAACAATGTCCACTGATGGGAATTGGGGTAGGTCGTCGCTGCGATCCTTACTGGGGTGTAGTTGGGCATTTTTACAGTCCCTAGCCAGGCTTGTGCAAAGAGTGGGTTTGTCCCAGCTCCCAGGTACAGCATGGACACTGGCCACGTGAGGGGCATGCCAGCAGTCACCTAGTCAGGGCTCAGTTGGGAGTGGAAACAGAGCCTTTCTGGGAGACTGTTTAACTTCTGCAGTGCAGGGAATTACTCCCACCAAATGACTGGGTAGGACTATGCAAATGTGAGACGCGTGTGGCCCACCCGTGGGATTGGAGAGCTTGCTGAGTGAGGTACATGACACCCCTGTGGGGCTGGAACCACGCCAGTAAGGGATAGAGAACCTTTGTGTGGGGATTAGTCAGTGTTGTCCACTCATCAGGCTTCCCAGAGGAGGAGAAGGGTCCTCGTGGTATCAGGAAGAAGTGCCTGTAGTGGAACACGTCCTTTGGACTTGACATTCTTGCGGTGACTCTCCTCAACCCAGGAGACAGAGATCCATGATTCCAGAGACAGTGAGAGAGAATGAGAAGTGGTGGCAGAATCAAGGAGACCAAGCAGTGGACTTCTTAGCCCATCAGAGAAGTGAATGCCTTTGGGCAGAAGGCTTGCTGGTGAAGGGGGCTCCTCTGAGCACTTATTGGCACAGCTAAGAGAACTGTGTGACACTTGTTCAAGCATAGAAGGGGCTAAGGGGCCGTGTGGCCGAGGCACTGAGGGCCCGAGAAGAATAAGCCTGCAAGTCTGATCGAGAGAAGCTTGCCCTGATTGGAGAACTGTATCCTAAGAGTTCTTGATCCTGACCGTAGGTTGACACAGTGACTGCAGCATTGGATTCTAACACAGGGCTTGTGACAATGGCACAGGACCAGTCAGTGTTTCATTTTGCCTCAACGCCACCTAACAACAGCAAGGTCCCCAACAAACCCCATACCTGTGAATGTCTGAAGACGGTCTTTGAGTTCTGTTTCGTCACTGCCGTGAGCGAGCGAATCTAACAGGGAAGTCAAGGGTGCCAAGGAAGGGAGAGATGGTGTCAGAATTTGCCAAAAGGTTGGAGGGTGGAGGCATGCCCGTCCCTGGCCTCCTAGGAATCAGCCCTGGCTGGTTAGTGCTGACGATCTTACTTCTCCTCCCGCCTTGTGAAGTTAGAGGAGGTCAGGGGCCACGTGGGCACCCTCATTCCCTCCCCTGAGATGCAGCACCCTGAGAGACCCCCCTGCCCTGAGACACAGTTAACAAGGGGTTCTTGTTAATCGTTTGATGTTGTGAATGGGGCTGGGGGTGGGGGTTGGATTTGGTCATGGGCTGAATGCCCTTCATGTTTTGACCATCTTAGTTTTTAGTAACATGTGCCATTCAGAGTCTGATATTTTTCTAAGAATTTTATGTCTATCATCATGGTTTTCCAAATAATTTTTTTTCTTAGAATGACATATACTTTTCCCCCTTACTCTAATCCAAAGAGCTACCTACCCCATACTCCCACCCACGATGTGTGGGTTCCCATGAAGATCACACAGTCAGACATTGTTAGGG
Source organism: Echinops telfairi (assembly GCF_000313985.2). Lineage (NCBI taxonomy): Eukaryota > Metazoa > Chordata > Mammalia > Afrosoricida > Tenrecidae > Echinops > Echinops telfairi. Next base: position 16,038,351 of record NW_022111324.1, read on the forward strand.
GGCCCTCCCTTCGTGACACAGGGGCCTTTTCTCAACTTGTTTTCCAGTGAGGAAGATGGAGCTACGTGGCTTTGCACCTTTTCATCGACGAGAGAAAACAGAGCCCAAAGCAGTTCAGCAGTTGCCTCAGCTCATACCCGGCCATGGTGTCCTGTCTGCCACGCCGGCAGCATCTCTGTCATTATGTCTAAATTTCATGGCTCAGGCTTTTCAGCCAAACTTTCTTACAGTGGATTCCATGAATTATTTAAAGGCTGCACAAAGGAAGGCCACTTGTAGGCCAAGGCTCATTACTGGCAATCAAGTGAGAAGCCCCACTTCAGGAGGCTCCCTGACCTTTCCCACAGGCCGTGCTGTTTCTCCGCTCAGGGCAGGAGCAGGTGCCATCACCTGGGGGAGCCGAGGGAGAGCATTGATTCTTCAGTTCTTCTCTCCAAAGAAAGCCCACGTTTACCTTGTTGGCCGCTTTTGAAGATGACACATATGCTGCCATTGTTTACAGGCGCCATTTGCTGATCAGATTGCCTATCTCTCTTGTGTGGATGGTGCTGCAGATGGATAGGCAGTTGTTTGCACACAGCTGTGCACATCTGGCATGCAGGTGTGTTCTCTGGCAGTCTGACTCGCTTACTACATGATTTCTTTCGGGACAGAAGATGCGAGATTGCCTAAGGCTTTGGGTGAAGCCGTTTCTGAGCCGGGACATGGATTCGTTGCCATCAGTGATTTTCTGTGAAAGACAGATGTGGTCGGAGACTCCCTCCCCTCAGAGGTAGGTGAGTGCCATGGCTGTGGGGGCCTTCTGGGGCCTGAGAGAGTTCAGATAGCTCATCAAAATTGCTTTTACAAGTATTTATGGAAGCAACATGATTATGCCTGGGAACTACTTGTCCTACAGGGATTTGTGATGGGGAGGGCTCGGGGGCTGCTGGTGAACAGGGGAGGAGCAGGGATTGGTGGTATTCATAGCTGTGTGACTGGTACATGGAACTCATTGTCTTTTCTTTCTCTCTCTCTGTGATTCAGAACTTTCTATAATAAGAAGTGAGAAACCCCATCTGATGCTACATATGGGCCCTTACAATATAGTGAATATTGTTAGGTCTCTTATTCATTCAGGGGGATGAATGGTTGCTACTGGAGTGTAGGACCCGATGGAGGGAGGAGAAGGAAGAAAATTGGCAGGGAGCAGTCACACCCTGAGCAGGATAAGAGGTGGGGAGATGTGGAAGAAATGGAAAGATGAGACAGACACAGCAAGAGAAGGAGGAGGAAAGAATACAGAAAAAGGAGAGAGAGACTGAGGCAGATGGAGGGAGAGAGAGGGGTGGACGGGGTATGGAGCTCTACCATACCTGTTGGAAAACAAAGCAGGCACCTGTCCCTCCTGCTCCCTAGCTGTTCCTCGCCACCCCGCCACCCCGCCCCCTGCCCCTCTTCTTCCCCAAACACTTGACAGTCCCTCCCAGGAAGAAGGCCTAAGAATACAATCAGCAAAGGGGTTGATTGAAGTCGAATGGATACTGAAACCACGTAGTGCCAGAGACCCAAAGCTAATCTAAGGTGTGAGCCTCGGAAGAGAGAAGGGAAACCAGAAGGTGGTAAGGTGCTTCAGAAACCCACAGCAGTTTTAAGAATGTTCATCTTCAAGGGAGCAGCTGGCCTGGCCCATCTACTTACAGGTGCCCAGAGGAAGCGAAGGCTCTGGGTGACCCTGCTGGCCTACACTCTCCTGGGGTCTCCTGGCCTGCCTGCCCCACCAGGAGAAGACTATGCACTGGAGTTTTACAATGTTAATGGAGGAAGTGGTGTCTAACTTTCCAACTGGATTTCTTCTACCGGGTCCCTTTCTGGGTCACTCAAAACCCAGAAGTATTTCCCAATGAATCTGGGATGACCTTTCCTTCCATTCCCAATGTGGGGTCAGCCTCTGTGGTCAGCCTCGCTCCTCTCTTGCTAGAGCTGCTGGGGGGCTGGGGTAGCAGTCCAGTGGTAGCTGTCCACAGAGGCAAGCAGCAGGAGTCAGCAGCGGGCACGGAGGTGAGGGCACTGACCATCTCCCTGGGGGTCCAGATGGCAGCGTGACTGCAAATAGCTACAAAGCTCAAACAAGATGTCTACTGCCCTGAAGCTGGCTCTGTGAACTCTGCCCAGGCATGCTCTAATCCTCCTCTTCTACCACGGTGAGAGTCACGCTCATCCAGAGACCCCGGGGCCCCCCCTTCTTCAACTCTCACCCCTGAGAACCCCAGTGTTCCTTTGTTCTTCAACTCTAACCCCCTAGAAACCCAGCCTCTCTCCAAGCTTCTCTCTCCGGCCTCCCCAGCGCCCCATCTGTGCCTCCCTTCCCCTAAATTCTCTGACATCACTAGGCCTCCTCACTCTTCTCCCCTCCTGGTCGGCCCCACCCACCGCTCCCCCCAGCCCACCCCCTCTGTCCTCCTCCTCACACAGCTGGGCTCCCCAGGGGTGCTGCTGTTTGGGCCGCAGTGCTGAGTGCACAGGTGGCCCTGGCAGATGTAAGTTCTCTCCATTCATGTGGGTAAACAGTAAACATTATATTAAAATATTCATCACCAGGGCCTCGGTCTGAATGTTAATCAGGGTGCAAGCTGATTCATAGTCCCTGGCACGGGCTCCAGGCCGACAGGGACATGTCATGTGGCAGCAGAGGGGTCTGAAAAGGTCGTTCGGAGTGGGGAAGCATGGGTTCTGCTTTTGCTGTGGGAGGGATACACGGCAGAGCTTTCGGGCCCGAGACTTGGCCTGTCTGCCTAAACATGGTGCTTGCTTTTGTCCATCGACCTGGAGTGGGCCGAGCTGGAGGACAGGCCTGTAGCTGACACCGGGCTCCTGACGGCCTGTTTATCACCTCTGTGCTGATGCGTCTGAGCATGTGTGGAATGCTAAAAAGTCCCAGGGCTTCTTAGGTACCTGCAGATGATCCATTTGGTTTCTTGGTTAAAGGTTGTACCCGCGCGTCTGTTCCAGCTCTGGCACGACGGCGAGAGCAAACGTTGGCCCTCCAGTCTGTCCTGACTCCTGGTGACCTCATGTGGTACAGAGTAGAATTGCAACATAAGGTTTTCCACAGCATGATCTTTACAGGAGCAAATCACTTGCTTTTGTGGCACAGCCCTGGTGGCATAGAGGTTTACGTGTTGGGCTAGTTATTAACTGCAAGGTCAGCAGTTCGAACTCAGCACCCTCTCTGAGGGAAACAGAAGCAGTCCTGCTGATTGCTGTGAGTCCCGGTGAGTCTGGGTCAACTGGCTAGGAGTGAGTTTTTAGGTCAGGTGGATTCAAACCCCAAGCTTTCAGGTGAGTAGAGCCAAGTGAAAGATGACTCTGTCACCAAGGGCCTTTCTGTGTCATGAAGACCTGAGAATCATCATGGAGTCTGGACAGTGTTTCCCTGACGCGAAAACCCAACCCAACAACCCCCCTGGGGTCTTTAAGGCAGCCCGGGGGGCTGCAGGGTACAACTCCTCCATGGTGTTCCCAAGGCTGCGATCATTCAGAAGTAGATCGCCAGGCCATTCTACCGAGGCACCTCCGGTGGGTGCTACCCTTTTGGTTAATGTAATAAGGATATTTGACAAAGGGCAACCTGGTCTCTCTCCTAAAGGACAGACTGCTGGGGCAAGAGGGGAAGAGTCTTCTCTGTCTAAAAAACTGGTCAATGCCAGGTGGTCCTTCCCTGTAGGAGGGGAAGAGTCTTCTCTATCTAAAAAACTGGTCAATGCCAGGTGGTCCTTCCCTGTAGGAGTTGAAACCCCACCTTCACTGCGGGAGTTGGAAACCAGCCAGACACTTGGTAAGCCTCCCTCGGGTATTTAAGATTACCATTAGGCCACACACTGGAGTCCTGGAGGCATAGTGGTTGTTCAAGGACTGCTAACTGCAAGGTCGGCAATTGAAACCCCCAGCCGCTCCCTTGGGTGCAAGATGAGGTGCTCTCCCTCTCTAAAGAGGACAGACTCAGAAACTCGTGGGGGGCAGTTCTACCTTGTCCCCTAAGGTCCATAGGCGTCAGAATGGACGTGGCAGCAGTGAGTGTGGTTTGGTCTTTTATTAGGCCACACAGAATCCCTCCCTGGGTGGAACAAAGGTGAATGAACTTGGCTGCTAACTGAAAGGTTGGAGGTTTGAGCCCATATGAAAGCACCTTGGAAGAAAGATTTCCCCAAACCGAGCCACCAAAAAAAATCTATGGAACACAGATCCATTCTGACAAACGGGGTCACCGTGAGTTGCTTTTGACCTGTCAGCAACTGTTGCTACTTTTCAAGCATGCGATCACATCACTGTGTTTAAAATTCATTCCTGGAAGCAGGTCTGTCCATATCCATCCACTCCTTCCTCACCGGCTCACAATCCATTCATTCGTTGGTTGACCCTCAGTGAGTTGCCCGCCTGGAGTTACATGCTGTGCCAGGCAAGGGGAAAGAGATGAGGTGTTCTCCCTGCTGCCCTCAGGCATATCACAGTCCAGGGAGGAAGACAGGGACATACATCATGGACAGTGCCTGGTTAGTCTACGCAAAGAGAATGGACATCCAGCAGAGAATGGCAACTATCTCAGCGAATGACGGAGGTTAGAGGTGATTATTTTTATATAGACAACAGCTCCCAGGTGGGGAGAACACACTGTGTACTTGTGGTGTACAAGGAAGCCTTGGTGGGAGAGTGGGTACGTGCTGGGCTACTCACCACACGGTCAGCATTCCAACCTTTCCCAGGAGAAATCTGAGCCTTCGACTCCCATCAAGAGTTATTGTCCCATAAATCTGCAGGGTCAGTTTGCCCCATCTCAGAGTCACTAGGATGAGTCTATGTCACTAGGATGTCAACTAGGAGTTGGAATTGATTCAATTGCAGTGAGAGGTTTTGTTTTGTTTTTTACTGTGTATAAGTAATATTCTAAACATCTTACAGAAATTGTGCATTAATTCTTCATGGCAGGTCTGTGCGATTGGTATGTTGTTATCCCCACTTTATGTGGAGAAAACTGAGGTGCACTAAGGATCAATGACTTACAACAACGTTTGGATTTGAATCTAGTAGGCAGGGTGACTTACCCCTTGTATCATGCTGTCTCTGAGGTGAGGAATTTTGGGAACAGATGACTAACTCATTATGATGAGACACAATGGATCATGTGTATGGTGATTAATCTAGAGAGGGAGAGGTGCCAGATATTGTAAAGGGTCTCATATGTTCGCATCTCATTGAGAGAACTTGGGGAGCCAGTGGGGACTATATTCTGCCAACTAACTAATCCCCCCAGACTTCCAGTACAGTTCTCACATTTCAACACTCTGTAGCTCTTGGCGGGATCCCCTCCGGTCTTCCTTCATTCTGCATTGGGGAAGCCTTAAGCGATACCATCGCTCTAAAGGGCCTTGGTGAGTACAGGAGGCTTCCGCCCCGCTCCAGTGGAACTCACTGCTATCAGCCTACCCAAGAATGGCACTTGGCTAAGGAGCCCCACAAGCCACTCCGTGACAGAAAGCTGATGGTTTCTGCTGAAGGTTTCCAAGGTTTGTAGCATTAGAAATCCATGGTTGGGGGATTTGGGGGGGGGGGGGCGGTTCTGCTCTGTCATATAGAGATGCTGTGAGTCAGAATTGACTCAATGGCAGTGAGTTTGGTTGTTGGAGTTTATGGAGGGCTCAAGTTCATGACTTGTCCCAGGCAATTGAAGAATCGATAGCGTTTACTGAAACAACGGTAGGAAAATTCACGCCTGGCGTGCATGTCTTCATTTATCAAGTCTGTCAGTCAATCTGTCTGTCTCTTTCTCTCTGATGTACTAAACTCCTCACTGCCATCGAGGCAATTCCAATTCATAGTGACCCGATTCCTAGGAAAGGGTAGAACTAGTCTGTGGGTTTCCGACACTAACTCTTTATGGGAATAAAAAGCCTCTTCTTTTCCTGAGGGGGGGCTGGTGGTTTTACTGCTGAGCTCGTGGTTAGTAGCCTGACGTGAAACCACTGTGCCCCAGAATTCCTCCTCTCTGATACACAGTTGGAATTCAATCAGGGAATTATAGGTGCAAGCATCCGCCCATCACCATTCCCTATGCAAGTCAAGACTCCTTCCTCTCTGAGACTTCCAGACTATCCATGGTGCACATTCATCCCATCTTCTCTCTGTTCCTGCTGATACCTATATGGAAATCTCTCTGGACCTCGTATAAACTCGACTCAATGTTTACATGGCATGTGCCTCTCTAGTTGGATAGGATCCTGATGTAGCTGGATTTTCAACTCTAACCCCTGCACAATGCCTGTCTCCATTCTGGTTGAATGCTTATTAAATGGATAGGTGAATGAATATGTTTTAAGATATAAATATGTCAAAGATGATCCCTGTTATCCAGGAGCTCAGACTTATTGGAGTACTGGAGACAAAACATCATTGAGGTTCCCCCATGGGTGTCCCCAGGGCTAGATTGGGACTAACCCCAGGACTAACCATTGGGAATCACCCAATCTGCTGCCCACTGCTAGTGAAACAGTCTGTGGCCTAAGCATACGGCCATTGACCTTGAACATCACAGCAGCATAACAGTCATGGTGTCTCAGATGGCATCCTTCATGCTCACTGGGACCTGGAACCTTCATCAGGAATTTTACAAACACAGTCACAGCACTCCCCACATGCCCAAGCTGTGTATCTGTTTGCTGTTGTTACTTTATTGTGGCAAAATAATATAATGGATGACTCATTCATTGTAATCACGTTTAATTATATAATTCAGTGACATTAATTAGATTCACCATGCTGTGCAACTATCACCACTGTCTCCAAAAGGTTTCCATCACCCCTTAAACAATAGCCCCTCCCACTTCCCTCCCCTCACCCCTGGTACCCGCTAATAAACTTCTGTCTCTATGCGTTTGCCCATTCTATATTTCATGTAAGTGGGATCATGTATTATTTTTCCTTTGGTGACGGACTCAGTTCATTCAGCACAATGTTTTCAAGGTGGCGGCAGGCCACAGCATGTCTCAAGATTTCATTTCTCTTCAGGACTGAATATGATTCGATTGCAGGACTATAGCACATTTCGCTTCTCCAGGTATCCATTGATGGTCACGAGGCTGCTCCCACCTCGTGGCTATTGTGAATCATGCCGCCACAGACCTTGGAGGCAAGGAGCCTCACTCCCTCAACCTGCATCCTTTCATTCCTTTGGGACAGGAACACAATTCGGTCTGCCTGCTGCAGCCTCTGAAATTCACATTGTGTCACGTTCCCACGTCCACTGCGTCTCAGGGGACGGGGGTGGGAGGGGTGAGGTGGAGGGACAGGACCCTGCATCATCTTGGGAGGTGTCTTTCAAAAACCTTGCTGGCTAAGGTTTATCACTGCTCTCTTCAAGAGATCTTGGAATGATTTCAGGAAGTCTGAAATATATATATATATATATATATATGACTTCCTGGAAAAAAAAATATATAAAGAGAGAAAGGGAGAGAACGTCCTGTTCTGGTGTGTATTTCTGTTATTTAAACAAGCCGACTCATCACTTTCATCTTTGTTTTCGGTTGTTGTTGTTGTTGTTTTGGCAGACTGATTCTCCCCAAGTTCTCAAACATGGTATCTCGTGTCTCTGTGTGGTTGTAATACCCTGGTACGTACACTACTGCCGTCTGTGGGAGCCAAGTGCATCTCACGTATTTAAATACTCTTCACCAGGTGTTCCCTACCTGGCCCTGGTTTTCCCGCCCTGCCAGTCTGTGTCGATGGGCTGCATATGTCTCTCTAACAAGCTGGGTGGGAGCTCAGCTTGGCGCCTATGTGGCTCTGCATTCTGGAAAGTGAAGTGTAGTCCTGGCTGGCGCTCACTTGTCTTGGCGACTCAGGGCTGGCACCGTTCACTGAAGTCTCTCACTCTCTGTCCTGCTGGGTCCTGGGAAGACTTTAAACATTCTGCTCAAGGTAGCACTTCGCATGTATCACCTGCCAACTCAGGGCCAGGCACGAGGCAAGGGATTTCACAGTTTTCATCTCAGATAGACCCACCTCCTGAGAGGTGAGCATGTGAGGGGATGAAACCAGCCTCTTCTTACAAACAAGAAAGTTGAAACCTAAATCCAAATGCACGGTCCTCGAGACTGCACACATCTCTATAAGACAGAGTCGAGCGGCCCCTGTGGGTTTCTGATGCTGTAAATCTTCCCAGGCGCAGAAAGCCTCAGCTTTCTCCCGAGGAACAACTGGTGCCATCCAACTGCCGACTTTGTGATTATCAACCCAACGCATAACGCACTACCCCGTCGGGGCTCCAGGATAGAAAGGCTTTACTATGGCCTAGCCAAGGAACCCTGGAGATGCTGCCATATAAGCCCCTCCCAGGGGGACGGGCACAGGAAAGTGGGTGAAAGGAGACATGAAAAAAATAATAATTTATGAATAATCAAGGGTTCATGAGGGAGGGAGGGAAAAATGAACAGCTGATACCAAGGGCTCAAGTAGAAAGAAAATGTTTTGGAAATGATGATGGCAACATAGGTACAAATGTGCTTGACACAGTGGATATATGTATGGATTGTGCTAAGAGCTGTATGAGCCCCCAATAAACTGATGAAAAAAAATAAAATAAATGCTTGACTGCTAATCAAAGTGTCGATGGCTGAAACCCACCAACCTTTCAGAAGTAAAAGGTGTGGCAGGCAGTCTGCTGCCATCAGATAGACAGCTCAGCGGTGGTCAGTAGAAAGATGGCCAGTCTGGCCTGTCCTTCTAGGGTCACTATGAATTGGAATCAACCCTTGGCTGAGTATCTTTTTTTTGAGTTTTATGTCTGAGTTTGTTGTTAGATGCCAAGTCAGCTCCAACTTATCATGACCCTGTGCCCAACAGCACACCCACTGCCGGGCCCTGTGTCACCCTCACGGTCCTTATTCTGTCCTTATTCTGCCCGAGCCCCTGCGCTCCTCTTTTTCACCAACCTCCGACGTTTCCAAGCATAATGTCTTTGTCGAGGGACGAGTCTCTCCCTATCACATATCCAAGTGAGGTGGGATGAAGTCTGGCCACCGTCCCTCTTAAGGAGCATTCTGGCTGCATGCCTGCTGGGACAGATGTGCTTGCGCCGGCAGGCATGGTACAGCCAATGCTCTCCATGAACACCACAATCCCCCGGCACCCACCAGTGCTCCGAGGGCCTTCCTTACTCCTTGTCCAGCATTAAGTCCTCGGTGCCACTGTGAAACGCCCCAGGGGCTTTGGGAACCCTCCTCACAGGTACAGTGGCAGCTAGGGCATAATGCTGGACCGCTGAGTGAGGGAGAGGCCGAGTTTTGAAGCACCTATATATTTGACAGATGTTAATGGAGTGATCTTGACCAAGACCCCGGAGGCAGGCAGGCACTCTGACGTTAACAGAGGTGGCTTTCACGCGTTGACGGCTGGGCAATGGTCAGGTCGCAGCACATTTCCTGCCCTGCGCTCCTGGAGTCCAGTCGCTCTCGTCGGGCTGAGGTTTTCGAAGGAGTGATGTCAACAAGCACACAGGCCTCCCTCCACGAGGCCCTCCCTCCTCTGAGTGGTTAATTATGGCACACATTGCGCAGCTGGCTAGACTTTTTGTTCCTCCCGTGTTCCTTCTAAGGGTCTCACAGGGTGAAGAAAATGAAATCACTTAGGTTCTATCTTTCCAGCCGCGCACGTGGTTGCCAGCCCTCTCTCCTGGTCCCTGGCTTCCCCTCCTTTTGGGGGCTGTGGGACCTTGCGCTGCTCCGCCTGCCTTCTCTCTCACCAGCAATTATAGCCAACATCATTAATTTGAAAGGCGAGGGACCGGGAACAATGGATTTTGAATTAACTAGTTCAGATAATCTGATACTTTTACTGGCGCGTGACAGGGTATCCAGTTAGCTGGGGAACAACAATTGCTTCCAATTGTACATTCTCCTGGACAAACTGCTCTGTGCTTAACGAGGTTTTACTGTCAAGGGCCCTCCAACAGGCAGTGTGTTTCATAGAGATTCTGAACTGGAGTCCCCAGTGCCTGGGACGGCTACTACTGCTGGGGGTCTTTTGGAAGACACAAACTTTCACCGTATACAAGAAAACGTGCTTCTGAGATTCTCTGGGCCGCAGCGATGTTGGGGTCCTGGGTTCTCCACAGGAACTCAAACTAGCCCTGGGCTTCTTTGGTGCTTGTCCTAGGTGAAGCGAGGACTCGTGCTTTGGTTGTTAGGTGCCCTCAAGTCGGGTCCAACTCATAGCAATCCTAAATTAGCAGAACAAAATGTCGCCTGGTCCCGGGCCCCTCACAGTGGCTGTGCTGCAGTCACGGTGTCCATCCAGCGCATTCACGGAGCCTCTTCCTTTGTAGAAGCAGAGTCCCGAAGGAAGGCGAGCACGCGCTTTGGGCACGTGATCAGGAAGGACCACTCCCCGGAGAAGGTCAGCATGCGTGGTAGAGTGGCAGCCCTGCTTGGGTCGTATATACCGATGCCTAGTAGCAGGGATCACTCACTAGCCAGCCTGTGCACTCCTGCATTCGTAGTGTAACATCCTTGCTAGAAGCAGCTGTGCTTGCTGTAGCTACATGTCCCTTTCCATCTGTGAAAGGAATCCTGATGGTTACATGCTGGGCTGCTGACCACAGAGTCAGCAGTTTGAAACCACCAGTTGCTCCTAAAAGACAAGGGTTCATTCTCCCAGAAAGAGTTATAGTCTCGGAAACCCACAGCAGCAGCTCTACCCTGTCCTATAGGGTCTCTAAGGGTCAGCATCTACTCAATGGCAGTAAGTTTTTTTGCTTTCCATCCATGAAGGATTCCTGGTGATACTGTGAGTTAAACATTGGCCTGCTACCTGCAAGGTCGGTGGTTCAAACGCATGGGCTGTGGCCACAGGTGAAAGATTGAGGCTGTGTGATCTGTAAAAGTTTACAGTCTCAGAAACCCAAAAAAAAATCCAGTCTTTCCTACTGGGTCTCTCTGAGTCAGGATCGACTTGGCAGCAATGGGTTTGGTTTGGTGCATGCATCCCTAAAAAGTCTGGCGAATGGGATAGAGGTTAGAGAGATGTGCCTCACTTGTAGGCCAGGAAGGTGTACCTTTCCCCCTCTCCTCTCCATCTCCCCAGCCGATTGCAGAGGTCTCCTGGCACCAGGAGATGGTGGTGCCACGAGATGAAGAAGCCTTGGATCCTCACCCACCAAAGGCCAGTGGACTGCAGAGAGGGCACAATAGCCTTGTATTGTGGGAAGTATTTTGGTTCCATGGGCAGTGGTGGCTCAGTGGGAGAACTCTTGCCTCCTGTGCAGGAGATCTGGGTTCAGTTCCTGGCCAGTGCACCTCAACACAGTTACCACTGGAAGTGGGGATTTGCATTTTGCAATGATGCTCAACAGGTTCAGCGGCACTTCCTGGCTCAGGAAGATTAGGAACAAGGGTCAGGTCAACAATCAACTAATGGGTCACAATAGTCTGATCTTACACATGGGGTCATCATGAGTCAGGGTCCACCCTGACAGCAGCTCACAACAGAAACATATTTGTTTCAGGACTCACTGGGTGATGCAAATGGTTAACTTGCTCAGCAACTAACTCCCAGGTCGGTGACTGGAGTCTACCTAGGGGTGCCTTGGAAGAAATGCCTGGCAATCTGATTCCAAAACATCAGCCACTGAAAACATCATGGGGCAGTTTGCCTCTGACACTCATGAGTGGCTCTGGATCAGAGTTGAAGCAATGGTGAAAGGCACTGGCCTCTTTTGCCAGCAGCGAGGGTTCCTCTAGCCGATGGCCCTTCTCCGGTCCTTCTCCTCCTGTATTTTTCTTCTTAGTATCAAAGGCAGGACACTCCCTACTCTAAGTGTAAGCACCCTTGAAGAGTGTCTAAGTGCTAGAGAACTGGCAGAGGGTGCAGGGAGGAGGGGATCGAACACTTGGCTTCATAAAGTACTACGTGGAGGAGTACCTTAAGCACACTGTCTATCTGGTGAGGTCAAGGACCATGTAGCACATATAACGATTAATATCGTCGTACATCGATACTATGTGCCAGATTAACGTGGGTGTGGGTTGGATATAGCAACTCTGTGTGTGCAGCCTTCTATTGCTCGTGGTCAGGGACCCACACTTTATATAACAAGGTCTTTGGAGCATAGTTAAAAAGAAAAGCGACAACAGAAGGAAACTTAACCAGAAGCAAAACCTATGAAAGTTGCCACTCCACGCGGCACATACCCCGGGCTTGGTCCTGCGAGGCTGAAGTTGTGTGGGATCTCTCCAGCAGCATGCGACGTTTCTGCGGGTTTGTTTGCTTGTGGTGTTTTCCTTGCGAAATATATTCAGAAGAGGCCGAACAATACTTCCTCGGAGTAGCAATTGGAAGTGGCACCGTCTTCCCCTCCAATTAAAAGTAACAAAGAGAAGCCTGCCTCTTGAGGATCATAATAGTTCCAATAGCAATCATTAACATCTTGGGTATTTAATGGGGACCCAGGAGAGCTCTGTAGGCTGCAACGGTCATATTCAATGGTGAGGCTGACTTTCCTTGTGGGGTGGGGGGTGCTGGGGGTTGACACTGACCCTTGGCCTCTCACCATTGTCCCGCCTGTCCCCATAGGGGGAACTCAAAACCCACATATGTTTTATCTTTGTTGCCTCCGCTCACTCCCGTCCATACGCCCCCACTTTGTGCAGCACAGCATGGGTCACCTCTGCCTGCCTGCTGCAAGCCTCTTCCTAAGGGGGGAACTCTTCTAGGGGGAACCTGGTGACCCCTGGTGTGTCCCTATGATCATGCCCCATGGGGGTTTCAGGATGGGTTATTTCAGAAGCGGATCACCAGGCACCACTGGACTGTCTTTCCCCTGTGGTCCAGTGTTGATCCTTTGTGTCCTCCCGGGCTTTGAGTCAATTCCAATTTGGGGTGACCTTGTGGCCAGAGTGGAGGGGGCTCCTTCGGTTCTCTCGGCTGGGATGCCCCTGGAAGCAGCTCTGGAAGCGTCCCAACAGGAACTGCAGTTGGCTTGATGACACTGGTTTGGTTCTCATTCGAGGGGGAAGCAGGCTAACAAGGAAGTGATCCTCTCCAATGGGCTCCTCAGACTGTCCCGCCTCCTGGCCGTCAGATGTCTCCAGCAAAGTCCTGGCTCATGGGCCTTAAGCTTCGTTATCATGGGCCCGAGAAAGATTTGGGGTGAAGCTGAAGGACAAACTCTAGTTTCTTTGTGGTTTCTCTTACAGGAGCAGGCTTGTCTCCTCTGCCCAGCCCGCCCGGTCCAGCCGCTGCACAACGGCCTGTGGTGGTGCTCTCAGAGCTGACGCGGAGCTGGCTGAGAGACGCACAGCAGAATGCTGCGGCTTGGAAGTGCCCCCGCCAACACAAGGCCCGGGATGGTGGGTCTCGGTGGGTCTCGGACGTGTAGTGGCATCACGGAGGAGACCACAACTTCACAGGTGATTCCATACTTCCCTCCTGTCCTGTTTCGAGCTATGGTGAGAAGTCTCACCCTGGCCTCAAAAGAGGATCCACAGCAAACCTGGAGCCAGGGGCTTTGGTGAGCAAAGACTGTCTTCCCATCAGTGAAGGGAGCTCCCGAAAGAGACCCCCCTTCCTATAAGCTTCTTGGGATTGCGTGGCTTCTGTTACAGCACGCCGGCTACTCGGCTTTCTAGCTCCTGCATGTGCAGCCCATGGGGTTGTGGGCAGATTCATCGCTTGCCAGAAGGGAAAGCTAAACAGCGGAGCTCTGGCCTCACCAGTCACATGCTCCCCCCGTTTCTATTTTCCGTGTATGGAGGTGGAATTTCTGAGTGGGTGTGGAGCCTGGGAGGGCCCCGGAAGCTCAGGGGCTCTGACCTTGCTGCAATCCCAATAGCCCCAGGACCCCGTGACAGACCCCGGTGGCTAGAAGTTGGGTGTTGACAACAAAGGATGCTGGGAGGAGGCAGGCTGGGCTGTGGCTGGGTGACCTTGGGGACAAGCATGCATTTGACTTCTGTGCTTCTCTCCGGGCTCAGCCAGAGCTTTGTTTTAAAAACAGAACCAGATGCTGCGTCTGAGCTCAGCTTCCGGACTGAAAATAAATTAGGGAAAGAAGGCTCCCCGCAGCGAGGCAGCAGGACAAAGGATGCAGCCTGCCTGAGGCGAGCCTGATGAAGCCTGGGGCCCAGGAGGAGAGGCTCTTCGCAGGGGCTGGACCGAGGGGGTCAGGCGCACAAGCGGGGCTGTCCAGCCTTTCCCCTGATTTTCCTCTGCCAGCCACCAGTGCACTGCTAGACACACGCAGCCTTGGCAAAGAACCAGGCAGAGAAGCAATGGCAGGGACAGCAGTGATGGGCTAGTGACCCAGCGGGTGAGGGAGGACTCCAGGGTGCCCTCCAACACCCCACCCTGGTGCAGATGTGCTGCCTGGCCCTGCCCCTCGAGTGTGGTTGGGAACCTGAGATGATTATGGGATGGATTATGAGGCATTATATGGCCAGAGCGCTTTGGCAGAAGGAATGAAGGTCGCCAATGAGTTGACTTTGAGGCAAACAAAGGGGAGGGTATCCTGGAAGCTCCTGGCCGATTCCTATTCGGATGAGTCTTTAGGAGGCGAAGCACTGAGACTCTCGCCTGCGGGCCTGGAAGAAGGTGAACACACAGCGAACACTGTGGCTGGGCTGCGTGGCCAGGCCCTGAGGGTGGGCTCCAGTTGCTGAGAGTGGCCCCTGGGGAATGGGCAGTAAGAAGCAAGGACTGCAGTCCTACAGCCACAAAAACTGGATTCTGGCAACCACCTGAAGGGGCTGGGAAGGACAGCCTGGGCTCCAGATGGGAACGCAGACAGGCAGACCACCTGACAGCAGCTTCTGAGCCCAGCAACGCCATGCCAGACCGCTGACCTGCAGAGGCTCAGAGATACAGGCAGGGCACCGCTGTAAACTGCCATGTGGGGAGGATGCCTTATGCAGACATGGAAAATGAAGAGATGCCATTAAGGACAGCAATGTTGAGAGAATATCTCTTTCCAACTCGTCTTCCTAGCATCTTCTTTCCTTGCCTTTCAAGCACCTTTCTCTCTGTTTACCTACAAATTCTTCCCTGAGGTCACCCATTCCTTTTACCTACTGATGGGCCTACCTGTGCATCCTCATCTTCATTCACAGACCCCCCTCCTGTGAAGTACGTAGGAGGGGCGAGCCACAGGATGAACGGAAGCACAGCCCCTGTCCTCCGGGATCCAGTCCAGGGCAGAGAGTGCCAGGATGGAGAGGGGCACAGGGTACCTAGCGGAGGGCCTCTCACGCGGCTTGGAGCACTCAGGAGCAGGTGCTCAGCAGAAATGGTTTCTTTCTTGGAGGGTGGAGCCGTGGGTCCCAGATTTTGCTGGGGTTCTGGAGTCACCCCGGAAGCCTTTGAAACCCCTCATGCTCAGGTCACACCTCAGACTAGTGCCCTCAGAATGTCCAGAGTTGGGGGGGGGTCTAATTCAATTGGTTGAAGCCTTGCCACGTCATCAGCCAAGTCGGGCAGCTGCTACTGTAGCGGCTGCCTGTGCGCTCTGTTCAGAGCTCCTCTGCAGGGCAGACACCTGCAGCCCTGGCTGAGACTATTGCTGGGCCTGTTGGTGATGGAAGGTACACAGTTCTGCCCTTCCATCGGAATTGCCACGGGCCACAGGAGCTTCCCCATCTGAAGTTCTCCTTCCCAAGTGGATGCAGGCACACAAAGGCCTTGCCCCTGGCCTCCATGTGGGGCTATTCTGAAGGGCTAGCCCTGCTCCCGAGCTTCTTGCAGGAGTCCCCGGAGGCTGCAGGGTTAACCACATTGTGGGCCAACTTCTATTGCTCCATCTTGCTGTATTAACCTCCGGACAAGTCTACTGCCCAAAAGTTCTCCCCAGAAAACCTGCCTGCCATGCTCTGGCTCAGAGTCTGCTTCCAGTAAAACCAACCTAAGCAATGACTAAGAGTCTGTGAGCAAGGCAAAGAGGAGAGGAGAGGGTTTCAGACAGAGAAACAGTGCATGCAGATACCCAGATAAAAAGCGGAGTTGTAACAGGTTGCCAGTTGCGGTCAGGTTGATTCTAACTTGTGGCGAATCCCTGTGTGTCAGAGTAGAAGTGGGCTTTTAAGGCTTTCCATGACTGATATTTTAGGAGTAGATCACCGGTCCGTTCTTCTGAGGCACACCTGGGTGGGTGGCCGCGAACCTCTCACCTTGGGTTTAGCAGCTAAGCTTGAAAACTGTTTGCACCACTCAGGGACTCTGAAGGGAAGGGAAGTCGATCCGTATGGTTTGAGTGGAGAATTTGTGGCAGAGGAGAGTAAAAGATGGATGCAGGGGACATGATCAGACAGGCCCTTGGTAAAGATGACCAAAGTTGCAGAACAGTTTGGACCAACCAAGAATACCTTTAAGATTTGTTTTGAAGTACTGGGTCATTGTCTTCTCAAAATCAGTCCAGGGGTTGAGCATTAGCCACAGAGTCTTGAAATGTCACCGGACCATGCCCATCCACTCAGCTCCCCAGGACGCAGGTGTGAGAACTGGTGATCAGGCGGCCCAGTGCAGGTGTGCATGAGCTGACACAGGGTCCCCAGGGACAGGCCGGGCAGAAGACAAGTGCTCTGTGCTTTCGGGCTCTGTGACAATGCTGAGGATGACTAGGAAGCCAGAGTCAGGGCCCAGCTGCTGGGTCCACGGCTGAAGCGAGGGGATGCCGGCCCTCTGAGAAGAAAAGCTTGGGCCCAGCTGCAGGGCATCCCCACATAGTCGTCCCCACATAGTCGCTCTGCCCCTCGGGTTCCCATGTGGGGCAGGGCAGAACTGTGCTCCATACGGTTCTCCTTCTTTCCGCTTGTAAAAACCATATGCATTGTGAATCTGGTGGAGGCTTACAGAACATACCATCAGTTTTACACTCAGCCATTCAGACACATCTGTTTCGTCTCCTCCATTGTAGGACCCTCAATGTATGTCACTTATCCCACCTCCTCTCAGTGTTTCCTGTTGCCAGCGCTCTAACCCTCCTGACCGCTATCCTTGGGGAAAGGCTGTTCTTTTGACCTTAAGTGGTTGGCGACACATACCGCATTAGAGTTACAGCTCTCCCTCTAGAGCCCTGGCGGTGTAGTGGGTTATATATTGGGCTGCTAACCGAAAGGTCAGCTGTTCAAATCCATCAGCTATTCTAAGGGATAAAAATGAGACTTTCTCTTCCTGTGAAGATTTACAGTTTCAGAAACTCACCTGGGGCAGTTCTGCTCTTTGCTATCGGGTCGCTTTGAGCCCCAGCGTGCACTATGATCGACCTGCCCCTGCTGGGGCTGAAAACCAAGCCATGGGGGTGAGTTCAGTTCAGCTCCAGACCTAAAGGGTGACTCAAGGTCACCAGTCTTTACCCGGACAGATGTCTGGTCTCCCGAAGGTTTCCGATGGCTGATGTTTCCGAAATAGATCACTAGGCCTTTCTTCTGACATGCCTCTGGGTGGGCTCGAACCTCCAACTGTGTGGTTGACAGCTGAGCACATGAGCCCTCGATGGCACCCAAGCACAGGACCCAGCGGGGATCTTGGTGCTCCCTGTGAGGGGCCAGCAGGCCCTGTGCTCTTTTTGCAGCAATGGATTGTAATAGCACTCTTAATATGGAAAGAACCAATATGTATTTGGGGATTCTATTATCATGCATTATCTATAAATTAGGTAATATATATGAGAGAAGGTGGTAAATGGAAAGGAGCTGTGCAGATGAAAAGGTATTATGTCTTTTGTTATGGTGTTTATGTAAATGAGCCACCGGAGCCGGCTGCGCCTGGAACTGGAACTCCTGCGCAAAGGAGAAGCTCCGGACTTGGTGTTTCACCAGGCGCCACGGGCGCACATTCTGCGCGGGCAGTGCCCTCAGCAGAGCCAGCGCTGCGTGCAGAGCGAGGGGGCTGAGGTCTCGACACGCCCCATTCAGGGAACTGTGGGATAACAGTATTCAAGCCGAGCAATTTGCAGAGTAAATTAAGGGGGATGAAGGTCCTATAACCGACACTGGGAGGAGGGAGGAGCGGAGCAGGAAGGAGGAGGGCGCGGGCAGGCGCTGTGTGGTGATCCCGACCTTTCGCAGCAAACCGGGCATGATACAACGTGTGTAGGGAACCCGAACCAGGCGGAACAGTGGATGGTGGGTACGCATGTTAACAAGAGAAGATTCAGCTCAAAACTCCATCTGCAAGGGTCTAACCCGAATGCCCCCTTCGATGGGCTAGCTCTCCGATGGAGAGCGGACCCCTAAGAATCTTTGACCGTCAGCTGCTCTGCGGAAGAAAGGTGAGGCTTTCTACTCGAGTAAAGAGTCAGAGTCTTGCAAACTTACTGGTGTGTGTGTGTGTGTGTGTGTGTGTGTGTGTGTGTGCATGCGCGTTCCTTTACCCCATCCTATAGGTAACCATGAGTGGACGTCAACTCGATGGCAGTGAGTTTAGTTTTCTTGTTTGTGGATCCCAGAGAGAAATAGCTGGTCTTTGAAGGTAGTTTCATTTTCTAAATCCTAATGTGAAAACTATCCCTTAGATAGTATATTTCATTTGACTGTGACTATAAACTCACTGCTCTCAAGTTTAGCTCACAGCAACCCTACAAGATGTGCTAGAACTGCTCTGGTGGGTCTCTAAAGTTGGAACCACGACTAGACCAGAAAACCTTATCTTTCCTCCTTGGAGTGGCTGGCGGGTTCTGATCCCTAACCTTGTGCTTAGCAACCCTGTTATTTTTCCCTTCAACCAATTGCAATGAGCCCCTTCCTTATCTTATAGGCCATGTGCTAGGCACCGTCTATGCACTCTCTCTGTATTCCTTACAATACTGTAAGGTGGTGGTGGTGGTGGTGGTGGTAGCTGCCATTGAGTTATTTCCGGACTTATAGTGGCCCCTGAAAAATGGAAGAAAATATTGCTTGGTCTTGTGTCATCCCGCGATCAATTCCAGATCAAACTGCTGTGATCTCTAGGGTTCTCATGGGTGGACTTTTCCAAAGACATTTTTCCTCAGTGTGTCTCAGTTTGGAAATCCTGCTGAAACATGTTCAGCATTATAGCAATGTACAACTTTCCACTGACAGACACCTAGTGGCTGACAATGTGTTGCCTTGGCCAGGAATTGAACCTGGGTCTCCCACATGGAAGGCTAGTATTCCACATCTGAGACACCCTTCTCCCCTCGTTGCAAGATCCAAACCAAACTTGGTGCTGTTGAGTGGATCCCGACTCACAAAGACCCTTTTAGGACACAGGGCTTTCAGGCTACAAATCTTTACAGAGTCCGACTGCAACATCTTTCTCTCACAGAGCAGCTGATGGGTTTGAAACATGAACCTTTCAGTTAGCAACTAAACACTTAGCCCCTGGGCCACCAGGTCTCCTTCACACACAATAAATATAAATACAATACCCAATTAACATCAATCAACTACCTACTGCTATTGAGTTGATTCTGACCATAAGTGATCTTATATAGACTCCACAAAGTTGTAAATCTTTACAGGAACAGAGAGCTTAATTTTTCCCCAAGGAAAAGCTGATGGGTTTGAACCACAGTCCTCATGGGTATCAGCCCAATACGAGGTGTTGTTGTTGTTAGTGGCTGTAGAGTCTGCAAAACAGAAACACTGCCCTGTGCTGTGCCGTCCTCACATTGTGCCTGTGTTTGAGCCCATTGTGGCAGCCACTGTGGCGGTTCACTGCCCCTCTACTTTACCAAGCCTGATGACCATTTCCAGAGTCTGGTCTCTCCTGATAATGTGTTCAAAGTGATTAGGACGAGATGTTGCCATCCTTGACTGTAAGGAACATCCTGGTTGTACTTCTCCCAAGACAGGTTTGTTTGCTCCTTTGGTAAGTCGTGGCACTTTTCATGTTCCTCAACAGCACCGTCATTCAGATGCATTGACTCTTCTTTGGTCTTCCCTATTCCTTGTCCAACTTTCACATGCATGTTAGGCTATTGAAAATACTGTGGCTTGGGTCAGACACACCTTAGTCCTTAAAGTAACATCCTCGCTGTTCAACATGCTAAAGAAGTCTTGTGCAGCATATTTACCCATACACTGTGTCATTTGATCTCTTGACAGCTGCTTCCATGTGTTAGTCTGGGTAGACTACAGAAACAAATTCATGGGCACACACATTATGGTACCTTGGGAGTGGGGTACTAGAGAAACAAATCATAAAGATGGAGAGTGGATGTTTATTTGACTTCTGCCTGATGGTAGTGTTTCTTCTTGGGCTAGACATAAGTCAAATATGTCCACACAGTTTACTGGGTTGTTTTCTGGAAAGAATATGGGAAGTTAAAGTTTTGATTATTTTGTTTGGTTGTAATCTTTGGTTATTCACATTTGAAATGGTGAAAGTGAATGTTGTTAATGTATATCTTGAGCTCAGGGGTAGAAATCGCCATTTGAATTTCTCAGACACCATGCTGCTTAAGGAAGATGGCTGACAGAAGGTCAAACGGCTGACAGATAGCTTGAATCTGGTTTAATGCTATCAGACACTATATCCCATATTTTTGTATAAATAGAATAGCTTAGATAAGGATTTAGAGAAGCTATATAAGGATTGAACTTGACTGTTTTAAGACTTGAATTTAGTGTCTGATTCTACATTGTTTAAACTGATTTCTTCTGCTTATTATTGATATAATGATTGATAGGAATGCTTGTTGGGAAGTATGAAAATAGCGAGTTCGTAAAAGCCCACTTGTCTTCAGCTATTAAAATTATATCCTTAAATGGGTTTAGGACATGCCTACAAAGAATGCCTGAAAGGATAAGCCCCACCCAGTGCTTTGGAGTACTCAGGACATTTGCATTCCAAGAGACTTGCCTGGGGGCAAGATTGACATATTGAAGAAAAAGGAACTCTTTGGCTTTTTGAAATCTTGAACTAGTGGTTTTTGTCAGAAGCTGGAAAAAAGCTGGAAACCAAGAAGAAAACTCCTCTCTAGGACTGAATGTTAAAGGGAGCCCGAAATGCTTGCTCGGTGACCACCTAGATCCACATGTTGAGTGGAAGTGGGAGAAATGCAGCAATAAAGAGATGAGTTGAGTCTGGCCACTGACACCCTTGGACCTGATTTACAAGGAACTAGAGGAGAAAATGAGAGTGGGTTGACTGGTCTGAAGTTCATGACTTAGCACATGAACAACTAGGGTTGTTGAGAATTTGTGATGGGGCCATGGTCTAAGGCAAGGCAATCATTGGGCACCCTGGTGCAGCTAAGTGAGGCAGCCCACATTGAGTTGCTCAGAACCCAACCAGATGAAGATAAGATATTTTAGCCTATGAACTGGGGCATATTGCTACAGACTTTATGAATGGCCTTTCCTGATTTGACTGTGCTTACGGATGCAGACTTCACAAGGTTCCAACTGGAATGAAGATTCTTCACATCAAAGAACATGATTGTCTCCTCAGAGCACTGGGTTGATGTAAGTGGAAACTATAGAAATTGGGTACCCAAAATGGGGCAGATAAAGGCATGAAATAGCTGGCTTACAAGGTGTAGGTGTTAGGCATAGGACATTTTTTTTTAACTGACAAAATATTATGTTTAAAGGAGAGTGATGCATATTGAATTATATGCATTTTAGTTTTATCCTGTTAGGTACAGATATGATTTTATTACTGTTTGTTTGAAAATTATATATGGCTAAAGAGTTATATAAAAAGGTCAAATTGACAAGGGGTG
>NW_022111324.1:16061010-16062616 GCF_000313985.2 Echinops telfairi
GGGAGAGGATACAACCCTGACGCACACCTTTCTTGATATTAAACCATGCAGTATTCCCTGGTTCTGCTGGCACAACTGCCTCTTGATCCACGTACAGGGTCTGCGTTAGCACAATGAAGTGTTCTGACATTACCATTCTTCTCAAGGCTATCAAACGCTTTTGCATAGTCAGAAAACACAAGTAAATATCTTTCTGGTATTCTCTGCTTTCAGCCAAGATTGAGCTAACATTAGTAATGAGATCCCTTGCTCCACATCCTCTTCTGAATCACGCCTGCATATCTGGCAGCTCTCTGTCAATGTATAGCTGGAACAGTTGTTGGCTAATCTTCAGCAAAGTTTAATTGCATGTTATGTCAATGATATTGTTGTATAATTTTCACATTCTGTTGGGTCACCTATCTTTGGAATGGGTTCAAATATGAATCTCTTCCAGTCAGTTGGCCGAGTAGATGTCTTCCTGATTTCTTGGCATAGACGAGTGAGTGCTTCCAGTGTGCCATCAACTTGCCTTGTTTTCAGCTAATGCTTTGAGTGCAGCTTGAACTTTCTTCCACACCATTGGTTCTTGCTCTTGGGCTACCTCCTGAAGTGGTTGAAGATCAACAAGTTTTCTTTAGTTCAGTGACTGTGTATTATTTTCTTCTTCTTTGGATGCTTCCTGTATCATTCAATATTTTGCCTATAGGATCTTTCAATATTGCAACTCGAGGCTTGAATTTTTTCTCGAGTGCTTTCAGTTTAAGATATGCTGAGTGTGTTCTTCCTTCTCAGTTTTTTAATGCTAACTCATTGTACATTTCATGATAACATTTTACTTGTCTGCTTGAGCTACCTTTTGACATTTTCTGAATCTTTGACTTCATCATTTCTTCCATTTTCCTTAACTGCTCTATGATTGAGAGCAAATTTCAAAGTCTCTTCTGACATCCACTTGGATCTTTTCTTTCTTTCCTGCCTTTTTAATGACCTTTTGCTTCCTCCAAGTATGATGCAACAAGGGTCTCAGGCATGCCAGTAATTGTGAGGATGACAATTTTTCATTTTGTTGCACGTAGGGTTGCTATGGGTGTGAACTGACTGTCACCTAGCAACAACAACACCTCAATGCATCAAATCTGCTCATGAGATGTTCTCAAAAAGAGTATGTCACATGTGACATATACTCATGGTCACATTTAGGCTCTTGTACACTTGTTTTAATTCTCTTCAGCTGCAACTTGAACTTACAGATGAGCAATTGATGGTCTGTTCCACTGAGGGACCATGGCCTGGTTTTAGTTCCTGATATTGAGTTTCTTCATGGTCTTTTCCCACAGATGTAATCAACTGGATTTCTGTGTATTCTGTCTGGAAAATTCCATAATGTATGGTAAAGGTATTTTCTAGGGATAACGTGTTGGTCTTGAAAAATTCTACCATACCATCTGCAGTTTCATTTCTATCTACAAAACCAAAGTTTCCATCAAGGGAAATAGAGGAAAGATCTGGGAGGCAAAGGGCATCTATAGAGGTCTAGATAAAGACATGTACATATGCAAATAAATTTATATATGAGGATGGGTAAATAGATCTATGAGCCTATATTTATAGGTTTAGTATTAAG
>NW_022111324.1:16064842-16098762 GCF_000313985.2 Echinops telfairi
ATCTCCACCATGTTTCTTTGTATTCACTGCTAATCTGCCTCTGCTGTGACCCAGGGCCTCATTTGGGGACATGGACAAATAATCCAGGCCCTTGTGTCTGGATCCACAAGCTCTGCTCAGTGTTAGGGTGCACCCCTCTCCTGACAGCCAGCATGCCATCTCTCCCCCCAGGGCTCTCCTATCCCCATGGCAAACTGAGGCTCCCGCCCCAGCAGCTCCTCTGGTCCCTCCTAAAGAGAGGCCTTATCAGCAGAGTATTTCCATGTCTCAGAGAAGCTGGGTCAGCATCACCATCCGTCTGCCCCTGCCAGCCCCTCGAGCTGTCCCTGCCACCGCTCCTTTCGTCCTCCCTCCTCCAGTTGTACCTATTTGGTATCCGTCTAGACCTCTCGATGGGATGGCAGGAGCAGCTCCCTGCACCCCTCCCCTCCAGAACTCTGCCATGTTTGTCTCCCATTTCCCCAGGCGAGATTGATGACTGGCTGGCTGAGAGGCAGCTGCAAGATACCAAACGCAAGCATTGTCAGAGCAGGCAGGGGAACAGATCCCACTGTGTGTTCCTGTCCCTCTTCTGTCCCACCCAGAGCTACGCCGAGCCATTTCCTGGTTACAGCACTCCCCCCTCCCTGGCCACCACCCCCCACTGCGGTCAGTAGAGCTGCCTGTCTCCTTATGTCAATGTAGGAGCCCAGGGGTGTCAGAGCATCCCCTGAGCTGATGCACAATCTAGAGCCAGTGAGAACGAAGCCCAAAGGTGGAGGAGCATCACATCTGTGTGCACCGTACACTGTGAGCACTGTGCTGGGACTTAGCCCTCTGCCATTAAGTGACATGGTATTTAACCTCTCTGGACCCAGTTTTCCCTCCCTGTTAAATCACAATTCCTGTCTAAGGGGATGGTTGTGAAGAGCAAATACAGAACAATAGTGACCGTGTATTCTCTAAATGATGGGTGTGACCATTATCATCACGGGGCCAGGATGGGAGCAGAACTTGGAGAATTATCCTCACGGGAGCCTCCTTATTGCATCAGAAGGATGATCTCATGCCAGAATATTCCACCCCAGAACCCTCACTTCTGACCATCTTAATAAGCCTCCCAAACATCAAAACTAAAACCAAAGGAAAAATAAAACCAAACCAAACTCACTGCTATTGAGTTGAGGCCAACTCATGGCAACCCCGGGGCAGGGTAGCACTGGCCCCATGAACTTTCCAGGCTCTGATTCTTAATGGCAGTGGGAAGCCTCATCTTTCTCCTGCAGGTCCCTGGAGGTTTCAAACTGCTGAGCTTGACATTAGCAGCCCAATGTGGCTCTGCTGTCCCCCCAGCCACCTTCCCGGGCCTGAGAACACTTTTAGAAGGCTGCTAAGTCCACCATGAACCTCTGCTGTGCTGAGTCAAACACAGAGTGCTTCCCCAGTTTGGGGGAATGAAAGCTCTTTGGTGGCACTTTATTCTAGGCACCATTCTGAGCACTTTATTTGTACCTGCTCTTTTAACCCTCACAAAAGCTCTGTGGAATAAGAATTAATTTAATCTCATTCACATCCACTCATCAATCACGTATGTTCTCAGAGATCAGCACTGGGTCAGATGCCCAGGATGTAATGGAACAGACACGGGCTCTCCTCTTGAAGAGCTTAAAGGTGGAATCAGACCACACACAACAGGCCGGGGGGATGCACACCACAACCAAGAACGTACAGCCAATGGGAGCCTGGTAGCATTCGGGTGCTAGAATAATATGGAATTAAAAAGGAAAGAGATAAAGTTTCCATTTAGAATATGTGTCCAATTGCCTCCTTTGCTGTGAGAACAGAAGATCGCAATTGCCCCTGGCTCCTTCCTAAATTATTTGGTTTTTAATAGTTTTATCGGCATTTACTTCACTAACACATGCTTTAATAATTCAATCATATTAAGGAGATTTGTGCAATTATCATCACAATCAAACTCAAAACATTCTCTTCTCATACTCATTAGCTCTCTATTTCTCCCCATTCTCCCCTGCCATGCCCCCAGGCCATTATCAATCCAGTTGCTGGCTATTGATCCACCTATCCTGGATTCCATATACAGAAAATCATACAAAACACAAACAGGAGTCAAACAAACAAAAAGACCAGCAACAATAACTAGACAAAACATAGAAAAGCCCCAATCACAAAGAAAGCAGAGCTGGATGAATGTTTCTTAAGGATATGGCGGGAGATGTTAGGTGGATATAGAGCTCATAACAAGGAGTACAAGAAAGAAAATGTTCAGAACTTGATTGTGGTCGTGATTGTGAAAGTCTTCTTGATGTGAATGAACTATTGAACAGGGTAATATGTGGATTATGTCCCAAAAACACTGTTTCAAAAAGAAAAACTCACAGAAAATATTAATAACCGAAGCAGCTTTATAATGGGTCAAAAGTAAGACTCAATATAAAGCATTACATTTTAACCTATTTCTGCCATAATCCACTTTACACTGGTAAAATCAACTGAGAGCAAAGGCTGGTCACACCTCTGGACTATGGTCTGAGCGTGTTCATCAGAAGCTTAAACCGTGTGAGTGTCCAGCAACAGGTTTTGGGCTTCCACTTTCATCCATAGCCATCCATAGCCAAACCTAGTGTTCTCAATGGAAGCTCTGATGCCACTCCTTCTTTGGGATGTGGATTTTATTGTCTATGATCCTTAGATCTCACAGGCCGGTGTGCTTCTTCTATGTGGGCTTAGATGACATGCATGACTCCTTGCTTTAAGACAAGCCTTTATGACCCCAGATGCTTTTCCCCCGATAGCCAGGAACCATCTGATGGCTTCACCCTCCTTTGCTATAGCACCATATCTTCAGTGATCTCTTCATGAGGGCTAGCATCAAGCAGAGCCATGACATAAAAATGAATTGTTCTTTGATTGGGGCTAGAAGTAAGTGAAAGCCCCCAATCCAAGCACATATCTATGACTTTTGTGTGTCTCTGATTCTCTTTCGAGATATCATTATCATTTGATGATAGAGAACATTATAAATCATCCCCATGGGGCTTAAAGTAATTCTACTGATAGTGTCATTAATTTAGCCAATGGTATATAATTTAAAACACAGTTGAGAAAAGAAAATTATACAAGTATAGGTCAGCTTCAGACAGCAGTACATAAATTGCTGGCTTGTACAGATTGAACTCCTAAGTGATTGGACACAACCAACACAAACCATAGGGCAACACTTTTAATAACATTCATTCACAAAGGCAGAACCATGTCTACTAGATTAATCCATGTCATATCAAAACAAAAGAAGGCATTAAAATAATAAATATATGTAGGCCCAGGCCACTATTCATTGGGAACCTTCTTGATTGAAAGGAAATCTGAACCAAAGTCCAACAGTCTCTAATTCCATCATTTCGGGACAGTAGTCATCTGCTTCTTCTCACAGTAGGGTGTTTCTGGTTTAACTCTAAGGGCATGTGTCACTTTCTTAAATCTGCTACAGGTGAGTTTGAGGCAAAGCCCAACTCACTTAGTTGGGTTTCCACAGTTAATCTTATGAAGGATGTTATAAGCCGCAAGGAAAAAACAACCAAACTCACTGCCATCGAGTTGACTCCCAGTGGCCCCACTGGAGAGGGCAGCATTGCCTAAAGAGGACAGTCTATGGTCTGGGTCACGAAGGGCTGGATAGAGATGAGGCCAAAAGTGTCCAATTAAGAACCTGGTATCAGGTATATTCTCCCCTTGGGTTCTATATAAGTACTGCTGGTGGGCTGCTAACTATGTACAACTACTATGGAAAGTGATATGGCGCTACCTAAAACAACTGGGACTAGAAATAACATATGACCCAGCAAAACCTTTGCTGGGCATAGACCCCCTCCCAAATTAGAGACAGAACATGAACAGAAATATGCTCTCCCATGTCTAATGCAGCACAGTTCATGATAGCAAGAAGCTGGACACAACCCAAATGTCCATTGATAGAAGCGTGGATAAAGAAAGTCTGGTACAGACACACAATGGAATCTTGTGCATCCCTAAAAAATAGTGATGGAACCACGAAATACCTAATGACACAAATGGATGAATGGGCCTGGAGAATATGTTGAGTGAAGTTAGTCAACCTCAAAAGGACAAAGATTGTATGAGTTCACTCATAGAAGGGCAACAACCAAGATGAAGGCAGACTTCTAGTCTCAGGCCATGTAATCTTCTAATCCGGTCTCCCAAGCAATAAGGTAGTGTGCCTGCCTTGTGCTCATGAACTACATATCATATCCTTTATATAGAGACCTCTAAAACCACTTTGACAGAGGACCTTATCTGAGGTCAGTTTTTCAAGATGAGGAGAGAAAGAGAAGACCATTCAGTTGCTGCCAGTCAACATTGTGCTAAGGTCACCCCAAATTAACAGACACTCCTACAAAAGTAATAAGCCAACCTTACAGGAAATTCAAGTCAGAATGGGGGGGTGTTATGTATGTTTTAGAGAAGGTGATTACATTTATGTTGGTGGGTAATCTGGGAGGAGCAATCTCCCACTTGCATATAAAACACTTAACAATACCATCTAGAACCCCATGGGATAATATACCCGGTTTTCCTATTGAAAGTTTTGTGTGTGTGTGTGTGTGTGTTCTTTTAATCAAAGATGGAATAGAATAATCCTGGTTAATGCAGGAGAGATGCAGAACAAAATTTCAAATTCTCAAGGAATCCACACTTCCTGGAGCTATTGAGGTGTAATGACTCCTTAAAACAATTATCGTGAAGGAATTTTTGCATTGTGAGCCAAACTACACCCAGTAGTCATCTTTGAACCAGACAGTATTAGCCTAATTAGAAAACCATGTCTATATTGAGCATTATACTCTTTTAGAGACTTATCTACATGTGATCCAATGGACAACAGTGACTCCGAAGGCTAGATGGGAAGCTTGGCGGGGCAGTGGGTTGGATTTGGGTGCAATGATTTGGAAGATGTCACCAAGAAAAGTGACAGAGCTTGAAGAAGGTAACCAATGTCACTGAGCTGTGCACACAGAAAACGTGTGCCCATTTGTGCACTAGCAAACAAATCAACAACAACGTTTTAAATCATCAAGGCTCCATTCAGGTTCACTGGTCCATGATCGCAGATTTGGTCAGTGGTCATTATAAGGGTCGCAGTAGTCAAGCACCTTCATCTTTTTCTGTGTTAGCAGGAGAGCCCCCTGTGGGTTCGAGGAAATACAAGCCAATGCAGATGGGGATGCTACAGTGCAGCCCGTGTGTCCTATGAGCTTCACAACATTGCCTGGGAATCTCGATTTCAAGAATTTAAATAGCAGTTCACCCACCAGCCAAATGAGTGATGAAAATCCTGTACATTAGTATCAGAGTCATTCTTCTAATATAGAATCCTCAGTAATGGCAATGGAGTGAATATGCCCGGAATAGTATGTGGCTTATTGGATGCCATGTGCTGACTGAGGGCTTGGCTGTGTTGAGGGCATTGGCAGCTTCTTCCTCCCCTGTCTGTGCAGTCCCATGACCTGACCATCCCCTCCCCCTGATAGGCATCCATATTCAGTCTTGTACAACCTTTAACTTGTCCCAGCTCTCTCAAGCCTCTATAATACTCGTCAAACTCAATACACTATCTACCGAGTATAATGAACTGGGTAGTGAATCACCTGCCCATCCGTCAAGCCCAGTTCCTTCTCTCGGCTTTCCTGAAGCACCTGGGAGCTACCTCTATTAAAATACTTATCATAATACACCCCACTCCAATGAATTTACAAGTCTCTGCCTATACCTAGCCTGAGGGACCAGAGGGATGTACCTTACTCATCTTGTGTCCCCAGCACCTAGCACATCGAGATGCAAGCTGGGCGCTAAATTAATCTCTGTGGGATATATTTATCAATGTCTCTCTTTAATTCTCTTTCTCGTCTTATTCTTTTCCAATTCTGACAGTTTGTTGGATAGTCAAATAATGATCGTTTCATCTTTTTCTTTTTTTTAAAAAAAAAAACCTGTCTCCTGAGTTAAGGCGAACAAAAATCACATTGCCTTCTCTATTGTCTAGAGCAGTGGTTCTCAACCCACAGGTGACCCTTCCACAGGGGTCACCAGATTCATCACAGTAGCAAAATTACAGTTATGAAGTAGCAACGAAAATAATGTTATGGTTGGGGGGTCACCACCATGTGAGGAACTGTATGGTTGAGAACCACTGGTTTGGAGGATAAGTGTGTCTCTTACAACTTTTCACTTGGAGCATGTAGCCTTGTCTGTATTCCACATAGCCTCGTCTTCTTACACCCATCCCAAGATGTGTTCCTTCTCCCTTTCTCATTGTTCTCATGCCATTTCCTCCTACTTGAAGGCCCTCTGCACCTACACCAAGCCCTCACGCCCTCTCAGGTGCACTGGAGTGTGCTACAAGGGTGCCTTGTGGAACAAGAGCATCAGCATCACTCAGGAGCTTGTTGGAAATCCAGAACCTCAGATCTGCAGAATCAAAGCCTACCTTTAACCACTTCACCAGAGGATTGGTAGATGATGCATCAATTTTGATCAGGACTCAGAAAACCCTTTCTGTAATGGACCAAGCCTTAAATGTTTTCTATTAGATTGTTAATTCATCAGTAGTAAATATTTGAGACAATCAGGGCTTTCTACTCCCATGAAGAGTTACAGTCTCAGAAACCACAGAGGTTGTTCTTCCCTGTCCTGTAGGGTTGCTATGAGTTGGCATCAAATTGAAGGTATTGTGTTTTGTTGGGAACTATTTGAGGACCATCACGTTTCTGTCAAAACCATGCAGCTTGGTTAGCAACTATATGTGGCTATGTCCCAGTGAAACTGCATTTACAGAAGAGAGGGCAGACCTGCTCCTTGTAGAGTACACCTTTGGTCACGATAAAAACCAGCCTCTAAGATGGTCTTCAGTGGTGACACAGGTATTCGCTCTCTTGAATATTTCCCTACTCAGCTCCTGCCTGAGTGTGCAGCTTCTACTAGCCAAGATATGGCAAAAGGGTTATTGACTTCTTCTAATAGACAAGATATGGCAAAAAGGATGAGGTCTCACTTTTGAGACTACATCTTAAAAAGGCTGTGGGTTCCATGTTGAAGTTCTCCCTCTCTCCTGTTTTCTCTAGGATTGTTAGCTCCGAGGAAGCCGGGGTGTTGGGTAGCAAGCAGCCCTGTGAAGAGAGGTGCTGCGTCTACCAACAACTCTTGAAGTGATTACAGCGAGGGAGGATCTGCGCTACTAAGCCACGCCAGCTTCCAGTTCCATAGAAGCGGGAAGTAAAATGTTCGTCACTGTTATTTTAAACCTCGAAGTCTGCGGTAATTTTTCTGCTCCACGATAAATAACTCACTCATACTCCAAACTTCCTTTTATCTTTCCTTCTAACTCCTCGAGCCCTGTGTGTGTATCGCATGAATAAGCGCATGAACGGAAGCCAGCGTACATTATATTTTAATGACGTGGATCAGTTCTAGCCCCAGAAGTACATTACAGATCCTGCGAAGGGCAGGGACCGTATCTTACAAAGTAAATGGACATTCTTCATGGAGTGTTTATTGAATTTAAGTTAGAAAAAAAAGATTTTTTGTTTCCTATTGGAAAATCAAGAGCATGACTTTGCGGTGGCAATTATTTCTGTTCTCCAATGCCCGGTTTCTTCAGAGCCAGCACAGGAAGTGTGACTTCTCCATCAGCCAGGAAAGTTTTACATGTGAAAACAGTAAATAAATAAATAAATGCTTTAAACATGCGCACATTCACACACCTTAAAGCTTTTTTCAATTACATGAAAGATTTTTTTTTAAGCTGAACTTTGCTGTGGAACCGATCCTTTTTTGAATTCTTAGATGAGAGAGAAACGGTCTTTGGGTGAGAAAGCCTGTTTCCGGGTTCTCTTTGAGAAAAATGTAATCCACTGTATTCTGTTCTCCAGTTTTCATCCTGCCTTCTGACTGTCGGCGCTTATCTCTTGCTCTTTATTTCCCAGTTTCCTGGACACCTACGGAATGCACTCTTTCTCCCCACTCCCCTTTCCCAGAGTTTGCTCACAGAACCTCTGAACTGCTTGTTTCTGGGAGTGAGGAAACAGCCAGGTCTTTGGAAAGAATCCTTTTTGGTCAGCTCAGTGACTTGGACAACTAGTAAACCTAAGGCACGATTTCACACTTTCTGATACTGAGTTGAAAGGGTTATGCCTAAATGCTTTCCAACCATTGTGGGTGAAATTGTGTTCCCCCAATATATGCCTTGGACCCCTGGACCTGTGGATAGAGGGCCTTGCTTATATGACAATGAGACATTATGCATTCAAGCAGAAGGTTGGCGTGCAAACTCACGCTGCAGCTCTGAGGAAGAAAGACCACAGGAGCTTCTCTCATTAGATGAAACCAATCCCACCCTATTGTGATAGAATTCATCCTGACTCAGGGCCACCCGACTGTGATAGAATTCATCCTGACTCAGAGCCACCCGACTGGGCTTTCTGAGGCTATAAATCTTTACAGGAACTGGTAGCCTCACCTTTCTCCTGCAGAGTGCCTACTGGGTTTGAACTGCTGACCATCATTACCAATCCGTGCTTACCAGAAAATGCCCTGTGGAGTGGTTGACTGTTCTGTGGTGTCAATATGAGTTCAGAATGAACCGAAGAGACCCAGTGGCAACATACGTGTGAGGGTGATTCTATTTTGAAACACAGTGATCTTTGTTACGTTAAGGAGGGCATGTAATAAGTTTAGGGTGTATCCTAACCTTAATGAGTTTTAAAAAATAGTAGGCTAGAGACAGAGAAGAGCGTAGGGAAGTTGGAAGAGACTGATTTCACAGGAAGATCGCCAAGGGCCTGAGGGATGCTGGGGCTACAGAAGCTGGTGGAGGCTCAGATCATTCCCCGAGTCGCCAGAGAGAGGCTTTCCTGAGAGTTGATGCCCTGAATTCCCACATCGAGTTTCCTGAACTGCGAAAAAACAAATGCCGCTTCTTGAAAGCTACCCTCTTCAGTATATGTTTGTTACAGAAATACTATATAACTAAGACAATGATCAATGGTGAGTGGGCCGGTTACACATGTAGAGATCTCTGGGTTAGGGGCCACATTTTGCTTTATTGTTATTTTCAATTTCTGTATTTTTTTTCTTGCGAATGGAACTAAAGTTCAAATGGTGGAGGCAGGCTCTATATTTTGGGGTGGGGTGGGAATGTGGCCAAGGAGAGAAAGAAAGCAAGAGAGCTTTATAAAATGCATGTACCTTTTCCACCTTAAATCCAAATTCTTTATTTTCTCTATAAATTACACTCTGTCATAGAGATGAAATTAGATAATATTTTATTCATCGGGACCCCTACCCTCCATCCTGGGATGCTTATGACCCATCCGCAGGGACGTGGGCACCGCGCCATTCCTGCTTCAGACTGCCTTTCAACGGCAGAGGGCCTGGAGCGTGAACAGTAGCCACACAGAAAGATACCTGAGACTCATGTATGTACTCAAACACCAAGTTCCAATCTGATCTGTCAATTACAGACCCAGGAAATTATAGAATGAAGAAATTGGCTTAGCATGTTTTTCCAAATAAAAGACAGCATTAAACTTAAAATCTAGCTTATTCTATGAAAACAAGAGTTGATAGATTCCACACACACCCCCATAAAGGGCTAGCTGTGCCTTAGTATCTCCTTGTGAAAGGATAGAACTAGCAGCCTAGAAAGGAAACTTGGTGCCACAGTGGTTAAATGGTTGGTGACTAACTCAACGTCGGCAGTTCAAATCCACCCCGGAACTTCCTGTAGAAAGACCTGGTGAAGATTAGAAGCTGGACGCTCGCTCTGTCTCATGGGATTGCTGTGATTCAGCCTGGACTTGATGGCCCCGCCACCAACAGCACCCTGCAACTTGCAGAGAGTTTCTCTAGGAAGTTTAAAAAAAGGGGTGGTGGTTACAATAGACTACAAACGTGTCCAGTTTAGAATACATATAAAACTAGTATATGGGGCTGGTTTGAGGTTACTAAAAGCAACTAGATATTTATAGGGCAAAAACATCAACAGCATTGCAGGTCTGTATCTCACTCTTGTCTGGAAAGAGTGGATGTAGTATTTTACTTAAACAACTCCCTGCCCAACGCCAGCTACTTTTTACTGCCAGCGGAATACTAATATAGACTTGTAGGTCTCTCTGGATTCGCCCACTTCTATTCCTTCAGCAGCAAGTCTCGGAACCCAGTGCGGTAAACTTGTGGTAGAACAAAGCTGGCTTGCTTTCAGAACAACAGAACATGCGCTGAAAATTAATTCAAATATAGCATGTCAAATACTTGCTTCAGTTTAAACTCATAAAACTCGATTTCATTAAATTGTGTTTTCATTTATGTCAAACGACTGTCTTGCCTAAGTTTTTAAAAATTATTTTAGAAGTTAGAAAACGTAGGCAAATACATTTTAAAATAAAATGTCATGCTAAAGATAACTTAGTATTGTAATGTTGATTTTATAATGGGATGATGGATTATGAGGTCTGTGTTGTTTTTTGATTGCAATTTATATCAACAGTCCTAAAGGATCTCTACCCTCTCTCCCTGTGGAGACCTCATGACAGCTGCCAGCTGGCACCTCAGAGAAGTCTGCTTCTCATGACTCCAGTAAGTCTGGTAGTGCGGGGTAGGGGTGTGAGCACACTGACAGAGACAGGGATGCTTAAGGGCAACAGGGAGCCCTTGGCTGCTGTAACTGGTTAATGCATTTGGCGGATAACTGAAAGGATGGTAGCTCAAGCCCACTGAAAGGCACTTAGAAAGAAAGGCCTGCTAAAATACCTTTGAAAATTCAGTCAATGAAAGTCCCATGGTACCCATTTCTGTTCTGGCACACACGAGTCACCATGAGTTTAGATAACTCAACGACAACAGGTTTGGTTTGGTTTTTGATGCAGCAGAATTGAATTTGTGCTTTACCGATCCTAAATCATAACTCCTGGACCTGTTTCTCATCCACCCAAGTCCCTGGCTGTTCCCCTCTTCACCTCTTTGTCCACCAGTGAGGTGATTGATCATGGACTCTCCCTCCAAAGGGCACAGGGCCCACGAAGCAGTCCTCTCTCTGAACCTCGAGTCCCAGTACACAGTGACTTCTCCCTAAGGATATGATTACGGCATGCTTTAAGAATCTATTTTCATTTTTTCCAAAGTCAACACATACGCATTGGATAGCTACTCTGAGCCACACACTGTAATAGATGGGACACACATAGTATGAATGAGATATAATCTTGACCCTGGAAGACTTTGTGGCCTGAGAAGTGGACGCATTTATTTAAAATAAAGCTGCAACACAGATGGGCTTGCCAGTCCCTCAGAAACGTCCTTCTGGGAAAGAGCCCTTTTCATGGTGGAAAGAAGCACGTGGAAGGGTCAGAAGGCTCTGAGCGAAAGGGAACCCACTTAGCAGTAGAGGCATCTGCTCGAAAGGAGTCAAGATCTCTACCCATTTCAAATAAGCAAGGGTGGCACCTTGAGGAGTTCACTCAACCCGATGCATCCGTAAGATTGAGTCTAAGTATAGATTAGAAATACTTTTACATGCGTTTTCAGCTCCTGTCAAGTTTTTTTTTAAATCTTCTGATTAATGGGGACAGCACTTTTTAAAATGCAGAAATAGGATAGCAGTTTCTATTAAGTATTGGCCAAACTAGCAAACGTGGTTTATTTTATCCTAAGAATGGCTATCCTTCCAAGACAGCCACACAGAGATAGTGGCAATCAGATCTGTGACCCCACCTGACCTGACTTGGATCCATCAGACGTCCTGTCTTGCGAATTTAGAGTTGGGACAAAAAGAGAGCTAATCTGTTTGGGTCATGTGGCAATGAAGTGTGCTTAAGAGCTGTGTGGTCCTTCTGCTCATCGCCTCCGTGGGACAGCCGAGAAAGGAAGTTTGGGCACAGAGCGAAGCAGGTATGGGAGACAGGGCAAGGGGTGTGAGAGAGCGCTGTGGGTAGCCGGAAGCTTCTGGTTTGTCTTAGGTTGATTTCTACTGAGAGGTAAAACCAGTGAAGCTTATATCTGTACATACAGAGATGGGTTCACCTCAAAGAAATGGCCCACAGTTTTAGAGGCAGGCAAGTTCCAAATCTGTAGGTCAGATATCAAACTGGAGCTTTCTTTTGACTCATGTAGCTGCAGGGGCTGATGAACCCCAAATCAGAAGGTCAGATGGTGGACTTCTGGCTACAGAGGAGAATGAATCCAAGGTTGGCATGAAAAAGGACTAGCTGCTACCAACTTCCAGAACTGACAGACAACGCAGCAGGTCTATCTTTAACAGGTAACACAGTTTGAATTGCAGCGCTGGAGAAGACTACTGGAAGCACCCTGGACGGCCAAAAGGAGAAGGAGATCTGTCTTGGAAGAAGTATGGCGAGGACGATGAAACTTTGCCTTGCATACTTTCAACGTGTTGTTAGCAGAGAGCAGTCCCTGGGGAGGGACATTCTCCTGGGTAAAGGAGGGGCAGGACAAAAGGAGAGGGCCCTCGAGGAAAGGGATTGACACAGTGGCTGCAACAACGAGCTCAAGGATGGCAACAATTGTGAAGATGGCGCAGGACAAGGCAGTGTTTCATTCTCTTGTACATAAGGTCGCATGGGTCTGGACTAAGTCAATGGCACATAACAACAGCAGCAGCAGCAGATCACTGGCTCAAGTCCAAGGAGCCAGAGCTCAGAGTCCCAGACAGAGGATTCAGACCCAGCGAAAGGCAAACACGCCATTCCACGGTGTTCACTTCTATTGGAAGCACCCTTAAGGAAACTTACTTTCAGTTGATTGAATCAAAGCTCTGGTCTGAGTAAAGGTGCTCTGTCCTACCCTAATCTTTTTACACTCGAGTGGTTGCTCAAAGCACATCCTGCTATGGAATTGATTACATTGTATTAGATTATATCATGCGGGACTGGGTCTGAACTACTAGGTCTTAACTGCCAAACCACTGAGAATCCTGGTCCAGCCAAGACGATGCATATCTTTAACTATCACATAGTTCCTGAGTCCTTTCTTAGGAGTAGGCGCCCCAGTGTTGTGAGTTATGGAAGGCTGACAGTTACAAACTACCGTCAGCGGTAAGGGAGAAAGATGAGGCTTGCTGCTTTCTTAAAGACTTACAACCTGGGAGCAGTTCCATGCTTCCCTAGAAGGTCATTATGAATCGGAAGTGACTTGATGGCAATGAGCTTGTTTGTTCTTTTTTTGGGGGGGGGTGTACTTGGGGAGGCTCTTTTTCAAGACTTTCCCTTCGCTCTTGTGTTTCAGAAGGCATATACAGTTCCTTGAAATGCATGACCTCTTTCTGTAACTTGCAAGGCAAACAATGCTAATACCCACTCTTCTGGGTCATGTTACACCCGGCCTGAAGGGCCTAAAGGACCAGGACTTCACTGGTTCCTATTTGGCTGTTATCGGAATGTCAGCTTTGTTTGAATCCTGGGCCTACTTTTGATCGCTCATTATTGTTGTTAACAGACGTCAAGTTGGCATGGACTCATGGTCACTCCGTGTACCCGAGAACAGGAATCTTTCTGACTATTGGGTTTTCATTGGCCGACTTTCCCTAGCAGATCACCTGCTCTGTTTCTCTAGTCTACCTAGTCAGGAAACCCCACTGAGGTCTGGTCAACATCATCGCAACAAGCAAGCCTGCACTTACAGATGGGCAGTGGCAGTGCTTGAGGTGCACCAGCTGGGAATTGAACGCAAGTCTGCCAAACCATTGAGCAACCAACCAGTGCCCTCCCATTAGTCTCAAAAACCCCCAACCAAACTCATCGCTGTCAAGTCAATGTTGACTATTAATGGTCACCATAGACCCACTACATCCAAATACTCTGGAATGAGGACCTAGACTCCATGGTTTATAATAAATCTTCAGGATATTCTTGGAGGTTGCCAGGTTTAAAACGACTGGTTGCACAATAGTACTTGCAATTGAATGCGTATGTGCTGTGTGTTATTGTATCTGTTGTGCTAGTTTCCTCTCCACTGCCTTGTGACCTGTTGCTTTTGTCAGGTGCTATCAAGTCCGTTCCAACTCATAGTGGCGCTCTGTACGACAGATGGAAACAATACCCAGCCCTGCACCATCTTCACAATGATCATCATGTGGAGCCCCCTTGTGGGAGCACCGGGTCAATTCACCTCATTGAGGGTCTTCTTTTTTGCTAACCCTGTGTTTTACAAAGCATGATGTCCTTATCCAGGAACTAATCCCGCCTGTTCAAAGTGTGTGAGACAATGTCTTTCTTGTAATGAGTATCCTAATTGTACTTCCTCCACCACAGATTTGTTCTTCCTTCTTTCGACCATTGAAAGTCCATGGTACTTTCAATGTTTTTTGACATCACCATCATTTAAAGACATCAATTCTTTTTTGGTCTTCCTTATTGATTGTACAGTGTTTGCATACATACGAGATAATTCAAAATGCTATGGTTTGAGCTAGGCACACGTTTGTCCTTAAAATGACATCTTTACTCACTAACACTTAAAGAGGTCTTTTGCAGAAAACTTGACCAGTGTAGTACATTGTTTGCTTTACTAACTGATACTTCCGTGGCATTCACTGATTGTGGATCCAAGTCAGATGAAACCTTGGCAACTCCAATCTTCTCTCCATTTATCATAATTTTGCTTATTGCCTCAGTTGTGAGGATTTTTGTTTTCTTTATGTTGAGACATAAACCATGTTGAAAGACTGTCGTCTTCGGTCTACACCAGCAATGCTTCAACTGACCTCTTTCCACAAGCAATGTCATGCCTTCCTGATGTTGCGTTCTTCGTCACATTGTCCATCTTGGATCGGTTGTTCAGTCTACAGATTGAAGGACCGTGGCCATAGGATACAGATCCTCAAGCACACGTATCCTGACGTTTAGTCATGCAATCGGTGTCCAATTGTTTTATTTGAATGATTGCCTCTGGTCTATGTACAGATAAGCACAATTAAGTGCTGTTGAATTCCCATTCATTGTATTGTTATCCATAATTTGTTATGATCCGCTTAACCAAATGTCTTTGATATTCAATCAAACACAGGTAAACATCTTCCTGATATTCTCTGCTTTCTGCCAAGCCACCCAATGTCAATAATGACATACTTCATACCTCTTCTAAATCTGACTTGAGTTTCTGGCAGATCCCTGTCAATGTATTGCTGCATCCACTTCTAGATCTTGAACAAAAATTCACTTGCTTGTGATCTTAATGATATTATACAATAATTTCTGTATTCTATTGTATCACCATTCTTTTAATGGCACAACTATGGAATTCTTCTAGTTGGTTATCCAAATTCTTGGCATCGATAAATGAGGACTTCCAGGGCTGCCTTTGCTTATTGCAGCATCTCAACTGTTATTCGAGGAGTTTCTGGAAATCTGCTTTTCACCAGTGCTTCTGTGACTTCTTTCCATGCCGTCAGTTCTTGACCCTCTGCTGCTTTGTGAAATGTCTGACTGTGTATTCCTTCCTTTCATCTTGAAGCTTCCCGTGGAGTTCAATATTTTGCTCATGAGCCTTTCAATGTTGGAACTTGAGGCTTGACTATTTTTTCCCCCAATCCTTTCAGTTTGAGAAGTGCCTTTTGATTTTCTAGCTCCTGGTCTTTGCACCATTTCACTGTCGTGCTTTACTTTGTTTTCTCAAGCCACCCTTTGAAATTTGCCACTTACTCTCTTATGTCATCACACCACCACCCCTGTTCAATTTCAAAAGCCGCTTAGAGTCGATTCTGACACCTCTTTGTGGTCTCTTCTCTCTTGTCTTTCCTGATTGTGTTATGTAGAAAAGGGGGAAATCACGATTGTAGCTGAAATTGAGGTTGCTGGTCAGTGATCATTTAAAGACCTGTTGGTGGCATAGTGGTTATGCACTGGGCTGCCAGCTGTCAGATCGGTAGTTTGAAACTACCAGCTGCTCTGTGGGAGAAAGCTGGAAATTGCACTGCCATAAAGACTTACAGGATCAGAACTCACAAGGGGCAGCTCTATCTCATCTTCTAGAATCACTATGAGTCAGCGGGTTTGGGGTTATTATTGTTAAGTGTTGGAAAGCAAGGATGTTACTTTGAGAACTAAGGTGTGTGCCTGACCCAAGTCATGGCATTTCACTTGCCTCATATGCATGTGAAAGTTGCACATTGAATAAAGAAGATCAAAGAAGAATAATTGGTGCATTTGAATGACGGTGCTGGTGAAGAATATTGAAAGAATCATGGACACCCAAAATAACCAACTAATCTGTCTCGGAAGAAGTACAGCCAACGTGCTAGTTAGAGGCACGAATGGGGAGACTTCATCTTACATCCTTCGGACATGCTGTCAGGAGAGACAGGTCCCCGGGGAAAGACATCGTGCTTCATAAAGCAGAGGGGCAGTGAAAGAGAGGAAGCCCTTCGACAAGATGGACTGATAGATACACGGCTGCATGGATGGGCTCCACTGTAAGAGCAAGTGAGAGAAGGCACAGATGCAGGTAGTATTCCCTTCTGCTTGTGCACAGAGCCTCTGTGAGTCAGAACTGACCGGACCCATGGAGCAAACAAGTCAGTGATTTTAAATGGGCCTAGGATGCTGGGTTATCTGGGTGGGCTCAATATGCTTAAAAGAGGCAGAGGGAGCCGAAAAGGAGGTCAGAGTGAAGCAACCCGAGAAGATCTGTGTCTTTGGATACAGGGAACAGGGGCACGAGCTAAGTCATGCAGCCTCCGGAAGGTGGAGAAGGCAAACGAACAGTTTCCCCCTAGAACCTCCTGAAAGAACGACTGCTCTGCCAACACCTTGCTTTTAGCCCAATGAGAGCCATGCTGAGCTTTTGCATCTGTAAAACAGTAGGCTCACAAAACTGTGTTGTTTTATGATGGTGTTTGTGGCAATTTGTTACAGCGGCAATGGAAATACACAGGTATTTCTCTCAGCAGCATCGATAGGCTGGCCATCTTTAAGGCTGAATGACGTCAACGGCAGAACCAGCTTGAGAGGTTTAGGTACAAGGCGCTGCAGCACAAAAGATGCATACTGTCCCTTGATGAACTACTGGACCGAATGAACAGGACCCACTCATGCCCGGCCAGGCTTGATTTTAAGTCAAGTGAGCATGACAGGTGCGTTGTTAAAAACCTCACACCTGATGAAACCTCTGATGAGGCACAGCATGATAAATGCCAGGTGACCGCAGCTCTGGGAAAACCAAGTGTGGCGTGTCGGGCGGGGAGTTCCCCTGCGGAGCTGGGGGCCCAGGCTGGGCAGGGAACACAGGTCCCCATGTGCTTTGTGCTCTGGGAAGTATCTTAGCTGTTCTTCGCAGCTCTTTTCACCCAAGAGCGGGAGGATGGCACGTGTGGCACTGTGGCACTCGCTGAAGGGAGACTCACGTGCCTGGGCCAAGTCTTCACCAACAGAATTCCAGGTTATGAAAATAAACGTGGCAAATGCTTCTACACCGAGTTGGGGATTGCAAGTTTGACTGCTGGGTGTACCATAAATCATGCTGTTGGGTTCAGTCATTGCTTTCACCGCGTTTTCATTGATTTTATCACTGGCTCATCGAGTCACCAAATATTTATTATATTTGTGCCTACTATTTGTCCCACATTGAGAATACAGGATTAAACACGGTGTCGTCCGCCCAGTGAGGAGAGTTCAGTCTAGTTGGAGAGAAAGACGTCTGGTTCAACTGCTAGACTATGGAGTGCTGTGCTGGTTCATTGAGCTCTGCTCCAGACGCCAAGGACTTATGCAGGAAGGACACCTGATCCTGACTAGGGAGAGGGCTATGGGGCAGGGGGCAGGGGGTGGGCGGAACAGAGAGGCTTTAAGGAGGAGGTGATGTGCAAGATGAATTTTCAAAAAATGAGAATTACCCTCCTGGCAGAATGGTCACCCATTTAAGATAGAAAAGCAGCACTTAACCCAAAGACAGAGGGCCCAAAAAGAAGGGGCAATGGGAAAACCCCGGGGGTTCGGGGGATACGTGATGGCACACTGAGGAGGCTGGGATGGCTGAATTCCAACGACATGTGTATGGATTTTGAATGTAAAACTGATGATCTGCTCTGTCGACCTTTGCCTAATTTACAATTAAAAAAAAAAACGTTTGAAAAGATGAGAATTAGGTCAGAACACAGTCTCTAGTTGTCGCATAACGTGGGGCCATGAAGGAGTTTTCACCACCTGTGTGTCCCTTTGTTGTACTATTGTAGCGCGTCTGCTGCTTTTATTCTGAACGCTGTCCTTGGTCTTTCAAACACTGCCGGTCACTCGTGGCAGCTCCGTTAGCTTCTGGACTAAGACAGACTAGATAGACAGGCCTAGGGGTCACCATCCAAAAACAAGCCCATTGAAAACTCTCTTGATCACAACAGACCGTTGCGCAATACAGTCCTAGAAGAACAATCCTCTGGGCTGAACGGCATTTAATATACACTGTGCTACATTGGACCAAAGATGGTGAAGATGGCGCGGGGTTGGACATTGATCTGTCACAGTGTATGTGGGGCCACCGTGGTTCAGAGCTCAACCAAAGGTGCCTTACGGCTACAGCACTGACAGAGCAACGAAGACCAGGAGTGACAGGCACTGGTGTGGCTGGGATTCAGGGTGCATCCCTGAATGATAAGGGGCTATAAGAAATGAGGCCGGAAAAGTCAGCTGAGGTGTGACTACGAAGCCTTCTCTGGCTGGCATGCTTGAAGAAGGTGAAGACGGGGACAGTGGTTCCGGAGTTCTAAGCAGGGACGCCATGAGTTGGGGAAAAGATCATCCTTGTGAATAAGCAGTCTTGGAGGCAGGTGGGCTAGATGGAAGGAAAGACGCGTTAAGCATCTGGATGGGGCTATAGACACAGCAACTCTTTCTAAGGAAAAACTCACCTTGGGGATAAACTTAGCTTTCTTCTAAATTGGAACGAAGACTTCAGAATGTATTCAGCTCACCTGAGCAAGTGTTAAGGAAATATCAGAAAAGCAGCAAATGTGCCAGGCTGTTGTTGGTGTCCACAATATGTTCTTTTGGCTACAAAAGAGTTTGTGGACTGAGACTAGGGGGACGCTAGAACTCTGTTTAATGGGCAATTTTGCATTATTGTCATCTGTTGTGATTATAAGCTTGGCTCCCGGTTTTTCATTCAGATCCATTTATTCAGTAAATCTCTAATTCGGAATTTGAGTTTATTCCTCATTAATTCAGTGGTGGCTTTCCATAGCCCAGTGATTGAATTACCAAATAGCACCTGCCTGAAATGATTAACATAAGAGGAAGCCGTGGGGTTGTATTTGATATAAATGATTTGTTTCCTGAAGTTGTAATTTTATTAAAGGGGGACCCAGTGAACCACCTTCACAAATGAAGGCAAGGTCCTGGCTTTCTGTGAGGCACCTGGGAGGTTAATGAACGATTAGCAGCGAACAAATGGCACAGCACAGCTCGTGAGGAGGGCGGCCTTTCTCAAGTGGTGGGTTGGCATCACTGGGAAAATGCAGAATTGTTTTACAAGGCCCGTGTGGTCAACTTCCAGATAAAGGTGTTCACAAGCGAGGTGGCAGACATGTGTAGGGGTTGACTTTTGCTGGCCCCCCATGGGGACCTGCTCTGGGTTTCTGTCTCGGTGAGGGACATCCGGGCATGCTGGTGCCACTGGTTCCGGGTCCTTCTTCGGAAGTACCTGTGGCTACCTTTCCAGAGGATCTTTCTGGAAGCTCTTAGAGCCTGGAAGAGTGTGACGTGGCGGGTACAGTACGCAGTAAACCTCAGAATGCTGCTGAATGTTCTCTCATTTGGCACATCAATTGAAAAAAATGTTTTACTTGTCATTTGTTGTTTAGAAATTATGCTTATTTTCTCATTTTGTTGATTTAGGTGTAAGCACCTATATCCATGTGCACAATCTATATATGTCATTAGTTATGTAAATGGCTTGTCCTAATGAAATCATATCTTTCTATGAAATTGACACTTTTAATTTTGGAGGACCTGGAGAACAAATTGATATATCTGAAGGATGCAAAAGGAAAGACCTTCAAAAGACAGCTTTGGATGCCAACGCCCCCATCTCGCTATTCATATCCGTTTCCATGGCTACAGGGATTCTGAAATTCTCTCCTGGACATTCCCCTCTGTCCACCATTTTCTCTTCGTACTTCAGTTC
Organism: Echinops telfairi; assembly: GCF_000313985.2. Taxonomy (NCBI): domain Eukaryota; kingdom Metazoa; phylum Chordata; class Mammalia; order Afrosoricida; family Tenrecidae; genus Echinops; species Echinops telfairi. The sequence continues at coordinate 16,085,042 of NW_022111324.1, forward strand.
CGGTACTGGCTCATTCCTCCAACTCCAGGAGAAAGAGCAGTCAGGGTCCAGTGGGGGCACTGCCATTTCCGTCTTCTAGGAGATGTTTGCTGGGGCCTGCTTACGTCAACCGTGTGACTCTCCATCATGGGAGAAGTATTTTCTATTATAGAAGATGCTTTTAGGCACGGTTCTCACCCCTGCTGTTAGGACAGATGGACACAAAAGTTTGGTTTGACCTCCAATGAGAATGCACTGCCACTGAGTCAGTTATTGAGTCATAGTGACCCTCTAGGCCAGGGTAGAACTTCCCCTGTGGGTTTCCTAGACTCGAACTATGGGAGTGGACAGTGCTGTCTTTCTCTCAAGGAGCTGGCAGCCCAATCCACAAGTGCTAATGCCACCAATGATGGTTTGACCTCAGCCCCCCAAATATGCTTCCCCTTCTCTTGCCTACTCTCTCTTTATGAGGCCCCAGGTGGACCTTCAGATAACAATTCCTAGTCCAGGCTCCATGCAAGCCTTTTCTGGGGAGTGTTGAAAATGGAGCTTCCTAGGCCTTGCCGCTAACCAACAGAATCAGACGTTCATGAGGTGGAACCCAGGGATCTGTTCCTAAAGACTTTCCTGGTTGGTGTTGTTGCAGTTGGTCTGAGAGGTGGTTTTTGAGAGCCAGAAGCAGAGAACAGCTGGGCTTCGGGAAACCCTCCAGGGACAGACAATGAATCTACCTGCTTGTCTCTTATCTCCATTGGCTCTCTGTCTTGTCAATGCCTCCTAGACGCCTGATGCACCTCTAGGATCATCTGTCTATCTGCAGGTGTATGGTGCTACCCTCTGTGCATGTTCCCAGGCTGCTCTGTGCACAAACACAAACACAAACAGCAAAAAGCCACTGGGGCCCCTCGATTCGTTCTCAAACCCAGCAGACCGGAGGCTTCCTGACCCGTCCAATAGCACACAGCCATGACGCTTCTCAGAGCGGGAGCTCTTGGGAACTAAGTAACGAGCCCCGGAGGATGACGCTCCCACTTCAACACTTGGGAGAGGCATTCACAGTTAGAACAGAAACACACATTTAAAATCCCCTCCATATATTCTCACCTGATGGAAATGTGTGTATTTCCCAGATGTTTTGCTTACGCGTCTGCTCACAGAAGTACGGCATCTGAGCTAGTGTGTGGTCATGCCCAATTTAAGAACAAAATTTGGATTGTAAATTTGAATTGTGGCTGCAGCCAGAGCTGCTCACCCTGGACTGGTGTCATGCAGGACAAACGCCCAGTACAAGCACTAGCAGCTGTGGTCATCCACAGAGCCTGTCAGATGAGCATCTTCCAGTTGTTGATCCTGGAACATACATGTATGTCCACACTGATCTACAGTCAGCCCCGCCTCATTCCTCCTCTGGTCTTCCCCACTGTACCTCCAAATGCCATCACAAGGCTCCTGATTTTCATGGCCGTCAGCAACTTCTTCATTAACATCGTTATCTTATTCCAGGGTCCATTAGAACTCTGCCGTAATGAGAACTTTGGGTGTAGCTGTTCATTACTTCCCTGGTCACCTCCAGCTCCAGCTGTCCTGATGAATGCTTGGCATACAGTTCTCACCTGTATCACGCAGTCCCTTTTGCTTCCATTAAAATGATCATCTTTACCCCCGTCTGTAGTCATCACCTCATTATAACTCCATTTCCTTTTAGCATCATCTACATTATAACTCCATTACCTTTCTCATCACCACCATTACCTCTCTTATCGCCCCCTCTACATTTCAGTTGCCCTCACCTTCTCCTTTACAGCCACCAGCTTTTCAATTACAGGTCCATTATCTTTATTATGACCGAGGTTACAATCATAATCGTTCCCATAACAATTTCAATGTCTTTGTCTACCTCTCTACAATGCAAGACCCTGCCCACTTTGGATAAAGCTACAGGTGTCCCAGTTCCACGCTAGTCATGTACTCCAACATCCCCATTCATGTTAAAAGTCCCATCTTTTCTATGATCAAATTTTCTATGATGATGCCAGTCAAGAAAGATCGGCCACTTTCTGTGGCAGTTTCACTATTGCCATTGTCACGCTGATCTATAGGTCTTGCCTCAGGTCTCATGTCTCTTTCTGCAGTAGCCCGTGGCAACAGTCCTCATCTTTGAGACCCAGCAGCTCGTCTTCACGGACCTCTGCTACAGTGCCCCCCTGACTTGTTCTTCAGAAAACGCTCGCGGTCCCATGAACCTGATTAGCGATGTGGACTGGATGCATTTCTGATATTCCTCGGGGGAATATCATTGCCCTGTGTTATCCATTAGACTGTCAGCTCCTAGTGGGGTAGACCTCTGCTCCTTCGCAGAGTACTTAGCACCTGGACACATTCAGACAATACACAGTCAGCCTGCAGAAAGTGTGGTTGATTTCGGGAGGACACTGATCACCCCCTTCCTTTATCTTTACACTCAGAGCCAACTGTCATTGCATTGATTACCATCAAAGTCTCATCGATAAACTCTTTACGATTTCCTCAAGCTCCTCCTCTTCCAAGAGAGAGAACATCTCCTCCTCTGCTCCTGGGTCATCACCTCGATAATTATCAGGGCTCCGATGGCAATGGCTCTATTACAATTCCATTACCTCTGTTTGATTAAGGAGAGATGGGCTACTCCACTATGACATTCTGCTCCCCCTTCAGAGGGGCCCCCTGATAAGGAATCAGGTGGCATTGCCACTAAATCTGCCGTAACTGGCTCCCACATAGGCATTCATCAAAAAACAAGCGATATTTACACTTTGAGTTGAGTGTGAAGTTACAAATGGTAGCCTGATTTCCTTATGTGTGCCTGGCTGTGTGGTCTTGGGCAAATTGTGAAGGGTTAGTGGCTGTGTGTAGAGACCGTGGTAATGCTGTGGTGGAATTCTCACTGTCCCTGGGAGGCCTGCCGGTGCAGCCACCACTCATCTACCAGTGAAATTCCTGTGTTGCTTTGATCCTGCACAGGTTTTCAGCAGCACTTGCAGACTAATAGACTCCGAGGACATGCCTGATATCTAATTCTGAACACTGGCCAACGAAAACCCAACTGATCACAATCCAGTGGCCTGCTCGGCAACTGGTTGTGGGAATGTCATCGAGCCTCCTTCCATTGGTGCTTGTGGAGCTGTGAATCAGGGACCAACTAGATGTAGCTAACAGCACCTAGTGATCGTGTGGAGGAGCTCTAGATTCCATGTACCGAATTTTTACCCAAGCTCTGCCACTCATTAATTCGTCTGTTGAAATAATTTGCTTTTTTATACCTCAATCCATTACCTGCAAAATGTAGATCATAGAAGTACCTACAGTATCTCTGGCTGACAGGAGGCATGAACACACCAGTACAGTTTGAATAAAGTGTTCACCATGGTGCTTAGCAAATAGATAGCACTCAGTGTCAACTCTCACGGCTCTGTTTTTCACCAAGTGGAAGATTATCAAGTCCTGCAGGGGCATCTGATGAGGCTGTGAATTTGGTACCAGATTATTAGAGTTCTTGCAGTCCCCCTTGGTTCTACCTGTGAAATCATCCCCAGCTTTATGGTGCTCTGTTGGCCCGCCATCAGCAAGGAGGTGTGACACTTGTTGGCCCACAGCTGTGATTATTCTGCATTGGGGGTGAGATGGAGGCACTGTTTGCCTGAATTTGCTTTCTTGATCACAGAAATACTGAATCTGCAGCTTTGCAAAGTCCCAGGTGATTCAATGGAATCAGTATATCTGGGGCAGAAGGACAAATTCTCAGCACAGAAGGGGACCAGTGGGAAGCCCTGCTTTCTTCTTTGTGCGAAGCGAACACTCTTGTGAGTTTATGGCTTCTGGACTTGAATTTAGTAGCATAAACATATGGAGATTTAGCCTAGAATGAGCAAAGCCTCTGTTCACCTCATGTCCTCATCCCCCTCCCCTCCCTTTTGCTTTTTTAAGCAAAATGGAGGCTGCTCAGGAGCCCACCCCTCTGTACACAACAAGCACAACTTTAAGGCAGGAGCTATCCCGTGCTCATCACAGCCTTGCCTCCTTGTGGTTTCGGCTTCTCTCTCTTCCTTTCCTTCTGACTCCAGTCCCTACCCATCCTCCTGCTTGTTAGCTACCAGACCACCGGCCCCTTGCACTGGGTCTGCAGAGCCCACGTTCCTGGCTTCCCAGCATAGTGTCTCCTCCTCTCTGCACTTTTCTCCTCCAGAATCCCTTCATCAGAAAATGTGGTAATAACGCAGTCAGCATTCCAGTGTGGGTAAACAGGTCTCTCTGAGGACACCTGCTTTGCAGAAGAAAGATCTGAGAGAGGCAACCTGTCAGTGCGAAAGCACCTCACGTGGTGGGATTTCAGGCAATACAGCAGAATCAGGCTTTTTATCACTTTTGTTTCCTTTCCTGAAAATTTGGTTGGGCATGGAGATGAATTTGGAACGAAGAATAATTTGCTGGGCAGGGAGAATTCACAGTGCCAATCAAAATATATTTGGTTGGCACTATCCTGCTCTCTATGAAACCTTCTTGAAATGCATCTAAAAAACTATCCCTCATTTATAGTCTCTCAACGTCTCAGATTTCTGGCACCGTCATCGAATGAAGCCATCTCATCTGTTGTGATGCTTCTGTGGGCTCTTTCCACACCAGTGTTCGGCAGGTGAGCCCCAGGTGTCACAGGGCAGTCTGCAGGGTGCCGGTCGGGTATTCCACGTAAATCAGGACTTCCCACTCCTTCATCCCAGGTTGGCTCTTCACTGAGAGTTTGTGTTTCCACTCCGAATAGACTGAAGCCAAATTGAGGTTTGACAAGGTCCCCAGGTAAGTCCTCAGCACAGATCTCATGAGAATGTACTAGATTCCTATTCAGTATCTTTGGGTCAGAAATTAAGCTTCTCAGCAGGGGGTTGAACCCAAGGAAGTCAGGTGTAAACAACCCTCCTGTCAAGCATCCAGGTGGAAAAGGACACTTCCCTTTGTGATTACAAAGATGTTTGTGGTAGTTACATAATCTGAGATTTACAAGTGAAGGGGTGGAGTTTATCTGTCAATCAGGTCACAGCTTGATGACCTCATTTGGAGGTGCTAAGAAGATAAATAGCTGGCTGGAGGCGGGACACATGTTCACTACCAGACAGACATTCTTGTTGACAAACTACATGGAGCCTAGCTGATGACACTCAGAGCCTTAGAGCTGAAGGAACCACGTGGAAACCCCTTGTCAGTGCTGAGATGTCTCTACTGCCACTGGATCCACAAGACTTTTCACCTACTGGTCTGTGATCTTCCTGCAGTTGGTGTCAATGCATGTGTTGCATGAGTCTGAAGAGGAATTTATAGACTGGTACTGGACATATGGGCTAATATGTGACATTGGCTTGGACTGGACTGGGCTGGGATGCTTTCTTACTGTAAAATTGTTCTTGTATATAAAGCTCTTTCTTATACACATATGAGTGTCTATGAATTTGTTTCTCTAGTCAACTCAGACTAATGCAATGATCAAAATGAACCAGATTTAGTCCAATTCTATGAAGACTACTGAAACCTCAGAAATATTTTCTTCCAATAAATCACTAACCATTGACCCAGGTGATCCCAGCATTGGTACAAGGAGCCCCAGGAAGGACTGGGGTGATATACCAAACCCTCTACTGGCAACTTGATCCGTTTCCCGAGCTCTTCTCCTTTTCCTTTTCCTTTTTGTCTTCTGTCCATAGTTAAAGGTCTCATGCTCATTTGGCACCAACTCTATTTGAAGACTCAGCTTGATGCTCATGACCTCTCCCGTGACGACTTCTCAGGTCATCTCCAGTTCCCCGGAGCTGTCACACTGACTCTATTTCAGCCTCAGTGCTGGGACTCAGTCTCCACCAGGTTGTAATATACTGGTATTTCTTTTGGTTTTGTTTTCTGAGTTTAGAACAAATCTCCTATCAATATTGTAAGCTCTTTGAGTGATGGGAACAGGAAATATTTTTCTTTTATGCGGCTTAGGACACATATCTCTGTACCTCATTCATAATAATACTCCATAATGAAATCATGATAAATGGATAAAATGCTGAAGTTGTACAGGATTATATTTTACTTGGGCCCACAATCATGTTGTCAGGAGAGACCGGTCCCTGCAAAAGGACAGCATGTCTGGTAGACTGGAGGGTCAGCCAAAGAGAAGAAGACTATAAGGAGAAAGATTGACACAGAGACTGCAATCATGGGCTTCCACGTGGCAATTGTGAGGATGGCAAAGAACCAGACTATGGTTCCTTCTGTTGGACTTGGAGTCAATGTTCATTGGAACCAAACCAATGCCACCAAACCACCACCACCACCACATTGAGTTGGGTAAAGCAAGTTTCAAAATGTTAAAGAGCAAGGATGTCCCCCTGAGGACGAAGGTGTGCTTAACCCAACCATTTTCAAGCATCCCATATGCATGTGAAAAGTGTCCATGAATACAAGAACCTCAGAAGAAGTGATGCATCTGAATTGTGGCGTTGGCAGAGAAGAGTGAAAGCAGTTTTAACTGCCAGAAGAACAAGTTCATCTGTCCTGGAAGCAGTATACCCAGAATGTTCCTTTGAAGCAAGGCTGGCAAGAATTCATCTTATGTACCTTGGACCTTTTATTAGGAGAGGCCTGTGCTTAGAACGGGATGTCATGCTTGGCAGAGGGTCAGTGAAAAAGAGGAAGACCCTCAATGAGACAGATTGGCATAATGACTACAACGACAGGCTCACATATAACAACAATTACAAGGATGGTGCAGGACTGGGCACTGCCTTGATTTATCATACATAGGATTGCTATGAGTCAGAACTGACTCAATGGCACTTAACAACACTCAATCAAGAGTGGAAATTGATGTCAGGGCCATGAGTTTAGTTTGATTTTAATGGGACCGTCTAATAGTTTTTCTTCCGTTTCATGCTTGGCCTTTCCTTTTCTTTATCTGCCCACCCATGTCTCCTTTCATCTCTGCTGAATAAATGCTCCAAGCTAACGGCACCCATAGCCTCGACTTAAGCTTGTCAGAGGCAGTTCAAGTTCAACAGTATGTTCCTGTAAGTCGATTCCAACTCATGGTGACTGCCTATGTGTCAGAATACAATAAGACTTTCAGTGACTACAGATTGCCTGGCCTTTCCTCCGAGGCACCTCTTGGTAGACTCAAACAGCTAACCTTTTGAGGGAAGAGCTGATAGCGGAGAGAGTTTTCATCCCCCAGGGACTCCTTCCTAGGACTGCTGTGTCTAAGAGTAACAATTTTGGGCATCATACTTGATAGGTCAACCAGTTGGGGTCCTTTTGTTTGGCATGAGAGACAGAGGGGGGCAACCTCAGAGTTACAAAAAGACTCCACAGTAAGAGTTGTCATGGAGCCAATCAAGTCCACCTGAAGAAACCCAATCACACATCCGTCAGCCTCACTGGACCTTTGCTTATGGCATTCGTACTACAGGCAACTTGTATTACGGGTAACTTTCATTTGGGAAGAAATCTGGACAACTTCAAATTGTTTGGGCCCATCCCAATGGGTGACTTTACTACAAGCATTTGCACTATAGATGTGCGTCTATATGCTTATGATCAATGCTCATTTGTATGGTAGAAAGCAATTTCAGTAAGTACTTAGCTTAATCAATTTGCATCTGCACACTGACCTTCGAGACTGCGAGTGCCGATCCCATCATGCAGTGTGCTCCGCAACTCTGTCTCTTCAGACAGCATATTTCTCAATATTTGTACACGGCTTTCATACTCAATCAATGCAATCATCTGTTCCCTTCATTCAACTGCTTCCCTTGCCTGGGGAGGTGAGGACCAAAGCCGAGCCTCTGCCGCTTGTGTGTTTTCCCTAAGATCGGGAAACTAAGAAGTGAGAGGGGCATTCTGGGATATTAAAAGTATGGGGGGAAATAATTTTTTATCAACTTGTTTACACAATTATGTAAATGATGAGCACTTGTACAAGGCTGATTCCTCAATTATTCATGGCTTGGAGCCCTTGAAAATTCAATTCACCCAAATAACCTTTTCTTCAGCTCGTGTTATGAGCAAGGTGCTGTAATTTGAGAAAGGGAAGACAAGGATACAATTTGATAAGGAAAATTAAAGAAATGCACAAATGACTGTAACATCAGTTGAGTAAGTCCAACCAGAAATGAACACTGCACCTTCAGGCGGCTGAGGACCGGAGGAGAGGACATCTGGGTGCGTCCCACACGGGGTGTGCTTTGGAGGCAGTGGATTGTGTTAGCACCCCAGTGCCACTAGAGAAGCTCAGATCCCACGGCCTCCTAGCTGGACTATCAGGGCAGCTTAGGTCTGATCTCCCCCAATAGCTGCTCTCCAGGTGCTCTTCTAAGACAGTCTGATTATGTCTCTCCCTGGCTGCGGTCGCCCACCATGCCCACTGTCTGCAGGAATGGAGCTGTTGGAGCACAGACCAGCGGCAGCCCTGCCTCCTACCTCCGCAGCCTCTGGACACGCACAGGTTGTGCTGTGCGGGTCTCAATGCCTCGTTCCTGTGGCTCTTTCTCTCTGGAATGGGCCCCTCTTCTTTCTTTTCCTATTTCTGGGCTCCCCCATGGATCTGGAGAACTCTTCTGACACTGTCCTTGTCACTCCCCACCCCAAAAGAGGGCTGATGACTCCCAGCTTGCCTCTCCAGTTGCCATACTCCTGCCACCCTCACCCGCATCACCCTGCTTTCCTATTTGGGGTATTTAGCAACTATCCTCCTGATGAAAGTGTGCTCTTCTGTGGCTGGGCGCCAAGCCAGGATTGGCACATAGCAGGAGCTTAATGCAGGCCCCAAACCAAAAAAACAAACTCACTGCCATCGAGTTAGTTCAGACTCATAGGGACCCTACAGGACAGGGAGGAACTGCCCCTGTGGGTTTCCAAGACTCTAACTCTACAGGAGTAGAAAACCCTGCCTGGTGGTTTAGAACTGCTGACCTTGTAGTTAACAGCCCAACATGTAACCACTACACTACCAGGGCTCCTGTTGAATGCATGCTAGCTGAATTAGATTGAATTTGTTCCTTGGTGGAAAATGCACCTTTTTTCATGGAATGAAGGAGAATGCATGGTGAGAAATGAGTGTAGGATATTCTTCCACAGGAGATAGGATAATGGAAAGTCATAGAACCAAGGGAAAGCTATTTGTTTGTTTTAATGGAGATATACAAATAAACTTGTTTATAAGCAAAAGAGAAAGGATTTGTTAAAAGTGAGAGGATGTATAAGTCAAGGGAGAGGTAAAGGAGGACCAAAGCCCTTAAGGCTTTACAAAGCCTAAAGTGGTTTGGGAAGGGCCCAAGGACTCCCCGCCCCCACTGGCATGATCCAAATTCTACCATGCAAGTCTGGCTAGACCAGAGGGTGTACACTCGTACAGATAGGAACTGGAAACACAGGGAATCCAGGGTGGATGATCCCTTCAGGACCAGTGGTGTGAGTGGCGATACTGGGAGGGTAGAGGGAGAGTGGGCTGGAAAGGGGGAACCGATTACAGGGAGCTATATGTGACCTCCTCCCTGGGGAACAGACAACCAAAAAGTGGGTGAAGGGAGACGTCGGACAGGGCAAGATATGACAAAATAACAATTTATAAATTATCAAGGGCTCATGAGGGAGGGGTGAGCGGGGAGGGAGGGGAAAAATGAGGACCTAATGCTGGGGGCTTAAGTGGAGAGGAAATGTTTTGAGAATGATGAGGGCAATGAATGTACAAATGCGCTTTACACAATTGATGTATGTATGGATTGTGATAAGAGTTGTATGAACCCCTAATAAAATGATTTTAAAAAAAAACAAACAAAATAATATTTGAAAAAGAAATTACATATGGAAAAATCACCCTGTGTATCTGAGAAAAGATTGGAAAAAAAAGAAGAAGAGTTAGGCTTTGAGAAGGAAGGAGGCTTCTCTATAGAAAGAGAGAACAAAGGTTAAGGAGAATGGCCTTACTGAGCAGGAGAAGAGCAATACTAAGTAAAGCTCTTTCTTTATAACCTACACTTAGTGACGGAGGATGTAAGCTTGCATGCAAACTACCAACTGGATTACCCAATGGTGCTAACATTTTTACATGTGGAGATAAAACACAAATACCCAGAAATTACTTAAACAGGCAATGACCTCTCAGATGAGAAAGCCCAAACCCAAACCAACGGCTCTCAAGTCAACTCTGGCTCCTGGTGACCCAATGTATGATGGAGGAGAACCGGGTTCTACACACCAAGGGTTCAATGCCATGGGGTTTTGGAAGCACATCACCACACCCTTTCCTCTGAAGTGCACGTGGGTAAACTGAGGCCACCCATATTCTGCATGGTTGCCAAGCACCTGGACCTTTTGTACTACCAGGACTCCTCTTAGATATGATGCTGTGTATACATGTGTCTCACCGTTGGAGGTAAGGCTTGGGCTTTCCCAGCTGGATGAAGGACTCGGGCTCTGCAGAAGTTACTGTGGCATCTCTCTCTCCTGTTCCGCATGGACCAGCCATTGGGCAGAGGCTCAGAAGATTGTTGTCCCTTGACGACTGATCAGGGATTTGGGATAGAGTCAGAACACTGAGGTTCTAGAACCACACTTTGCTGATCTTCCTAAACCCTCTTTTGTATGAGGCAGCCGAAGCAGTCAGTCACCTACAAGCTGCACTTTTGGATCCAAGCCACAGTTTAAATGGCTTATCATACCCCCCCCAGAGACCTCTCAAGTGACTCTCAAGGTAGGGGCTTCTCTCCTCTTCCATCAGAGCAGGAGGAACATGTTTGCATTACAGGAATGCCGGGCCTCCAAGCTCTCCTCCCTTCCCTAGTTGTCTCTCAGCATCCTGAAATTCCCTCCAGTAAAACATGGTGGCCCTTTTCCACATTAACACCAAGCAAGATTAAGTGTCTTCTGCGATGTTTCAATGTGCGACTGTATTTGGTGAGCATTCCAAAGGGCAGCTTCCCTTGTGGGTGCTTCATTCATGGCCCCCACCCCCAACCACAAGCGCTAGCCACGGTCCCAAGAGGTTCAACTTCAATTCTAGAGACAAGAGGGGTCGGATTTGGAGGTGAAAAAAGTCAGCTCCACTTTTGAGTGTTTTTACCAATGAATCTACCGCAACATCGAGCCATCTGTTTATCGTCCCTTTAGGTGCCCCTGCCATACGTATTGTTCAGATTAAAGTTCTTCTAGAACTTACACGTGGTATGAATTGGAAAAGCAGTCATAGAGGAATGGCTTAATAAATCTATTTTTCCTTCCCACCACTGCTCCCACCGGTAAGAGTTACAGAGGGTGAAGGGCATAGTCCTTAACAGGAAGCCTTCGTATTTCTGACTGTTTTATCATGTTCTCGGCAAAAGCCAGAGCTTCATAGCACAAGAAATCAGGGGGTGTTGAGATGACTAAATAGTTGTGGAGCCATACACCTTTGTTGCCTTGAACTTGAAGTTATCAGAGGGTTTAAGGCACAAGGAGATGCTTCCCATAGATTATTGGAGTTGAAAGGCATAACTGCCCTTTCCTCTGTCCTCAACTTACCTTTTCTCAAAAATGTAGACACATCTACCCACAGAGCCACTCCACGCAGACATATCTCCACACAGTTTCAGAGCAGCAGAAAAAGGGGGCCATAAGCATGCACACGAACCCATTTTAGGCTGCAGGAAACGTGGGAGAAAGGAATGCTTCCAAACCTGTCTGCAGTCCAGAGCAGCCTTAAGGCTGGGAGCTCGTCTCCCCAAATATCACATTTATCTCAATTTGGCAAGAAGCTGAAAGCCTATCTGGGGCCATTTAAATTGTAATGTTATTAAGGGCTCATCTAATCTGCTTTAAAAATAAGCTGCTTTCAAATGCATGGGGAATGGAGGTAGGATACAGGGAGGCTGAGGAATGCAGGTCACACCAGCCTGGTGAATACACTTGTCTGAATTGCCAAAGAGCCAGGAAGCTCCCTGGGCACTTTCCTATTGAGTGACGTCTGCAACAACACATTAAGCGAGAGCCAGACTAAACCCAAGGACATATATATATGTCATCAAACAAAAAAAAGGGAAAATTTTTTTTAAGATGCGGATAGCAACTGTGTGGAAAGACATCTCTACCCCATCCCCATATGCTGTTACAGCCCATAGAAGGGTGGGGGGAAACGATGGCAAGGAGGGAACAGGCACTAATCTCCACAGGCAAGGGAGAGAGAGAGAAGACCTCATTTCCAGGTGCAAAGCCTTGTGGGCAACGTTCCTGCTCAGAGCAGCTTGTCCACAGAGCGGACTGCAGGGCTGGCCCCAGCTCGAGACATGACATCCCCTCCTAGATGACAGCGCTACAGAGGACGACGCTGAAGATACAATTTGGGGAGAGTGGCCTTTCTGACCTCCCACATGGGGGCAAACCAAGAGGGGAGTGCAACAGACCAGCAATGGGAACAAAGACACAAAATCCCTGAGGAATCTCCATAGCAGACATCTGACTGGGAGTGGGGGTGGGGGGGAGGGTGCAGGGGAGGGGTTCTTGGCAGCACTTGGCACCTCATCTGAACTGGTTGGTGGGTATCCCCCACAAGGGGGCCACACTGAACATTAAAGGTATAATGGAGCCGAGGGTGGAGCACTAGACCACTCCAGCCTTGACTGCAGGAAGAGCAATGGGGTCTTGTTGAAGGCGCACCCCTCAGACACAAATGCTGAGGACTAAAAGGGTATAAGTGCTGCTAGGTAAGTGGGTCCTGGGAGATAGACCCCGAAAGAAGGGGAAATGGAATGACGGAGAATCTCAGGGCTGCTCGCTATTCAACAGAGGGACGCTCACCTACTCTAGGCCAGGGCAACAGTTAGACATGCAACTATTTGCATGGACTGTTTTGTTTTTTGTTTCTTTCTCTCTGTTTTTTTCTCTTTCTCTTTTGGTGTCTATATAAATAAGATAGGCAGTATAAACAATCCCAAGGAGATGGCAACAAGACAGGTTGGGCAGTGGGGCGCGGGGTGGGGGAAGAGGAGAAGGCGGGGTGGGGGGGTGGATAAGGGGAGTGATGAGCCCATAACTACAGGGGCGGGGGAACATCAAGGGATCTAAAAGGGATGGTGGGGAGGAGGAAGTGCTTCTGGTCATGTTTGATCAATAGAAATGTATCTGAGAGGATTTATTGAGAGGTGAATGATGGGTAGACATAATAGTGGGGCAGGAGGAAAGGAAAAAGGAAAAGAGGAAAGAACAAGAAAGTGAAAATTATATGTAAGCATAAATATAGATCTGTATATATGTAAATATATAAAGATAGGGGCATAGATGATATATATATCTATATCATATATCTATATATATACACAACAAGGAAGCAGATGGACTTTGGGCCTCTACTTTAGTCTTACCTCAGTTAAGGTGACCAGACATCCCGCTTTTGGTGGGATAGTCCCAGTTTTTAACAAATTTTCCCTCATCCTGCGGCATTTTTAAAAAGTCCCAGTTTTTGGAAAGAATGCACGACAAACTAGGGTATATGGTTTTCGGCTGCCATGTGGCTTTTTCACCAGGATATGAGTTTTATCAATGGTGTCCCACTTTACCAATGTTAAAATCTGGTCACCTTAACCTCAGTACAAGAATGGTTTGTTCTAAAAATGTTGCAATATATGATACTCACCTTCCTGACATGATCACTGAAGACACAATGGGTACATAAGAAAATGTGGTGAAGAAAGCTGATGGTGCCTGGC
>NW_022111324.1:16099064-16113498 GCF_000313985.2 Echinops telfairi
GTAGGCAAAGTGGAGACCCTCAAACAACCCACAAGACAATTGGACATTCCCTCACAGACGGGCCACATGGAAAGTATGATGTGTCTAGGGTGCAGTACAGCACTGATGAAACTCATAACTATCCTCTAGGGGGAACTGGTAGCAACCGTTTCTTCCCCACTCGAGGGGAATGAATAACAGCATGGTAGGTGGACAGATGCATTGGATGGTGTAAGATAAACCAAAAAGAAAAAGAAGAAGAAATAACAATACTCTTATTTAATATAATAACAAGGGTTCCTGGGGGATAGGCAGTGGGAGGGCAGGGATAAAGTGGGGGGGGGGCGGGGGAGAGGATGATACCAAAGAGTATGAAAAGGTTTTGGAAATGATGGTGGCAGCAATTGTACAATCATGCTTGATTGTTATAATATCTGTCAGAGCTCTTAATAAAATGGGGGGGGGAGCAACAACACATGAGTGGGTGAGCCGGCTGATCTAGACAGTCATGTCTGCCTTTGGGGACACTTACACACATGTGACAAGGGCTGCTGGGGCAAGATGTGGTGGCCTTTGTGCTAGGAGGGGCCATTGAGATCTAATCAGCAGGATATCTATCTATCAGGTGCCTTCGGGAGTTTCCTCAGAACAGTGCCTCCTGCAGACTTCTGGGAAGTTCCCACTCAGGATTGCCCGGCAGGAGGCACAGCCCCTGTCTGGACCCGTCTATTTGTTAGTCGGCTTCAAGTGAAGCCCTGCAGCTCTATCTTTGGGTAGACTCTCTCTGAGTCCCGGAGCTTCTGTTGACCCTGGGCTTTGATCTGGTCTGGGATTGTCCTTAGGTCTTGTTTTGAACAGCAGACTCATCCTGGATTTTCCCTAAGCATGCCATGCGCTGATTCATTTCTGAAGGTAGAAGCGGGAACAGGGGCCTCACTGCTGCAGTAAGGTGAGATGGCGGTGTTTGCCTTCCATGGGGTTGTCTCCCCTTGCCTGCCTCACACCAATAGCCCTCATCCCATCCCAGCTTCCCTCCAGACAAGTAAGGTCTTGGGTTCCCTCTCACATCCTTCCAAGTTCTGTCCAAAGCCTCAGAGATGGGGATCAGTGAAAACACTTGGTCCTCTTGTCAACGCAGTCACTTGCCTTACATTTGAACCAAGAGTTTAAAGATACTTTTCCAACATCTGTTTAGAAGAGCGTAACAACACCCTGGACCTCATACTTCCAAACAGATCTACCTTCTTCAACAATCATTAGAGACCAATGCTCTTTATTTATGCAGGCTCCTTGGGTGGGAGGAGTTTACTCTCCCACTGCAAGTGATCTGTCAAATATTCTTTCATCAACTACTTCCTCTGAGCACAGGGCTGTACGTAAAAATGTCTCCATTTTATTTGGGACTCATTAAAGACCAGCCGTGTTTCTTTCTGTTGTGCAAAGGGTCACTGAGGATGGGAACTGGCTCAGCACCTAAGAACAACCAGAGACAAGTACCAGCCTGTCCCTGCCCTGCTTGGTTGACAAGAACTGGATCTCAATTAGCTGCTCGCCAGGAAGCACCAAATTAACCAGTTCACCATTAAATGTGAACGGTTGATATCTAGCTTCACCTCAAAATGTCTCTTGTGAGTTTGCATGCTCAGAGGTCTTGGAAATGATGTAGGATGATTGATAGCCATTCCCATCCACGGCCATCCAGTTGATTCTGACTCATCGTGACTCTCTATGACAGGGTAGAACTGCACCTAGGAGGAGCTTCCAAGACCATCCTAACTTTACAGGAGTAGAAAGCTGCATATCTTTCTCCAGGACCAGCTGGTGGTTGGATCTGCAGACCTTGTGGTTTGCAGCTTACTGGGTAACCACTGAGCCACCAGTCAAGTGCCCTGTGATGAGTGCCTTTTGGGACGATTTCAATGTTCAGCTTCACAAAAGACTTGTCTTATCTCTAAAGAACCTCAGGGTAGGGTTCTGAGGTAGGTCTATTTGAGCTTGAGGAAGAAAAGGAGTTTTTCCTATACCCACCTTAGGAGCAGTGTCAACAGAGAGAGAGGGAGGCTGGTGGGCAGGGTGCTATTGCTGTGAGCCATCAGAAGGGGCCACGCCTGCTTGGAAAGTTGCCAATTCTGTACATCAAGGTTGAGTGCAATGGCAGGGTATTAAGGGAGCAAAATATCCCCTCTGCCTGTCAGCTTTGTGAATCTTCGAAGCCTTTTCCAAAGGACCATTTTTTAAAAAGAGGTATTATTTCAACCTAAAAACTCTCTGGAAATATATATGTGGTGTGAGAAAGGAATTAGGAAAGCTTTTAAATAATAAAAAAAGGATAAAATAAAATGACAGCTTTTTCCTCTCGCCATATAAATAGTTATGGATAGAGATAAAGAGATGGATATTTTTTCATAACACTTTATTAGGGGCTTTGGAACTGCAGACATTTTAGAGTCGGGCTGGTGAATAATTTAGCATTGATTCATGGGGACCCAGTGCGGGCAAGGGTGAGTTGGGAATCAAATCTACCCTCGTGTAGGGGTGGAGCTCAGTAACACACTTTTATTACCAACCACATCCTGAAATGCATTTCAGAAATATTTGATGGGCAGACAAAGCCTTGGTACTCAGCTCCTCCTGAAGGAGCTTATGCTGTTGACCAGCTCACTGGGGAGGCTGTGCCCCTGGCAGTTATTTCCCTGACAAAGACTCTCCGATCCCTGGGAATTCCCAGCTGCCATTGGAATGACGGATGCTAAAAGGTTCATGGGAAATGGTACCTTTAGTGACGATGTCTGTGTTGTTTTCCCCCTTCCAGGGTGCTCTTTAATCCTACGTGCAAAAGACACCTGCCTTCTAGATGGGTAGGTTGGCACGGCCACCTGAAACCAGAACCAGAGAGAGAAGAAATGCATTATGCATCCAAAGAGACGACTTCCTGCCCCTTGCCCATCCCACCCGCCAGAGCGCCTCCTTGAAGAATTTGCAGTTGTATAATGTGGGCATCTGAGAGCCAGGGATGTCTTTGTTTATTATGTCATTTTATTTCTCTCCAGAGAATTTTATTTCATTCATTCTTTTCTCATTAATTCCCGTAAAGGTGCTTAAATGATCAGTGACAAATGTTTGGCATTTCTTCCAGGAAGCCTCTTATTCCCCCCACCCCCACCCCCACCCCACCCCTGCAAATATGAGCCCGTCTTGATGGGCTTTCTCATCAGCAAGCTTCCTAGGATTGTCCACATGGTCCCTGTCCATGGCAGGCCGGCGATGTCCTCAAGGGCCTTCTTCTCACAGCCTTCCACCAGACGGGGCACGGAGCCTCTGGGGTCTCAGTTACAGGTGCCACTGGTCAGAACTGACTCGGATGTCAGTGATTGTTTGTATTTTGTTTTTTAAGGAGGGTGGACTTGTGCAACTCAGGTCCCACCTGGCAGGAAGGAGCAAGCTGTGGGCTAAGGTATAGGCTTGTTCATCCCAGCTCTTCCTGGATAAAGTAACCTCCCCTGGAGGACCTCAGGAAACCTCAAACTCAGGGGGACAGCAGAGGTCACTGGAGCTTGCAGGAGAGTCATTTTCATCTCTGATGGGTGTTGCCGGGCAGGGCAGTGGCAGCCTGGAGAGCGGAGGGTGAGGGATTCTGAGGCTGTATCTTGGGTTGGGAAGGAGAGCAGTTAAACAATCCATGCTCCAGGGCCTGGGATGGGTGACCTTGGAGGTGCTAGAAAACTGGGAGCTGGGCTTCAAACATGTCATAGAAAAATTGTATTTTCTATTGATTCCACTTGCCCATGAACTTTTTTGAAGCCCCCTCATATGTCTCACCTCCTATTACAATCTGACTGCACACTACATGGGGAAGGAACAGATAGTTTGGATGGTCTAATTTGGACAGTGGTTGTTCTAAAATGTACAGCCTAATTTGCCTGGCAGATAGCTCTGATTCTAGAAAATCTCTCTTTACATTAGAGTGAAAACTCTCTTTCTGTTTATTCATAAGGTTAATAGATTTGAATGATGGTGTTGGCGAAGCACTTTGAATAGACCATGGGTTATCCGAAGAATGAACAAGTCTATCTTGGAAGCAATACAGCCGAAATGTTCTTTAGAATTGAGAATGGCAGACTTCATCTGACATGCTGCGGATATCCCATCAGGAAAGCCCAGCCTCTAGAGAAGCACAGCATGCTTGGTAGAAAGCAGAGAGTCAGCGAGCTGGATTGATACAGTGGTTGCAATCCAGTCAACAGCACCTCATAAGAATTTCGTTTATATTTCCACCCATTGGCCCATTTCCCCTTCATCCTCTCTGTGAGGTGCTGTCATCACTCATCGAAGCCAGTTCAGTCTCTTTTGCACATACTAAGTCAAGAGTCATCAAAACTCGTGGCATAATTCTCTTCAATGTGTGCTCCACTGAAAATTACTTGATGACCTTCATGCGTTGCTTTATTGTTATCTATTTCTCCAGTTAGATATAGACAGCCCTTCATTTATCCAACTAGCACACATCTGTTATATTTAAATTTCTTTACCTGATATTCTTGTTTCAATTTTAGTAGTTTTAGTGACATATTGTTAACATATTGTACAATTCTGTAGTTTAAACATATTTAAAAGAGTTGTGCAATTGTCACTACAATCAATGTTAGGACATTTTCTTCTTTCTTGTGCTCATCATTTGCTCCCACACCTCCCCTGCCATAACCCTAAGAGGCTGTTCATCCAATTGCTGTCTTACAGATTTGCCTATCCTGAGGTTCATATAAAGAAAAACACACAAACAACAGAAAAATCCAACAATAATAACAAAATAAAACTGAGAAAAACATCAACTGGAAAGAAAGCAGAAAATAATAAAAATCAGAACAAATTAAAAATGGGACTAAAGGGAGAGCCAATGATAAAGTGTTAAATTTTAACCTAACTTTATCTACATTAGTTCACCATCTAATGCACTCTCTCTGATAATAGGCTGTTTACATGGTCAGAGAGGATTCACGGAAGCTTAATCCACGTGGGTCACTGCAAGTGGAGTTTGTGCTTTCACTACCACCCATAGCTTTCTGCAAACTAGTGGCTTAGAATTTAAGCTCTAATACTGACCCCTCCTCCAGTCTCGGATTTTATTATTTACATCCTTGGATCACACACCAGCTGATGTGCTTCTTTTGTGTAGACTTATCTGACACCCAACTTAGATGGCTGTTTGCTTCAATACAAATCTTTAAGACCCCACACTCTATACTCTTTCTGCTTTTCAACCACCAGCTGATTCCTTCACCATGCTTTGCTATAGCACCCATATCTTCAGTAATCTCTTCCTGAGAGCAAGTACCAAGTAGGGTCACATTATAAGAACCAGTCATTCTTATATTAAGGCCATGATTAAGTGAGAGCTAAGAAGTCATTCAAACACCTATGGCTTATATATGTCCCTGGTCCACTTTAGAGACATTATTGTCATTTTATTGGGAAACATTATAAATCATATGATATTATTAAAATCATAAAAGTGCTTGATGCTTATGATCTATCTATTCAGAAAAGGCTAGCCACTCCTCCAATTGCCCCACTCTTTATCTCAGTCCTTTGAGGTAACATTTTAAGAGACTGGTACGTATCATTCCCCTGTCATGCAATTCCAGGAAATTGTCTGGCATGGTCTATGCATGCCAGAGGTCTGTCGGGACCTACTCTTGAGCGGCACACAATGTGTCGGCGCGCAGGAACAGCAGGTTGAGCTGCAGTGCTGTAGATAGGAAGGTCTCTGACCACTTCAGCGGAGCTCTGGAGCTTTTCTGCCTGGGAAGGGAGCTAGGCCTTGGGTAGACCAGGCTCTCAATGAAGGGTTGGGTCCAATCTGGAGCCAAGGAGCTCTCTCTAATGTTGTTAGACATCACTGAGCCGGTTCTGACTCGGCGTCAGAACCGTACGTAAACCGGAACAAAACACCGCCTCGTCCGGTGCCGTCTTTGTTCTCGCTATTCTGCTTGAGCCCCTTGGAGCAGACCCTGTGTCGATCCCTCTCATGAAGGGGCTTCCTCTGTAGCTGCTGACCCTCTTTCCCACACCTAATGTCTTTCTTCAGAGGCTGTTTCCTCCTGATAACATGTTCAAAACACACGAGGCAAAGTCTCACCATCCCCATTTCTGGGAAGCATTCTGACTGTACTTCTTCTGAGACAGATTTGTTGGTTCATTTGGCAGTCCACGGTATAATTCCTCACTAATAGATCCATTTAATTTGATTAACAAACCATAAAGCCCTGAAGATATTGCACAAAAGCCTTTATCTTTAGGAAGATTTTCATTGAGCCAATGATGAGGCACAGGGCTAGAATAACAGAAATTGAAGCTGATGGGTTTCCATGTGGGCAAGTGTTTCTGTGGGTGCCAGGTCCAGAGGTAAAACCAGTAGCAGAGATAAATATTAGGTACAGGGTTCATGTTCCCCACCCTTTCAACCTGCACAATTCCAGAGGAACACAGGATGCAGGAGGTGACATAACAAGAGTCATCAACCATGGTGAAGTCCATGGCGAGGTGACTCTCAGGCCACTTCAGAAAATCAATGTGACCTCCTGTCCATCCTCACAACTCATTCATTCACCTGCCCTTCTCCTCTTTGGCACTCAGCATTTCATCCCACCTATCTTGTCTAATACTATCTCATCTTTGAAAAAAAGAAAAAAGAAAACCAGTTTTCCTATGAGCTAAGGTGCATCAGATCTCTTTTCCTCATCCAGTGCGGACCGCTCTCGCAGTGAAAGCGGGAGCAGCAGCCCTCAGGGCATGCCTGGGACTTGGCATCAGGGGCGTCCTGCTCTGCAAGCTGCCCAAGCAATCCAGAGAGCTGAGGCCCAAGAAGCCCTCCTGACCCCAACCGCAGCTGTGTGCCAAGGTCCTGTGACGTCTCCCCTGGGACTTAGGTAAATGATGGGCCGAAGAAAGCGTCCCCCAGGCCTGTGACACACAACCGTCAAACACTGCAGAGTGTGTGGCACAAGTCCACTGTCTGATCGGGCTGCTCCGCGTCAGAATCCACTCGACAGCTTACAAGAAGACCACCACATTCAGGCACACAGGTGTGAATACTGTTTAGAAGGAGCTCTCTGATCCTTGGGGGCGGTCAAGACCACAGTTCAGCAGGATTTGAAAAATTCATGAATTCTGGGCTAATTATCTAGTGTTGCACAAGTTATCTCAAGCTCCAATCACTGAACACACACAAAAACACAAAACCAAACTCACTGCCATCGAGTTGATTCCGACTGATAGCAACCCTATGAGTTGGACAGGGTAGAACTGCGTCGCTGGGTTTCCAAGACTGTAACTTTGTGTCAGAGCAGAAAGCCCCATCCTTCTCCCACAGAGGGGCTGGAGCTTTTGAATCTCTGTGACATGTAACCACTGTGCCACCAGGGCTCCTGCTGAAAACAATGCACTTGCCTTCTTTCAGTCTTCCCGTGGGTAGTGGCTCGTCTGAGTGGTTCCAGCCCTGGCTGTCTTGTGAGGTGTCCGTCAACCTGTCAACTGGGGCTGTCTGGGCCTGGAGCTCTGTTTCCAAGCTGACTCGCTTATGAGGTGCCGGTCCTTGGCACGAGACTTTGGTTTCTCCTCACATGCGCCTCTCCCAAGGCTGCTCAAGGCTCCCATCATGGTGGCTGACTTCCCCAGAGGGGAAGTCTAGCAAACAAGGTGGACCCCATCATGTCTTTCTGACCTAACCTTGGGAATAAGGTGCCTTTGTGTCTGTGAAAGCCCACCAGGAACCCAGGTTGGCTTTATTTCATGTGGGAGGAAGCTACACGGGAACTAAATCAATTGGGGGTCACCTTGAAGGCTCGCTAAAGCAATGGTTTTTCACCTCTACCAGGGATGCTAGAGACATTTGGGTTCCTTCTGTGTCCCCTGAAGAGAAGGGGTGGAGCATGGGCTTTGGTTCAAACCCAAGGACTAAGCAGCCACATGCTTTAAGAAAAGATATCCTTCGCAACCTCTATTTTCTAATCTATAAAGTGGGCATAATAATATCTCATTATAAGATTGTCGTGAAGGAGCACAAAACTTCCTAACTCCCTCCCCCTCCTCCTTTCCTCTCAGGATCATCTGCAATGGCCAGAGGACGCAGTTCGATGACTCCAGTTGGAGGTGGTCTTCACCCCGACTCTCCCCTCTCCTTGCTCCCCTCCCTCCCTCTGCCAAACCAAAGGACGAAGTCGGCCCTCTCAAGTTAGCGTTCCCTTTCCCTAAGGGAGAGTCTCTTTCTGAGACTTAATAAAGTCAAGATATGTGAGAAGCGCTGCAGCTCCTTTATATCTTAATTAGCAATTAATTAAGTGGAGGTGCTAGTGTCTGGGATTTCTGACAGACTGGCTCAATAATTATCTTTTACTATTATTACTAATGGAAAATGTGGTCAGGGTGGCTCAAGTCTTCCCAGAATCTCAGGTTTAATTGAATGACCCGGTAGAGAATCAAAATGAACAGCCTGCCCTTTCCACATTGTTTTATTAAAAAAATATTTTGAAAGGTGATGGTGCCTTGCACTCAGGAGCTTTCCTAGCCTGTTATCTCTGGCTGTGATCTTTAACGAGGCTCAGGGTTACAGGTTCCCCCCAAGAAAGCACCCCAGCGCATTTAGATGGCTCTGCAGGCAGCTTCTCAGTAACAATCCCTGCCAGCCACCACCCCAGGGAAGGTCTTGGTTTGGAGCCCAGAAGAGAATACTGCGTTAAAGTTAAAGCTGGAGATGAACAGGCAGCGTTTTTGCTGGTTTTGTATAGTATTAACCACTGCTAAAGGGATGTCTAGGAGCCCTGGTGGTGTATACAGGGTTACATGCAGTGCTGTTAAATGCAAGGTCAGCAGTTCGAAACCACCAACCACTCTCTGGGAGGCAGATGAGGCTTTCTACTCTCATAAAGAGTTACAGGCTTTGAAACCAATGGGGGCAGCTCTACGTGTCATGTGAGTTAGCATGGACTCCGTAGCCATGAGTGGGTACTGCTATCAAAGGGGACTGGCGGTTCAATGGTAGAGTCACACTTTTCATATCTCATGGCCAGTCACCACCCCATCTGTCAGTAGAGGCTGGCATGTTGGTATGAGGCTGAGTAATTTTTCAGTAGACCTTCCAGATGAAGGCAGACTAGGTAGCAAGATCTGGTGATCTACTTCTGAAAATCAGTTGATGAGAACCCTACGGATGACAATGACCCAACTCCCAAGTGATGGTGGGGGTGGCACAGGGCCAGCCCATGTTTTGTTCTATCTGAGTATCCCTGTTACCACCAGTCAGGGGCTGAAGCTATAAACGAACAACAATTTAGCAACCTCAGCCTTGCTTTTAGAAACCTCCATCCACGGGGGGCAGCAAAGACCCGACTGGATGATGGCCAATTGAATCTCGGGGTACAGGCTGGCTTGCAGGTTGAGTTCTCTGCTGGGAGTCCAGGAGGGGACTGGGCTGGAGTCTGGCCTCCTTTGTGTTCTCAGCTCACGGGCTGCCGTGCGTCAGTGACTAGGCCTCAGCTTTGGAGTGCTAACTTGGGACAGCTGTACAAAGGTCTGCAGGTTCAAGACCTCCTCAGTCCAGAGCAAGCTGCTCGGAGGTGCCGCCGAGGAGCATTTGGAGCAGAATAAGGGCTGGTCTCTGCCGGCACGCATGTCTGTGTGTACAAATTGTATAGTATCTTCTGGCCTCCGTGCTTCCACGGTATCCTTACCTCCAAACGGGGGGTGAGCACGAGCCCTTACACTCTGTCTCCGTGGGTCAGAGGTTTGCGCTGGGTAGCTGGCAGGTTTTGAACAGAGTCAGGGGGTAGCCTTCATCACGTGGGCCATTTCTATTATTCACAATTCATGATTCAGACTTCAGGTGACGCACTAGGTCTAACAAGGGGTTGGACATCGGCAGGACAGCTCCTATTTAGTGAGGATGGAAGATTCCAGCTCGTCCTCAGGGCGGTGAAGCTCTCCTCCCACTGTTTTCAGGACTGCTGTGCCCTGCTGATGAGTGGCTGTACGGTAATGACCAGGGCTCCTTTTCCATCCCGGTTTCACATAGTTTTCTCGCCTGTATCCATGGGGCGCTGAGTGGTTTTCTTGCTGAGGGCCCGGATCAGCATTGCTTATACCTCCACATCCTTCAGAGTGAAACTACGGGCTAATAACCCTCTGTGGAGCAGATTTGGTGCATGAAGGAAGGATTAGCAGTGAGCTCCATGTCTTAAAGTCAAACTACTGCACCGAGTGTTAGAAGTGGCTCTTTCTCGGTGATTCTCCCGTTTCCCAGATTTCTCTGTATTGTTGCCCTTTTCTACGGTGTTTATATAGACTGCATTATTGTTAAAACTAAAAAACAAAGATCAAAACTCATTGCCATCAAGCCGATGCTGACTCACAATGACCTCCTGAGGGTTTCCGAGGCTGTAACTGTTTATGGGAGCACAAAGCCTGGTCTACGTCCTGTGGCATTGCTGGGAGTTTTAAACTGCCGACCATGGGATTCACAGCCCACCGTGTAACCACGACACCACCAGGACTCCATTAACTCGACCCCCAAAGGATGAAGAATGAAACATGACTTGGTCCTGCGCCATCTCCATGCTTGGCTGGGATCCATCGGGATTCATGGGCTGCTTCTGGGAAGCAGATCGCCAGGCCTTTCTTCCTCGTCTATTTTATCTGGAAGCTCCTTTGACACTTGTTCAACTTCATAGCGAGCCCTCACTGGTAGAAAGTTCATGAGGGGCACTGGCAGGAAATGGAACTGGCTCTTCTCATGGAAGGCAAGAATTCTTTTTTGTTTTTAATCATTTTATTAGGGGCTCATGCAACTCTCATCACAATCCATACATACATCAATTGTGCAAAGCCCATTTGTACATTCATTGCCCTCATCCTTCTCAAAACATTTGCTCTCCACTTAAGCCCCCGGCATTAAGTCCTCATTTTTACCCTCCCTCATGAGCCCTTGATACTTTATAATTCATTATTTTGTCATATCTTGGGAAGGCAAGAATTCTCTCACTAAACTTCCATTGCCCCATGTATGTTGCTTTAATAATAATAAAAGAAAAGTTATTCTAAACATTGATGAACTATGATTATAACTTACTTTTTAAATTATCTTTGACCTGTTTGTTCTCTCATTCATAAACTTTGTTTTATAGTGAGCCCTTTTAGATTCACAGAAAAAGCATACCAGAAGCTCAGAGCATTCCCATATACCCCTTCTTTGCTGCACAGTGTCCCCGAGTGCTGTGGGTTAGGTGGGGGCTGCTAGCCCAAAGATTGGCAGTTCAAGCCCACCAGTTGTTCATTGGCAGAAAGATGAGGATGCTTGTTCCTTTAAAGATCTACAGTCTCAAAAACACTATAGGCAAAGGGTTTGGTGCGTTAGTGGGGTACATTTGCTACAATCAGTGAAGCAATATTGATACATTGTTAGTGATTACGGTCTTTTTTTTTTTTCAGTGCACTTTTCTTTTTTTTTCTGATTTGTATTTTATTTTATTTATTTATTTTTTAGTGGTTATAAGACTTTATTTTCTTTAAACATTTTATTAGGGGCTCACACAACTGTTATCGCAATCCATACACACATCAATTGTGTAAAGCGCATTTGTACATCATTCTCAAAACATTTTCTCTCCACTTAAACCCCCGACATTAGGTCCTCATTTTTCCCCTTCCTCCCCACTCCCCCCTCCCTCATGAGCCCTTGATAGTTTATAAATTGGTATTTTGTCATATCTTGCCCTGTCCAATCTCTCCCTTCACCCACTTTTCAGTTGTCTGTCCCCCAGGGAGGAGGTCACATATAGTTCCGATTACAGTCTTATTGGGATTCACTCTTTGGGTTGTATTGTTCGATGGATATGGACAAATGTTTAATGTCATGATTCCACCATTGCAGTAGCATATCTCCCTTCCCTGTTCCCCTTGGTAGTGTAGTGGCTATGCATTGGGCTGCGATCCACATGGTCAGCTGTTCAAAACCACCAGCAACTCCATGAGAGAAAGCCTGGGCTTTCTACTCCCATAAACAATAACAGTCTCAGAAACCCACAAGGGATCCTGATGAGTCAGCATTGACTCGATGGCAGTGAGACCCTTTGCTCCACCTCCTCCTGATTTTATTAAGAGTTACAGCAAAGAGCCATACATTTATTATGGGAAAACAACAATCACAACAAAACTGCTACATCTTTATTTTCACTAACTTCTAACAGCACCTTAGCAATCCTTTTAATTCTGAGTGCAAACAGCAAGCCTCCGCCATATTAGCAAGAGTTGTCATTTTGTCACCAATTGAAATCACAAATATTTTTATATCTCATTACAGTACTTGTAGATAGGTTGAAATATGCTTACGCTTATTATTACTTCAGAACTACAGTAGTTATTAAACCTGCCTGCAGATCTTGTTATTTACTATGCTAATAAACAAGCACATATATCACCACACCATAAATATGGTGGTTGGCCTCTTGTTTTGTTTTATTTTAGGTATTTTGATAACTGAATTTCAGGGAAGAAATAAAGCTGCCTCTGTCATCTTACATATATTTCATTTCCTATATTTACACTATGGTGTGGAGAAACGGGTCCAGACACTTCACAGACTGCCAAAGGGGTCCATGGCATAGAAAAGGGTGCAGACCCCTGGAGGAGGAGGAGGTGACAGGAATGGGCATCAGTTGACATGATCTTCTCAAAACTCACCAACGTTGAGTCAATTCTGACTCCTGGTGACTCTCACAGCAGCGCAGGACTGCCCCTGGGGGTGTCTGAGGCTGTACCCTTTTATGGGAGTAGAACGCTTCATACAGCAGTCCAGTGCATAACTGCTAGACCACAGGGATCCTTTGACACAGCCCAGACCCTGAGATCTCTGTGCATCAGCCTGTTTATCTGCACGAAGTGCCTCTGGGGACAGTGCCATCTTTCTCCCCATTTCAGAGCAGAGCTTCCAAATCAAAGAGGTGGAATGACCTGGCCAAGGTCATTCCGTTTCTAGCTGGCAGTGTGCAAAGAAGCACTCGGGGTCAGTCAGGACCCAGGCCGCCTTCTCTGTCTTTCCCTGAGCTCGACAAATGTGCAGTGATTGATCGTAACACATCAAGTGTATGAGCGTGGCCCCGCCACTCACTGCTGCCTCGAAGTCCGACGGGGTGTGTTGGACTCTCCCTCATAAGAGTGCAAATACCTCAAGGGCACGTCCAGGCAGCTTATTCTTCCCAAGTCCCTGAGGTAGTGGAATTAATGCGTTACATTTTAAGCACTAGATTGTTGAATAAACACTATAGGCCATTGGCCACTGAAAGTAACCCCCCATACATACACCTCATGTTTACAGCCTCATCTTTGGCCAGTATTTCAAAACAAAATGAATTACAAAACAAAAGACCCCATTGAACAGATTCTGACACATAACAAACAACTCTATATGCCTTAGAGTTTCCAAGATTGTAATTTTTGTTTGTTTGCTTGTTTGCTGCCTCAGACGCCGGCGTCTGTGAACTGCTAGCCTTGCTCCTTTTGGGCCAACACAGCTACAGTTTTGCTAGTTGGCTTTTGTGATTGTGCACTGGGCAAAAGTTTCTAGAGTAAATAGGTTTTCCACTCAGCAATTCACGTACATTTTGTTTAGCGGCATCGATTGCCCACCCTGCAATGTAGCAACTCTTTCCACTTCCTCCCCCGGTTTCCCATTTCCACCCATTCTTCTTTCCCGTTTCTGTCTGCTTTCTGAGCTTTGTCCCGGGACAAAAGCTGCCCGTTTGCACATCTATGGCTGAGTGTCCTAAGAATGAATCCCTCCTTGACATGCTTATTCCCCCAACAGGCCTGTTGTTTGGCTGAAAGTTGAACCAGGGTAGAACACTCCACTCTAGGCCTGAAGGATGGATAAGGACCATACTCTTGTGGGTACCACCAGCCTCTATCCAACAACGAAGTCGAATCTTTGTTATTGTGTTGAGATTTGTCCCACATGTTTGCCCATTCCACCTCTCACTCTAAAACTTATTGACCCTATAGAACTGCACCTCAAAGCTGTAAACTTTCATAGGAACAGAAAGCCTCAATGTTCTCCTAAGGGGCATCTGATGGGTTTGAACCTAATATGTACTGTAACGCACTTTGCCACCAGAGTTCTCTATCAGGACCTCTTTTCTGAGCAAGTCTGTGGTCGCAACCAGAGACCATCTAGCTCTTTTGGTCTCAGGCTATGGAGTCATCAGGCTAATTGTTCCCTTGAATCTTTGATTTTCTTCAACCTTCTCTGTTCCAAATGGGGAAAGACCAATGGTGACACCTTAGATGGCCACTCACCTTAGACCAGCTGTTCTCAACCTGTGGGTCGTGGCCCCTTTGGGGGCCAAACGACCCTTTCATAGGTGTTGCCTGATTCTTAACAGTAGCAAAATTACATTTATGAAGTAGCATT
>NW_022111324.1:16113796-16116395 GCF_000313985.2 Echinops telfairi
TGGTAGGGCTGACAGAGACAAATGCCTCATTACCAGGAAGCTTCAGGTGTCTGGTCCTTAAATGATCACCAAATCTGGAGCACCACATTGGAAGGGCACCCCTCGGAGAGCACTTAGCTGGGGCTAATTGCATTTGGTAGACATCAGTCAGCAGGGTAATTTCCTGTCTTCAGACACGTGCTCTCCTTAGTGATAGAAGCCATACATGAGGCCAAATAGGAAAAGAAGAGGCATTAGACCTGACGTGAGCCCTGGTCCCCTTTAGACGTGACACAGAGCTCCACCTCATCTGGGTGTGGACGGAGAGGGATATTGCTTCTCTCCATCAAATGGCTCTTCGGGGGCACGTAATTGGCTAACACAGGGCTTAGCTGACAAAGAGTGACCTTCAGGTCCGGAAGCTGAATGTATTTCTTCGATGGCAGGTCTCAGGTTCTCCTCAAAGATGGGCAATTTCCTCTCAAAGGACCTGAGCCAAAGGTCATATGG
This sequence comes from Echinops telfairi, assembly GCF_000313985.2. Taxonomy (NCBI): domain Eukaryota; kingdom Metazoa; phylum Chordata; class Mammalia; order Afrosoricida; family Tenrecidae; genus Echinops; species Echinops telfairi. The sequence goes on from NW_022111324.1 coordinate 16,114,286, forward strand.
TTTTACAACTACTCCAGGAATCCCTGTCCTCTCAGAACAGGTTCAATTTTAATTTGCTCGATATCATCATTTCCCTTGGATCTGCAATTAAAGGAGGGGGGAAGTTGCCAGAGTGATGAAAGATCAGCTTCCTAGCGTTTGATGAAGAGCTGTCCTCTGGGTCTCTTTGGGCTGTGAGCCAGACCCTGCTGCTTCCCCATCAGTCACCACGGAGCACGAAGACTCAGGGCTCGAGCTCTGTAAGCAGAAGGCGCAGATAGAATCTGAGTCCATTTCCCTTGGCAAAGGTCTGTCTGATCGGGCATATCTATTTACCAGAACTTGCTGCGGCCCATGGGTGGGGCCTGGAGCAGGTGGGAAGTCACCCAGAGAAATAGGATGTGAATTCAACCAAGAGTTGGGTGCAAAGCCAGTGAGGGCGTGGCTATCATTTTAAGTAGCATGCTTTGTTTTCAGGATAAGACTATCCACATGCAAAATATGGAGAACCCCGGTGTTTAAGAAACATGAATGGAGCGGGGTGGGGGGCGAGGGCATGATGAGTGGGGGTGGGTAGGAGACAAAGACTTGTAGGATGTGCTGGAGGGTCCCAGGAAGTAAGTGCAATGGTGCAGAGAGAGTCCATCCCCTGGGCCACTACGGGGCTGGAGTGTCCAAACTTGCTCTCCTCAAATGATGAGCGCTGCCATCAGAAGATGGCAGAGATGCTTTGTGGGAAACGGGAAGGGGGAAGCACAGGGTTAGAGCAGCGTGTGGTTGTGGGCTAACCTGACCTTGAGCTACAACTGCTGGAATAGAGAATCACAGGCCGAGCAGGGCCTGTGCACAGGTCGGGTGAGAGGCGCTTGGGAAAAAGTAGGTAGAGGACAGGTCCCCTACAGATGGTTTCTAAATGTGGAGGCAGAGGACTTTAACCGAACCCTGCCTTTTAACAAAAAGTCAAAACCGGTGACCGTCAAGTTGATTCTAACTCATAGCAACCATTTAGAGCAGAGGCGAACTGCCTCCCTGGGGAAGCAGAGCTGTGATCTTCAGGGAAGCAGACTGCCACTTCTTACTCTGGTGGAGTGGCTGGTGGGTCAGAACTGCTGATCTTCCAATTAGCAGTCGAACCCATAACCATGGTCCCACCACGGCTCCTTGACACAAAGCAGGCTGTGGAAAGGGAGGTTGATTTTCTTTCACGGAAACTCTAGCTTACTCCTTGGGGTCTTAATAAACTCCGAGGCTGAGTAGCTCTGTGTTCAGTAGAGTGCACTATTTCATTGTGAGTGGGATGGTTTTTCCTTGGACGAGACTGTCCAGAAAAGGCGTTTGGCATCCTGGGCTTCCACCCATCCTATACCAGCATATCCACCACCAAGCATTTGACAACCAGATATACCCCACGCCCAAACACACACATTCCCAAATATGGGGAGGTGGGTGGGGTGCGGAGTAGGACCCTTCTGGTTGATTCAACTTCTCTTTGCTTACAAGGTGGTCACTGATCTCCTAGAACAGAAATCCAAGGGTTGGGGCCTCCCTAGAAGCCCTGCCACAGAATCCGAGTGGGCTTGCCCTGAGTGGTGACTGATAGGACAAGGAGAGCCTCATGGGGTAAGAACCCCCCTCATGGGGTAAAAACCAGGCTTTTGACATTTTCGCCCTCTTGCATTTAGGTTTGAGCCAACACTGTGAGATCCTTGGAGGCACAGAAAGTGACTCTTTTATCCCAGCTGCCCAGGGAGAGCCTGGTGCACGGTGGGTACTCAGCAGACATCAGTTTTGAGCAATGTGACAGTCTAGTTTGAAAATGGCCTGAGGGGGTGCTTCCAACACATTCTCACTCGTCTTCCAATAGTCATGTGTTTGTACCCTCCCCAAGAAGAGAACAAAAGAAGAAAACATTTACTGATCACTTATTATCTACCAGAACGGAAACTCCCTGGAGGTGAAGAGATGAATAAGTGATGCCTCCCGCTCTCCAGAAAGAGGCTCACAGTTCCGCAAAGAGAGAGAGTCCCGCGTGACTCGTGCCAAGAGTTGTGTGCAGCTCTGATGGCATCACTGTGGAAACCCAGAACACAGAGCCAGCTGAGAAGGCTCACAGACAGGGGCGTCAGGAAGA
>NW_022111324.1:16116495-16131543 GCF_000313985.2 Echinops telfairi
GGGGGGGGGACACATCTCATGCCGAGAGAACTGGCTGTGCTTGGATCTGGTGGCTGCTGAATCTTGGAGTCGGGATCTATTCCCCCAGGATGAGGCTGAAGGGAAACTGGACCCCCTCAGGCTTGCTCATTGGAGTTCTAAAGACACCTCCTGGTCCTCTTCTGGGAATGCACTCGCTCTTTACTCAGGGACCAGATTGCCCCTCACCACTGAGTCTGTCTTCAATGTATATGTCTTCAAGGTATCGGCTCCTGCTGACAACAAAGGCTGCGTGTTCCCTCCCTGCACTCTGAAGCTGGGGGCCTTCCTCAGGGAGCCTGGGGCAGGAAGGACGCTGGGGCAGGCTTCACCCCTCCTTGCAGCTGAGCATGGGGATTGTCCTCCTGAGGCCTCACCTATCAGGACCTTGGACCGAATGAATACAGAAGGCAACCTTCTAGAATCATTCTGCTCCAGAGCTTGACTCACATCTTTGAGTGGGGATGCCAGACTCCCTAGAGGGCCATGCATGCCAGATCTTGAGGCTCCTGAGGAGGAAGGAAAGGTTTGCAAGTTCATTTCCTTTCTCTGATAGGGCTGACAGTAAGGATTACATAGCGTAGTTCCCAGTGGACGTAAGCGAGCTGGTGAGGGAGCAGAGGACCCAGCTCTTGGCACGCTGCTGTGGCAGCCCAGTGCCCACAGGTGCGGAAAGCTGGCCTATAGCTGGACAGTTGGTGCCTTGGGGGCGCACGCAAATGCCTGGTCCTGCCCTGGAAGAGGAGAGCCAGTGTTTCTCTTCGCTCCTTCCTTCCTGTTTCATGCCCCCACCCCCCCACCCCTCGGCCCCAGACACTCCGTGAAAATCCACCCACAGCGATTCACTTCACTCAGGGTCCCAGCATCTCTCACCTCTTCCTCCACCACACTCTCCTGATGGGGCTTCTGGCCTCCATTCTCAACTCCCTTCCCATCCTACCTCCACACTGCTCCCAGGAGGATTTCCCAAAGCAAATCCACTCGGGTATAATTCCTTCTTAACCCCCGCAAGTTTTTCGTCATGTCCATGGCCCTTCAGGATCTGCCCCCACTTACTTCCCTGCACCTTCTCTCTCACTCCCCTCCACCCCCTCATTCCACCTCTTCCCTGTCACTCAAAGGCGTTCAGTTACTGGCATATCCCTAGCTGCCCTGCCCTCTCTCCCTGAGCCTTTGCACCCATTGTTCCAACTGCCTAGAGCCTTCTGCTTGGCTAATGTGCCTCCTCCAGGACCCACCTCCTTTGGCAAGATCTCCTGACACCCACGAGGGGTGCCATCTCCCTCCTTCAACAGGTCGCTCTCAAAGCAGAAGTCAGAAAATGCTCAGCGCCCAGCTGGGTGTGCGTGGTCCCTTAAACCAGGCCCTGTAAGGGTCAAGCCCAAGCTGCCCATTGCAGATCCCTGCTCCCGCAGCCTGGAGCCATCCATGCACTCAGGGAAGGAAAATGCCCGAATGCAACCAGCTGTACGAGGCTAAAAACTGTGTGTTCGGGGAAAGCAAACAAGTGATTAAGTAATGGCAGGCAAGTATTTCGAAGAGTCCTATCTAAATAGAATAAAAGGAAAAGTGCCTTTCAGTACTGATTAACCACAGCTGAGAATTAGAGATCATTTGTAACAAATCATTACAGTCAACTGATTAAAAATGAATGAGTTTGTACAGAGAACCATTACTGAATCTGGGGATGAAAAAAAAAAGACAATTTAAAGCACATTGTTAGCACGAGGCTCCCAACCTGTGCGTGCGTTGCTGCCCGAAGCTGAGGGGGAAGCATGGACTTCAGCTCAGGTTCACCTTGGGGCTCCAGACCTTACACCTGTTGCTGTAAAGTTGCTCCAAACTTTCTAATTTCCTTTTTTAAGTGGGGAAAACCACACCACCTATGTGAGCTTGAACTGGTACTTGATCAAAAAGGAACGACTGAAGTGGCACTTTCATATGGTTCAGCCTAATATTTCCTAAGCCAGGATGTTGTGGCGATCAAAGTGTGATAACAGCTGTAAATCAGAAGATGCTATACAAAGGAAAGGCATGCTGGGAGCAGCTCCCAGCCCTGGAGTAAGACTGTGGCAGGTGGGGGCAGCATGGCTCTCAGCTCCGGGCATTTGGAGCCAGCCCCAGAGACCGTGAGCCTCCTCCATTTGCGTTCATTAATCTTAGGTTGAAGGAAGAGAAAGGAGAGAGACCAAGAAAAGTCAATGAATTCCTCTGACCCCCAGCCAGGCCTCTCTTCGCTCAGCCCTGCCTCGCTGTAAGGACACTGTCAATACAGTAGGTTTAGATGGGGAAGTAGGTGACATTGGGTGCACTTAGCCTCCCTCCAGCTCCCAGTGCTGGAACCCATATCAGATCTCCCCTCTGGCCCCTCTCTGAGGAAAGCTCCTGATCGGAGTGCCTGGTACGAAACCTGTCCTCAGGAAATGTCTGGCTAATGGATGAGGGAAGGAGTGAGCGAGCCGGCAAACCTGCTCAACACCGCCTGTCCTTTTGCCACCTGCCAGCCCGCGCAGAAGAGAAAGGCACTCTAGTCCCACACCCCAAGCCACGGAATTAGCATAATCACTCTGCATCTCCTGATTAGGTACAAACATTGACAGGCAATTTCTTCATAATTACAAGATGCTTCAGAGGAGATGGCTTACTAAAACAGCGTCTACATGGCAGTGGTCCAAAGCATCCCTTACCCTTTCCTCACCACATGCTCATATCGCCTATGTTTCCTTCTCCAAACTCCCCTTTCTTAGCTGCAGTGATTAAAACTTACTCGGAATGAACTTATTCTACCAAGTTGTCTCCCACACTTTTGTCCCCGTGTTGGCTACCATGCGCTCCCTCAGCAACCTTGCCGACGCGTTCTCCCGAAGAACGGCTGGAGTCCTCCTGAGACCCCTTGCCCACTAGAGTCCTCCTGAGACCCCCTTGCCCACTAGAGTTGCGGTCTGCCTGGATCTGGGAGGCAGGGGTCAGGACTGACTTCCTGGGTGTGCAAACTGTGCAATTGCACAGGGCTCCATGGACAGCCCTCAGCTTGGTGCTCTGCTCTAGCTATATTGAAATTATACACACACACATACATGTAATATTAACAAGGGACCCCACACTTGGATTATGCCAGGTCTTGCAATGAATGTAATCGGTCCTCAAAGAGCTAAAGAGGGAAATAGAAAGGATAAGAAAAACTGGGAAGCAGAAAGATTGATGTTGTACATGGGTACATGGGTAGGAGGTGAGGGTGGTGGTAGCGGTGGCGGTAGTAATGGAAATGGGCAAGGTGGATTTGGAAAGCTGTCGAGCAAAGAATGCAGCTTTCAGGAGAGCTTTCAGGCTTTGGGAAAAGGAGGTTTTCTAAGAATCCTCACCAGGCTGGAGGTGCCCTAGAGAGAACAGTTTCAACAAGAAGACAAGAAGTTGACCATCGGACAAAGGAAGGAGATAACGTGTCTGCTTGAGCCAGCAAGCAGCCAGGGAGTGAAACTGGGAAAACCCTGGCCATGGTGTTAATGGTCAGACTGGACTGCATCACTTGTGTAGTCACCCCCTCAAGGAGCATTTATGGAGCATCCAATGAGGTTCTGCTGTGCTAGTTCATGAGCATGTTCAGAGATGACAATGATTTGACTCCTGGTCTGCAGAAGGCCTAATCCCTTAGGAAGAGAAAGCCACGTGAGTGAGAATGTAATGGGATGAACGCTGTGGCAAAGCTTGGTGCTCCCTGCCCTGGGGGAGTGGGAAGGAGACAGGCAAGCGTGGGGAAGGCTTTGTGAAAGGAGCAGTGCTAGGGCTAACTATTGAAGGCTCAGTAGGCATTCACCAAGCACAAGAGAATTTGGACAGAGAGACTAGCACAAGCAAGCACAAGGGAATGAAATGCATCAGGGGCAGGTTTTAAAACTAATGAGGAGTTCACTATGAGGAAGTTTCAAAAAGTCTGTGGAAAAGCATGTAATTTAAAGATGGTAAATCATTTCACCAAACTTTTTGAAGCCCTCTCATACATCCAAAGCAGAGGGTGCAAGGGATGAACACGCTGCTGAAAAGACAAACAGAATCCTGCTTGTGAAGAGGCTTAACTGTTAGCGTTAAGAGGACCAGAGTTTACTTCAAGCCAATGTGGGCGCCCTTGGAGTTTCCCAAGCGGAGCAGAGGCAAGATTGGATTTGGGAACACAGGGCCCTGGCTGGGCTGGATTCGGGTGAAGAGTGGCCTCAGCAGATAGGCCAGTTACGACACTATAGGGTCGTCTGAGTTAGAGTGGACTTGACGGCAGTGAGCTTGCTTTCTTGAGTTTATAATTCAAACAAGGGGCCCTGACAGCACTGTCAGCTAAGCTTTGGATTGCTAACGAGGAGGTCAGCATTTCAAACCCACCAGTCACCCCTCAGGTGAAAGATGAGGCTGTCTGCTTCTGTAAAGATTCACAGCCTCAGAAAATCTATATAGAGTTGCTGTGTGTGTGAATCAACTTGACATCGGTGGGTTTATAATTTGGCAAAGGGGGGTTAGAGCTCAAACTCAAGAAGAGGAAATACAGAGTGGGGGAGAGATTAGAAATTTATTTTAGAAATAAAATGGCTTGTACCTGCCTCATTGGATCTAATGGAGGGGAAGAAGCAATTGAACTTTGACAGGTTTCTGAGTTGGGCATTTGAGTTGATGATATTATCAATAACCATGGGGACAAATGATGGAATAAGAAGATAAGATTTTGAGTTGGGTTTTGGATATTTTAGGTTCAAAACCAAACCCTCCAACTCACTGCTATTGAGTCAATGCCAACTCATAGCAACCCTATAAGACAGAGTTGAATGGCCCCAGTGGGTTTCTAAAACTGTAAATCTTAGGAGAGTAGAAAGCCTCATCATTCTCCTGAGTTGCCACTGACGGTTTCAAACTACTAACCTTGTGGTTAGCAGCCCAATGCATAACTCTGAATGCCTCCAGGGGACCTGTTACATATGTCCAGTGGTAGTTTGTCCTAGAGGTTTGGAAGTCTATAGGTATAACTTGAAGCTAATGGTATGGACAGCATATAAAGAGTTAGAAACTCTGGAGAGCACCAACATTAAACAATAGGTGGAAGAATAGGATCCAGTCAAAGAGGGTGTTCCTGGGATGCTAGAAATTAAGCCAATGGGTCACCATCATGGACAGCTTTCAGCAGAGCTTTCAGGATTAGAAAGAAAGGTGCTGATCTACTTCCAAACATGAAAGCCAATGGAACTCTTTCCAATGAGAACCAATGGAACATTGACCAACTCATGAGTTTTGTTATCATGAGGGATCAACCACTAGAGGTGGACCTGATGTGTGGTGAAACCGAGGGGAGTGACGGCAAGGACAACTCTTGGTGAGGTAGATTGGCATGCTACCTGCAACAATGAATTCAAACCTGTGTGCGATGATGAGGATGACATATGGTGACAGCTCATCATGAGCTGGAGTTGACTTGATGACACCTTCCTTCCTTCCTTTCGATCCTTGTCCTGTCTTTCCTTCTTCTTTCCTCCTTCCTTCCTTCCCTTTTTCTTCCTTCCTACCTTTTCCTTCCTTCTTTCTTTCTTTCTTTCTTTCTTTCTTTATGTTCACCCATCTACCAGTAAATTAAGAAGGAGCCATTGTAAAGGTAGAAGGAAACCAGTGTGGTAGGTGGTTTGATTGTGGATTTGAGGTTGGGCTGATAAGTGAACAGTCAGAGATTGAAATCCACCAGCCACTCTGTGAGAGAAAGATGAGGTGACCTGTTCCTATAAAGATTTACAGTCTCAGAAACTCGATATAGTCACCGAGTCAGAATTCACTTAGTGGCAATGGGTTTTATTATTATTATTTTCTGTCTTTCCTGTAAGATTATTGTGCAAGTGGGAGAAGTATACTTGGATATATTGATGTTACCTTTGGATCATATGGCCTGCTTGGCCAGTGGATTTGAAGAGAAATTTAAAGAGTTATTGTATGGTTCTGCCTTTCCCCAACCCTCAGCCAATGTGTCTTGGGGGTATTAAACAAACAAAACCTTTATTTTTGTAAACCACTGAAAATTAGGTATTATTACTTGTGTAGACCATAGTAAAATTACATCATATTTTCTGACCGCTACAACCAGAAAAGAATAGTGTCTCAGAAAGAAAGAAAACATTTCAAGAAAAAAATGAGTGGTCAATGGGGTCAAAAGTGACAGAAAGGTAATTAGATGGAGCAATAGGCAGAGTATTGACCTTAGTGAGAGCAGTTTCTGTGCTTGTGTGGAAGCTGAAGCCAGATTGCTGATGGACTGAGGCAAGACTGAGAGGTGAGGAGTGGAGGCTGTAAGTGCAGATTACTCACTTAGTGCTTTTCCAGGGGTCCTCAAACTTTTGAAACAGGGGGCCAGCTCACTGTCCCTCAGAGCGTTGGAGGGCCGGACTGTAGTTTAAAAAACAAACAACTATGAACAAATTCCTATGCACACTGCACATATCTTATTTTGAAGTTAAAAAACAAGATGGGCAAAAATACCCAGCTGGCCAGATAAATATCCTCGGCGGGCCGCATGTGGCCCGCGGGCCCATAGTTGGAGGACCCCTGCATTGGAGAGAAGAAAGAGAGCGCGAAGATGAAACATAGCTGAAGGTATACGTAGAGTAGAAGAGGTTTTATTCAGGACGGGAGAGACTTAAGCCTATTTCCTGAAGGTGGAAGACCTAAAGGAGATGAATGGATACAGTGGTTGCAGCAATGGTGCCGGTGTAACAGCATGATGTGCAGGATGGGGCGACATTTCATTCCATTGTATGTGACATTGCTGTGCATCGGAACCAACGCAAAGGCTCGTAACAAGAGCAACAAAGAATGAGGGTAGATGCTTTCATAGAAATCAGGAAACTGAAGATATAATTAAGTATTGTGGCTTATATACCTGAAAATGTTCTAACCTGTGATCCCTTGGCAATATTAATAATAATACTGATGATGATTAAGAAGAAGCAACAACTTATATAATGCTTACTAAGTGCCATGCACTTCTTTATTGCCCTGCATATATTAACTTGATTAGTTCTCAAGGCAATTCTGTAAGGTGGGCACTGTTATTATCATTCCCATTATATAGTTGAGGAAACAGAGGCATAGAGAGTTGGACTAACTCACTCAGGTCCACACAGCTAATAAAGGAAAATGCCAGGATTCACACCAAGACAGCTCAGCTCAAGGGAGTGGACCTTTAATCCCATGTCATTGTATCCTGACAGAAGGACAGAATGATTTGTTGCTGTCAGCATTGCCTGGGAAGATGGTGTGTCAGAGATGGGCCACATCCATCACAAATGGGGGGTGCAAAGGGGGCTTTGGAGGGGAAGAAAGTTCTGGTTTCTTGGAGAGTGGAATTGAATAGTTATGAGCACTGAGGGTGGGGGTGGATTCTCGCCTTGTCTGCTGGAGACTGGGGTTCAACCCTTGGCCCGTTCACTTCATGCCAACTATCACCTTGATGGCACCTAGCAATAGAGGAGTGAGTCAGGATGCAGAGTTCCTACAGAGCTGATGATGCTGACAGATAAAAGAGAAATGAATATATATTTTAAAGAAAAGATCTAAGCAGTGACCCAGAGACGCTTCCATTTAGGGCATCAGGCTGGTTTACTGCCCGCATCCACCATCAGTCAGAGCAGGACTGGGAAGTCAGAAAGGGTGGTGACGAAGAGGAAGGTGAGGGAAGGAGACTAGGAGAATCAATGGAGCAGGGGGGGTGAGAAAAGTGAAGTCAGTTCCACGGTGCACTCATTAGATGCCAAGCACTGTGCCAGGTTGAGAATTCAGAGGGGAAGACTCCGCGCTTTCTCAGAGAAGCCCAGGTTGATGGGAAGATGGGTATAAAGACATGACTTCGACACAAGACCGAGGTGCTGGAAGTGGTGTGCGTAAAAAGATTTAAAAAGGCTGACCACAGAGGGTTGGGACTGCCGGCTTAGATTCCATTAAGTGAGAAGCAGAATTGCCAGCAATCTCTCAACTTCAAGATGCTCTCTCTCCACTGTCTCTCTGTGAAGATTAGGACCCAGCTAAAGGGGTGTGGAACTTACTTCCAACCTGGCCTACAGACACAGAGGCCCTCGGGCCACGGTGTCCTTTCAGGGCTCAAAGTTGCCTTCTTAGCTCGTCCCCTGATTGTCCCTTTAAGCGTCATCACTATCCAAGCACATACGCCACAAATACTGTCTTACATAAGGCAGGGATCTCTCGTCTCCCATGTCCTCTACTTAGCTGACTCCTGAATCAGAAGGACCCAGCACGGCTCCTTTAAGTATCTCCAACACCAGCATCTCCTGTTGCTGTGCCCACCCATCAGACCAACATTACTAACTTGAATCATGCTTAAGTCATTGTCTCTGGTTTCATTTTGTATGGGACTCTAGAGACCCTATGGGGTTGCTAAACACCTGGTTAGCAGTTCAAAACCACCAGTTGCTCTGTGGGGGGAAGATGAGGCTTTCTATTCCTGGAAAGCGTTACAGTCTCAGAAACCTGTCCTTTGGGACCACCATCAGTCGGAGCTGACTCAACGGCAGTGAGGGTTAGGCACCTCTCCTGGGGAGAGTCTACAACTCTGCTCACCTTTCACTTTCAACCATGACCCTGTAAGTTTGGTGGTGGTGGTGGTGTTAGGCACCATAGAATCAACTTTGACTCAGTGCCCCCGTGTGACAGAGTGGAACTGCCCCCTGGGGTTTCCCTGTCTTTGATCTTGTCTGGAGAGGATGCAGGGTCTTTCTCTAGCAGAGCTGCTGGGTAGGTTCGAACCACCGACCATTCAGTTAGCAGCTAAGTGCTTGACTGTCATGTCATCCGGACTCCATCTACACTCTTTACTTTTCCTGAATGAGCCACTTGCTGATTTTTGATGGCAGGGGAGCAGGGGGGGGGGGGCCTGGGAGAAGGAAAAGACAAAACAGGAATCGGCAGTCACGGAAGATCTTCCAAGGAAGCGAAATTAGGACTGCAACTTGAAAAATGAGTGGCACGTGTTCTGATCCACAGACACAGAAGGGAAGGGTGCTCTGGGCCGAGGAACAGTGTGTGGAAAGGCACCCAAGGCCCGGCAGGACCTGCACCGTCAGGGAGAGGGGCCGTGCGATGAGATGAAGGCACAGGTGTGGGGAGCGTGGCAGCTGGAAGGAACAATGCAGAGTTTGATTTGGTCAATTAAGAAAGCCTTTTATTGTGAATTAGGTGAAGTCTTACATAGAAAACCATCACTTGTACGTGCAACAATTTGGACAGATTTTGTTTCAACTCATTGATCACAAGCCCTGTAGGGTACCACCACTGATCCCACTTTCCCCTGTTTCCTGCCTCCATTCCTGATTCTTTCCTCCTTGTATGAATGCTGTTTTAGGATCAATGCCGCCCTTTTGCTCTTAGCTGGTGGATTATTCTAACACAGGGGTGAATTCAGATCCATTTAGTCCGATGGGCTGATTGTTTCCATATGTCTTGTGATTTTCATCACTCTTTGTTCCTCTGGATGGAGAGATACCAATAGTTGCTCCTTAGATGATCGCTCATGAGCTTTTAAGACTCCTGTAGCTACTCACCAAATTAGGATGCAGACCATCATCCTTGTGAAGTGTGTTACCCCAATTGACCTTAGGGTCCCCTGAAACTATGGTCCTAAGCCTCAAGCTCAGTGACTCATCCACTCAAGGTGTTACAAGAATAGCTAACTTAGATATACTCAAGTATATCTTAAGAAGTTCGTAACTTTATTCCCTATATGCCTCACCACATTCATGGGTATATTTGAAACAAAGGTAGATATACCTATACAAATATCCTCTGTCAAATCTATCTATCTATCTATCATCTATCTATCTATCTATCTATCTATCATCTATCTATCTATCATCTATCTATCTATCTATCTATCTATCTATCTATCTATCTATCTATCTATCATCGTTGTCCATACTCTCCCTATCCCAGCCTGAATGTCTATCCAAGAACCTATTCATTAATCATCACTATGATGCATTGTATATATAACAATATTTGCCTCTGTTGCATTTAACTCTTGCCAACCTCCCACTGTCTTCCTCTGCCTAGATGGAAAGATTTATTAAAGCCACATTGTAAACAACATAGAATACTATATCTTTAAAAAATTTTGAATTTGGTCTTGGCTTTTTATGCAATTGAGATCTATCAAAGATTTTCAAATAAGAATTTTACATGATTAGAGTTGGATCCTAAAAAGCTAAAAGTGGCTGCATAAAAGGTGGGCTGAGGTGAGCAAAAACATTGAGCAGAGAGACTTAGTGGAAGCTATTAAATCCCACTCTGGCAAGACCAAATCCTTGGTGTTAATCCCCATAGTGGGCCAGATGAACCATCAAGTGGGGACAACCTAGTCATGTTCTCACATAGGGTCCTTCTCTGTACTTCCCCAGGGAAGAATTTCATATCATCCCTAGGTTATAGACTGAAAATCCTGTTTCTGTACCGTCCTTTTCATAGGGGAGCGAACAGAGTCGGTTTTCCCTAACAGGAAGCCCAGAGGCTCTCGCGGGACTGAAGGGTGAATGGGATCGAAGTTAGACATGATCTGCTGCCCCTGTACCTGGAAACAGCCAGAGGAGGCTCCTCAATGCATTTCTCCAAACATTGCACACATTTTATTCGTTTACTGTGCTCAGTTGGCCATAATGAGAAATGCACCAGCATAAGAAAGAACGGAAATCATACAATTTCCCCTTGTCAATCTTTCTTCCTATCCTTGCTTCCACCCTTTCTCCCTTCTCCCCCTTTCGATTTTAGACCAAATTATTTCTGACCTTCTCCTCCCTTTAGGGGCTCTCCTTCTGCTAGTTACCTGCCAGTGGCTCTCCCACTGGTTTTACTAGAAGTTAGATTTTTGTTTAAATTAAAGAGAGATGGGCAGGAGGCCTCTCTGTTGAAGGGAGCATTTGACAGTGAAGGTTAGGAGACATGAGTGTAATGAACTACAGAATATTGGTTACATCTCACTTGATTACACTCAGAAAATGTAAAACCATCTTGAGTCATGACTGGTCATTTATCTACTGGATTGCTCGGAGCACACTCCCCCCACCCCCTCGCATTTATCTCCCGCCTTCAGGTTCTAGTCAAGGTTTCTAGCAATTAGTGATTCATCACTGCATACAACAACTACCCTGGGACCTGCCAAGCTAGGAAAAATCACTATGCCCCCATGCCAAGGTGCTGTCTCTTGGTGGTAATATCTTCATGGTGCTAGGGAGTGCACAGCCTTAGAAAACTCAATTGTGTGTGTGTGTGAGGGCGGGGGGGTAGCTCGGAGAGGAATTCAGAACCACATCTCTCAAGACTGGTTCCCAGGGGTCTTAGTAGGTTTGTGGCTTTGAACACATGAAAGCCACTCAGAGTCTACCTTGGTTCTTAGGCACATACACCAGTAGAAGCGCTTGCCCTTAAGGTGATGCCGACTCATGGTAAACTCGTGTGTGTCAGAGTAGAACTGTGCTCCATAGCATTCTCATTGGCTGCTTTTTTTGACAGGAGGTTGCCAGGCCATTATGCCAAGGTGCCTATGGGGGACTTGAACTTCTTGCCTTTTGGTTGGCACCAAAGAGTGTTGACCAGCTGCATGCACCACTCAGGGACTTCCTTATATACTTAAGATTCTTGCTGTGGATGGGAGGGGAACTTTTGTTTTTGTTAAACCAGCACTGTGCGGGACACCACCCACATGTGCAACGTTGGGGGTCAGATTGTTTATGACTACAACATACCGTTAACCACTGAAATGGACCATAACATTACCAATGGCACTTACGGGGGCAGATTAGAAATATTCATTTATGCTCATTGCTAAAAGCCTCACCATGGTAGGAAGAATTCTCAGAGGGTTCTGAGATTTTTCACCATCTGATATACACACCTTGCATAATAAGTGTGATATATTCTACTCTCATAATTAGGTTATGTTATATAGCATGCATGTGTGCATGTGCACACACACACACACACACAGATTGAGATCAAACCAGTTGCCCTCAAGTCATTTTCTGATTGAGGGCTATCTCATGGATTCCAGAGAAAAACAATGCTTCTCCATAGGTCTGTGATCATTCCAAAGGAAACGGCCAATTCTTTCTTCCGAGGTGCCTCTGGGTGAGTTCAAGCCTCTAATCTTTTGGTTCATTCATGTCCTCTTCTGAATCCTGCTTGAATTTGATAGTACCCTGTTGTACTTCTACCACAGTTTTTACATATCATCAACAAAATTTTACTTGGGTGGTAATATTAATTAAAATTGTTCAATACATTCCCCGTTTCACTGGGTCTCCTTGCTTTTGGATGTGAATAAACATAGATCTTCTGAATGTCTTGACATAGCTAAGTGGGTGCTTCAATTTGCTGAAATACCTCAGTTAGTATTTTTTCAATTCCTAGAGTTTTGTTTTAAAAAACTCACTCCCTTCAGTGTGACTTAGACTTGTTCCTTCAGTACTATCAGTTCCAGGTCATGTGCTCCTATCGAAATGGTTGAATGTAGACCAACTCTTGTTGGTACATGGACTCTGCATATCCTTTCCATCTTCGCTTGAAGCTTCCTATGTCATTTAATGCTTTGTCTAAGGAATCTTTCAATGTTGCAACTCAAGGCTTGAATTTTTCTTCACTTCTTTTAACTTGAAAATGCTGGGCAGTTCTTCCCTTAATACTTTATATTGTCTTTAAGTTTACCGCTTCCCTCTTTCTCTTCATCGTGCCCTTTTGCTTTCAATATTTCTTACTTTCAAGAGTAAGTTCCAGGGTCTCTTATGACATCCATTTTGGTCTTTTCTTTCTTGCCTGTCTTTTTAATGACAACGTTTGCTTTCTTCATGAAGAATGTCCTTCGCATCCGACCACACTTTACCTGACCTCTCGTTCAATGTGTCAAACTCAAAGGCAGGCTGCTAGGAAATTGTCCACTAGGGAGGGACAAGTACAGCAACAGAGAGGTGGACACAAAAATGTTGGAAGACACGAAGCAGGTAGACACAGGATCATCAATTGAGAAAAATAGAGAACGTCCTTGCAAAAGAAGAAATTTAAAAGTTGCAGGTAAATTTGGAATGCAGGAAAAGTCCAGGAACTGGAGACTCTAGGCATTTCTGAAGAGTGGGATGGAAGGGGAAGCAGACAGGACAGGCAGGTGCAGGTATCCATGAGGATCAATGAGATACCCCCAGGTTCCCGTGCCTCTTCCATCCAGCAGGGTACCTTCTACCCGCACTTCTTCAGAGGGCAAGGGATTTACTCTCTGGAGACACTGAGCCAGAGACTCTGGACTAGAGGTCACTGAGCACAGGTGCTAGCAGACACGAAGCAGTGAGACAGGGGAAGTAAGTGAAATTCTACATACAGGACCATGAGACTCTCTGCCCACCCAGTTCCTTCCTCCTTTCAGGTGTATGCCACCCTTACCCCTCTGAGAAGATAACGGAAGAACTTTTCAGAAGAAATGAAATATATCCACCAAACCATAGAAACCACAACTGATTACCCTGATTAATTTCCCTATAGTCAATAAAGCATCTCCTTGTCCATCCTCACACTATGTATGCATGTACATATGCATACACAGAACTATTAGTTACATAGTGCCTCACTCATATTTAAGATATGAACAGACTGAAACAGATTAGCAGGACTTTGAGGAGAGATGCTGGTGCAAAAAGATGAAAATGAAAGTCAAATGAGTCAGAAAATGCTGGAAATGGGAAAAATAAACCTAAGAGACAATGACACTTAATGCAGAAACAGAATGGGGTTTTATGTACAAAGGGACATTCAAAGACAAGAAAAAAATCTTACATTTAAAGATTAAGATAATAGAAAAATATAAATCCACAGAATGCATAGAAGATAGAATTGAGGCATTTTCCCAGAAAGTAGTAAAAAAACATAAAAAATATGAGGAAGATGTAAAGATGAGCCGAGCAGGTTATCTGAAAGTCTAAGTTCCAACTAACAGGAGAAAAAGAGACAAAAGAAAGTGGAGATGCCAAAATTATTGAAGAAACAATATAAGAAACATTTCTTCTGTCAAAAGAAATGAATTTCCTTTGATTCAAAGGACTCATAGGGTGCACGGCACGATAAATAAGAACTACAAGGAGGTATATCATTATGAGATTTCAGGACAGAGAAAAACTGATGTAGTAGATTACACGTGGAGCTTCTAACTGCGGAGTCAGCAGTTTGAAAGCACCAGCCACTCTTCAGGGAGAAGATGAGGCTTTCTGCCCTGGTGCCGAGTCACAGTCTTGGAAACCCAGGGGCAGCTCAATCTGCCCTATACCATCACTACGAGTCGACGGCAGGGAGTTTGCGTTTTCACTCTTGAGAGAAGAAAGATAAGTCACACGAACATATTCCGGAATCAGAATGGCATCAGAATTCTAAACACAATACTGGGTTCTAAAACGGGCAGCAGAACAGTTCCTTCAAGGTTCTGATTTATACCCAGTCAAACTACAATCAAGTGTGAGAAAATAATAATTGCATTTTCAGGTATCAAGGTCTCATAAAACTTACCCCTGAGGCACCATTCCTCACTAATCGAGTGGAAAGTGTGCCTCACTACACAAAATATTAAGCCAGAATTCAGAGGATATCACAAAAGACAACCACAGACCCAAAGAAAAAGGAATTCTCATTCAGGGGACAGCACTGAAGCTACTGCTCAGGGAGAGGGGCATATCTGATCACAGCACACAGGAGCAAACGAACATATCCTGGCCCACCAAGGCCCAGGGAGGATATTCCTGCTCAGAGAAAGCAATGCACAGAGAGGACCAAAGGGCCAGCCCCACCACGAGACACGACATCCCTCACTGACCCATAACGCTTCGAGGGACAACACTGGAGGCACAGTGTGGGAATTACGCCCAATCTGACCCCAGCACACCCAGGCGAAATGCTAATAGAGTGCAATGGAGCAGCAAGGGGAGCAAAGCAATGAAGTCCCCCGGGGAATACCAAAAATAGACTTTGGGGTCAGGG
>NW_022111324.1:16132617-16133908 GCF_000313985.2 Echinops telfairi
TCCCCGCCCCACTATCATAATCTCAATTCTACCTTACAAATCCGGCTAGACCAGAGGATGTACACTGGTACAGATAAGAACTGGAAACAGGGAATCCAGGACAGATAAACCCTTCAGGACCAATAATGAGAGTAGTGATACCAGGAGGGTAAGGGTAAGGTGGGGGAGCAAGGGGGAACTGATCACAATGGTCTACATATAACCTCCTCCCTGGGGGATGGATAACAGAAAAGGAGACATTGGTCAGTGTAAGACATGAAAAAATAATTTATAAATTATCAAGGGTTTGTGAGGTAGGGAGGGTGGGAGAGTGGTGGTGGGGGAAATGAGGAACTGATACCAAGGGTTCAAGTAGAAAGATAATGTTTTGAGAATGATGGCAACAAATGTACAAATGTGCTTGACACACTGGATGTATGTCTGGATTGTGATAAGAGCCGTATGAGCCCCCAATAAAATGATTAAAACAAGAGAAAGAAACCGGAATTCTTAGGGTGTAAGTGAGAGGAGCCCTCGTGGGGCAGGGGTGAAGCACGAGGCTGCGATCAGCAGTGGGAACCCCCGCAGCTCCACGGGAGAAAGAGTGGGCCTTCTACTCCATCCATCAACTACAGTCTTGGACACCCACGGAGCGTCCCTGTGAGTCTGCACTGACTTGATGGCAGTGCGTTTGCTTTTTGCAAGTGAAGGCGGTTTCAGGAGGACTGGTACGCCTCAGGCCTAGAGAGCAACAAGCAGTCAGAGAGAGAAGAATAACTGAGGGCTCTGGGGACACCGTGCCCAAGAAAACCCGGCAATGACACACTGCTTGATGTGCCTGGCTGTCTGATCGGTCTGTCAGAGAGTGTGCTAAGCATCATAATTATGCACAAAGAAAAATAAAGCAGATGAAGAATTGAACTGCAAAGACAACCAGCAACTTACAGAAGAGACAAAATGTGACCATTGTGCCTTTCATGGCTGTGTTGTCAACAAAATCTACAAAGGCAAAAGAATGCAAAGAATAAAGATTGGTTAAAACTGCAATTGTGATTAACTACATTGGAAAGATGGAGAAGGGGAAGTAATGGGCATGCATGTGTGAGTGTTTGTGTATATGTGTGTGTTTGTGTGTGTATGTGTGTGAGACACAGGTGGAGATTTGGGTGCGTGTGTGGAGGGTTGTAAATGAGCTAACTCCTTACTTTCCACAGAAGCAAATAAACACACATTTTCTAATTTTGAAATAAAACTCAAGGAAATCAATATAAAGGCGGGGGGTAAAAATCATATCCTCATCAACGAGGGTGGC
>NW_022111324.1:16134519-16166167 GCF_000313985.2 Echinops telfairi
AAAAAAAGAAAAAAATTATCCAAATATGTTTTGGTAACTACTAAAATAAATAGCTATAAATGGTTGCCCCTTAGGTGTCAAGAGTGTGTGTGTGTGTGTGGGGTGATCTGTAAAAGGAGCTTTTTCGTGATGAGTTTCATAGTATCCTTTGCGTTTTAGTCAGAAGGCTGTAGAAAACGACTTTATGTAATCCCTTGACACTAAAAATGCTTCCCTCTTAGCCCATGCCTCAGCGGGGAGGTGGAACAGGATTCTTCCTGGAACCTTTTCCCTTGGATTTAGATCCAACTCTTCGTATGTGAGTATGTGCCTCCCTCTTGAGCCCGGCATGCTTGGGTGGCAGGATGCCTCTACTCACGTGCTGAGAGCGACTGCAGTCATGTCTCCCACGTGGACAGTGCTTAGATTCCAAAAGTCTTTGCATGTGCGTTTTCTCATTCAATTCTCATAGAGCTATGCGAAGTAGGCAGGGTGGGGAATACTTTGCAAACAAAGAGACTGTGTTTCAGAGAACTTAAGGAACTTAGACATGGTCACACGGCCTGCACTCCAGAGTGTGTTTGCTGACATCAAACCTGCTGCTGCTCGATGGACCTGCTGAAACCCTCCATCTGAAGCTAAAGCAACCGAGAAGGGGACTAGGCCATACTTTTGGAATAACTCAACTCATGGCCATTGAGTTAATTCTGACTCCTAGCAACCCCAAAGGACAGAGTTGAATGGTCCCTGTGCGTTCTCAAAGCTGTCGATCTTCACTGGAATAGAAAGCCTCATCCTTTCCCCATGGAGCAGCCAGTGGGTTTGAACTCCTGACCTTGTAGTTAGCAGGCCAATGCTTAATCTATTCTACCAGCAAGGCTCATTGTATACTGTTTGATTCCTAATATTAAGTAATTCTCTACAACGAGTGGGTCAGTCTGTCCTTCTGTGGTAGCTTGTGGGTTGCTATGACGCTGAAAGTTGTGACCTTGGTATTTGAAATACCAACAGGGTCACCCTGGTGGGTGGGTTCAACAGAGTATCTAGAGTGGAGATTCTAGACCAGGCGTCAGCAAACTGTGACTCTCAACCATATGCAGCTCCTCTGGCATGGACATGTGGCTCTGAAGTAAAATGGAAAACCTTATACAGGACATTATTCCAATAATGGTGATGTCCTTTGTTTGTAAAACACAGATTCCTGGCCCTCACATCATTTTTACGACATGGTGAGGGCCAGGAACGGCTCCTCCATCCCCTGTGTGCCGACTCCTGTTCTAGACCAGAGGTTCACAGACATACTTGACCTACCACCCTCTTTCCAGCGGGACAGAAACCCCAAATTCTCAGTGCCCCGCCCCTTGGCCCTGGCAGCGAGCATGTTGTGTAGCACAGCCCATAATCAAGGATGAAGTGATGGTTTCTACTTTCTCACGGCCCCTGGACGGCTTCAGTGCCTCCCTGCATTGCTCCCTGAGGGGGGGAACTGATTCTAGAGTAAAGCAGGCAAGGGAGAAAGTCTTGACCTGAAAATCAGCCAAGGGAGACTTTCTGGATCACCACAGAGTACTGTCCCACACAGTGTCGGAAAATGAGTCCTCTCGGTTGAAAGGGACCCAAAACACAGAGCAGCTGGAACAATGGATGGGAGAATACCAGTGAATGTGACGATGGCGCAGGGCCAGGAAGCAGCCCTTCAGTCTTCCTTGGGACTGCCCTGAGGTGGGGTGAACTCAGGACAACTAACAATAGAAAGTCACCCTATTCTTTACCCTCCCTGTCTTGTCAGCAGGCCAGCTCTTTCCTGTTTTCCTTCTCATCCCTGAACTGATTCCATTTTCATTGCTCGGCTCTCCTCCTGCCTCCAGATTCAATCCTGGGCTTGAGAAGTTGAAGCATCTGAAACACGGGGGCGAAGCAGATAGTCATGGTCATGGCATTGCTGTGGTGTTTCCAAGCAGCCGCCAAAGTCTGTCCACAGCCTTGGGGGTCGAACGGACCTGGAGACCTCTTGATCAAAAATGACATGGCACCCAGCCAGTCACCTCTGCTTAGCTCTCTGTGCGTCCTGACCGCCCAAACACAGACACCGCCTGAAACAGACGCCCAAGGCTGGACTTATCAGCACCCTTTTAACCTGTTCATTTGTTCCTGGAGCACATACCCAGTGCGAGACAAGAAGAAATGGCGGGAACATGTGCATAGCTGGGCGGGAAGGCAGTGGCAGGTTAGAAGGAAGGTCCTATGTCAAAGTGTCTGTGCCAGTGTCCGCTGCCATGCCTGCTGAGGGTTAGGGTGGCTCGCGAGGCCCACCCTTGTGTCGCCAATCCTGTTTCCTGCTCAGTTTCCTTAAAGATCTCTTGATCCTGTTTTGTGTTTGCGGTGGATAGGATCACAGCACCCAGTGTTATGGCTGCAGGCATAATTCCAATATCTGAGAACATTTTCCTCCTAGATATTTAATTTCCCCTGCCAGCCGTTTTACCATGGGGGCCCGTAGCGCACTTCACAACTCTATCTACCACATCATCGTAGCCTCTTTTGCAAGTCTTTTAATATCCATCAGAAAATAATGCCGTCTTTGATTCTGAGGCAAATCCCCAGCACTTCTTCCCTTGTCTCTAATTAGCAATATTTCTGCAGTAATTAAGACAAGAGCCGTTCCTTGGTGCTGCAGCAATTTTGATTCAGAGAGAAAGAAAAATACAATCATATGAAGTAAGCCTAACAATGACTCTGTTAGCTGACGCAACTCTATTTAAATTCTAGCCCCTTAAAATATAGACACACACACACACACACACACACACACACACTCACTCACCACCCACCTATTTCTGTGAGGAACAGAATCCACAGTGCACTAAGTGGAAATACCGTCCCTCTGTGGGCAGAACGAATGCATCACCTTGAACCCTGGCCATCTCTCACGATGATGAGCCGTCGAGAGGATGAGCTGAGGGCTGAGGAAACATGGCCAGGGAGAGGCCACCTCCCTTCCCTCACTGCACGGCTGGCAACGGGCACATTTCCTCTCTGGTCAAACACCCTGGATCTTGGCATTTTCAAGGCCCGTCAAAGGCAAAGGTCCCCACTGCATCCACTTTTCTCTGGCTCAGTAGGGAAGGGAGTCAGAGCTTTGTTTTGCTGAATAAAATCAAAAGCCGTCGGCTGAGTGGAGGTAGCCCACACTCCTTTCCCTTCCACACAGGCTACACCAGGCTCCAGGAGGGGAGTCTAAGGAATGGAGCAAACGTCTTAGTGCTCGTCTGATAACCAAACGACTGGCAGTTTGAACTCACCAAGAAGAGACTTGCAACAGAGGCCTGGCAATCCACTTCTGAAAACCAGCCACTGACAACCCTGTGGGACACAATCCTATATTGACACACACGGAGTCTTCACAGGGTACAATGGTCCAGACAGCCACCGGTTCCCCTCCTGACTTCTGACCTGCCCAGGCACACAAATGATCATGAGTCCAGAAGGTGGGGGGAAGTTCTCCATTTTTGCATTATGATTTAAATTAAACAAACCAAGATATATTTGAGGCTGGTACTCATGAGAGTTCAGGCAAAAAGCTCTTGCTTGTAATGTTGCATGCCTGTGTTTTGCTTTTGTTTTCAGAGAGTTGACAGATGCCATGGAGCTTTATTTGTTTGGAAATTATCATTATTTCAGGAAATCTGATCATTACTTCTCCTGTTCTAGTGGCTCTGTTCCTCCTCAAGCAGAGCTGTGCCCTCGAGACGGGGTCTTTGGTACACAGCGGGAAGGCTGTGGCATGGCCTCAAGGAGGAAAGTCCACCTGGCTCTGTGGTCCTCCAGCCCAGGCCTGAGTGCAGTCACACTGGGTAGGTGGGGGCAGTGGGGAAGCTAGTGAATCAAGTGCTTCTCTTTATTCTGGTTGTTTTCTCTCATTGTGAAGTCTAGGATTCGTCCATCCTCAAGCCACCTGCCAAGTCATAGAGCCATGTTGTTATTGCGGCTGATGTTTCCTGCCATCAATTGGCCCCCGACAATGGCAACCCCATGGATTGCAGAGGAGAATCGTTATGGAAGCAGATCACCGGGACTCTCTTACATAGAGCTGCTGGGTGGAGTCCACCTGGAGATCAGCAGTCGATTACAAACTGCTGGCACCACCTAGTTTCTCCTCGAAAAGCAAATGCCTATTGAAATCGGTGGCTGCTTAGTCAATCCAACTCACAGTGGTCGTATAGGACAGAGTAGAACTGCCCCATAGTATTGTCAAGGTTGTGGTCTTTGTCAAAATAGACGACCATATTGCTTTCCTGAGGAGCAGCCAGTGGGTTTGAACTACCAACCTTTCAGCTAGCGGTTGAATGTTTAACCACTACACCATCCACGCTCCTTATAAAAGCCACAACTCAATGCCATCGAGGCCATTCCAACTCATAGTGAGCCTACAGGCTAGGACAGAGTAGAAGAGCCTCTCTAGATTTCCAAGATTGTAAATCTTTATGGAAGCAGAAAGCCTCATCCTTCTCCAAGGGAGCGGTTGGTGGGTTTGCAAGACTGACCTTCTGAGAAGCAGCTCACCCGTAACCTACTACTCTACCAGCATTTCGTAGAGACACCACTACTCAGTGCTCTCACTTCATCGATGAGGAATCCAAGCCTCAGACGGGACGATCAACCCAAGGTCACCTATCAGAGAGAAGGACGGAGCTAGAACCCAGCTCTTCCAAGTTTCAAGTCAGCGCCCCCCCCTCCTCCTCATACTGATATAATTGTTTCAAAGAGCAGTTGTGTGCTGAGTTTCTTGTATGAATTACAAACGGTGGAAGGTTTTGCAAAGTTTCTAGGGAGGGAAGAAGGGAAGGGCACAGCAGATACCACGGGAAGCACCATGCAGGGAGCTCCTTCGTGGGGCCTGGCACCTCCACGTGGGAGGAGGTGTTGCCCAGCCCAGCCTCCTTTCCCCTCACTCTTGGCCACATCCATGGAGCGAGGTGGCAGGGGGCACACCTCAGATACTTGTATTAGGTGGGTTTGTTCATGTGTCAGAAAGGAAGCTGATGAACAAACACTGTTGCTGTTTCCTATGGCAGGTCCAGCCCTGGAGGAACTCCCCTGCGTCTGCAAAAGGCACTTGCACCCCTCGCTGCCCTTCCATTCCAGGGCGCTGGACGAAGGCATGACTCACAAGTGCATTAGACCAGCGTCACCGATCAAGCAGAAAAAGCCATTTCCTTGATTCTTGGCTTGAAGACGGATTCACTCTTGAGATGCAGCAGTCAGCTCCTCTAAAGGAAAGAGCACTGAAGCCCACCCTGGGGAAACTGACCCTCTGGGAAAACACTGTCCAGGCTGCTTAGTCTTAAGCCCTAACTACTATACCCAGTCAGGGACCGTCCCTAATCTCCAATAGGTTTAAATCTCCTTCACTCTTATCCAAGGAGCCTGCCTGTCACAGTTGGTTAAGCTTTGGTCTGCTAACTGATAGGTCAGAGTTGAAACCTACCAGTCACTCCATAGGTGAAAGATAAGGCAGTCTGCTTCCATAAAGATGTACATCCTTGGAAACTATGGCAGCGGTTCTCAACCTGTGGGTCGTGACCCCTTTGGGGGTCAAATGACCCTTTCCCAGGGGTTGCCTAAGACCATCGGAAAACATCTATTTCCGATGGTCTTAGGAACTCAGACAACACTCCTCTATCCGACTCCAGGCAGGTCTGCCCACATGCAGCTATGCCCACATACAAGTACCCAGTGTGAAGACTGTGACCCATGCTGCACCACGCTTCAAAACAAAATTTCATTTATTTGTCATTAGAAATAAACATTTCACAATAGATAATTGCATATTGTTTTGTGATTAACCACTCTGCTTTAATTATGTTCAATTTGTCACAATGAAATACATCCTACATATCAGATATTTACATTGAGTTTCATAACAGTAGCAAAATTATAGTTATGGAGTAGCAATGAAAATAATGTTACGGGTGGGGGTCACCACAACATGAGGAACTGTATAAAGGGTCGTGGCATTAGGAAGGTGGAGAACCACTGCTCTATGGGGTGGTGGGGAAGTGATCTTTCTTAATGTGACTATTCTATTTATGTCTCTACAACTCCTACCAAATGATTGGTTGGGACTCTTCAAACTCTGACTTGGGAATGGATCAATGTTGTCACTCACCCGACTATAAGAATGAGGCCAGTGTGAAGCAGGAAGAGAGAATTCCCTGTACCATCGAGGAAGACGAGTCACCAGAAGATCATGTTTGAACTCCCTGGCTGAACTGCTGGCGCAGCAGAGGCCATATCATGCTGAGACTGGGGCAGGGAGACCACTAGACAGAGCATAGAAGCGGCATCAAGCCTGTGTGTGAGGGTATTCGTAGTAGGAAAGACAGAGACAATGCTAAACAGGAAAGTACTTCCTAACGTGAACCTACCTAGAACTTAAGACTCCTCTTTAAAAAGGAAAAACCTGAGTCAAAAGGCACTTTCTGTACAGACTGTCAGGATTTCATAGGACTAGTGAAAAGGGTACGTTTGTAGGTGAGGACGTGTAATTTGGCTAATTCCGGGAATCAGGGTCCTCGACAGGCCGATGGGAGATTATTGAACAAGATGTTTCTTCAGGAGTGTCCTTTCTGCCTGTGCAAGAAATCGATGAACAGGATGATTCTACAGGCGGGGGTTCCTGGGAATCATTCTCCTGCACTACGTAACTGAGGCAGAGCAGAAGGCTGGCTTCTTAGCCCAGTGAGGCAGAGGCCCAAGGTCCATGAGAGGTTGAGGTCCAGAGAGAGCGAGATGGTTGGTTGCTGCTGGCTGAGGAGAGGTGCTGCTATGAACCAATGACTGTGTCCTTACTGATCCTGACTTGTGGTCCCCTATTAACATCCCTAAAAAAACCCTCACAATTATGTATTCTGTGTGAGTATTGCAAAGATTAATCGAGCTCCACAGCAAAGTGGTGTGCTACGGGAGGAACAGTTGGTGCTGTCATAGGGCAAATACATGTGGAGAGTGGGGGCATGATTAACCTCTGCCTGGGCAGGGGTAGAGCTGGAGTCTCCTTCTCCCTTGTGTCCCCAGGAGGGCAGATTCGGCCTGCATGCGGTTTTCTCAGGGGCCGCTCTACTCTTCCTGTAGGGTCTCTCTGAGATGGAATCCATGCACAGGGCCGAGGATTTGGGTTCGTTTATTTTTGGTTGGTTTATTCTTATCTGGAGATCAGAGGCATAAATCCATAGAATCTAAAGCAGCTAATCCAAGCTCTCCTGAGACTAGTCTTGAATGGGAGCATTTTACTGCATGGTTCCTTCCAACCTTGAGGCTGGTGACCGACCCTCCATCGCCACCATGCTGCCAGCTATAAATGACTCTGTTAGGCACCTAGACTCTGTAAGATAAAGTCACAGACACAAGCTTCCCATACCCTGACTCTACTAGACACTTGGAATAGAGGTGTGTGGTTGGGAAGTGCCTCTCCAGTTAATCACCAACTCCTGGCCGTCCCAGGGGCTGCAGAGTAACATTGTTCTATGGGGCTTGCTTGGCTGTAATCTTTGACAGAGCAGTTCACCAAAATGTTCTTCGTGGGAGCTGCTGGGGGGCTGAGGGGGCTGTGCATCACAAGTCTTTCGGGTGACTGCAAACCCTTTGCACTACCCAGGCTCCTAGCCCAGAGGTCAGTGCGCTGGACTCACTAGTTGCTCTTCGGGAGGAGGATGCAGAGGTTCTACTCGGCCTACAGACTTACAGCCTTGGAAACCCCGTATGGGGGGAGCTTTGAGTTGGAATCCACTTGATGGCAGTGTCAAGCCAAGGCTGTAATTAGAATTTTTGAGCCCCGTTTTCAGATATATCTCCAAAGAAGAAGAGACATCCTTGCTGCACACAATAAAATAGAGAGTCATCCTGAGGGTGGGCCCCCTGGCCACCGTGACCACCAACACTGGTTTGCCTTTGCCCTTCGATCCTTTTCTGCCTCCTCCCCAGAATCCCAGTGATCTTCAAGGCCAGGAGAAGCACACCGCCTGAGGGTCCAGCAGGTTTAGCCACGGAGAGCCCAGACATCACTGCTTCCCATGGAGGATGAGATACGTGAATTCTTCATCCTTATTTCATGTTTATGGAGGACTGGTTCTTAAGTTGATAAAAACCTGGGATAGTGGCGGGCACCAAAATAATGTGCTCTTAGCCCGGAATCCGTTGTCTCTTTCTGAATCCCCCTTGTGCCTATACACATTACAGCAGAAACAGCCTTTCAAAGCTCTTGTGAAAAGAAAACCTTTTCTGGCAAGATTTCCAGACATGGGCTGTCTTCCTCCAGGCAGAACCATTCGCCATGATGGCTGCTCAGTTCACCTGGCTCTCACCTTCACTGAACTCCCCCTTCCTGGATATTTAGGCTGTCAGCCCTCCTCTCTTCTTCCTCTTCCTCCGTGGCCTCAGGTTCTCTCTGGTCGTGTTTGCACATCTGTATTTGACTCCTCTGTCTCTGTCCCACAAAATGAACCGAGTACTTAGGCTTATGATTTTTCAGCCTGATGCCCATCCTGTGGCAGTCAGACTCTAAAATAGGCCCCGTTTGTGTGTCTCATAGTAGTCCCATCCTCGGTAAGCTCCCATCCTAGAGTGTGGGGAGAACCCATAACTTGTTTCTAGCCACGAATATAGCAAAGACAATGGCATGTCACTTCTCTGAGTGCATTACATGGGACTGTAACATCTGTCTCGCTGGCAGATGCCCTCCCTTGCTGGCTTGGATGAAGCAAGCAGAGATGCTGGGGAGGCTCATATGGCAAGACCCCGAGGAAGACCTCCCACCAACAATCAGCTAGGAGCCAGGGGCAGCCTCCAGCAGGCAGCCAGGGAGAAACTGAGGTCCTCGGTCCAGCCAACGGCAAGGAACTGCCAATAACATGTGATCGGAAGCAGGTTCTTCACCAGCTGAACCCTGACTGCAGATCACCGAGCCCTGGCCACCACCTTGATTACAGCTTTCAAATGAAATTCTGAGTCAGGGAACCCAGCTAAGTCATGCCCAGACTCCTGACCCCAAACGCTGTGAGATAATATGTATGCCTTATTTTAAGCCACTAGTGGTTATGCGTGGGGCTGCTAACCGCAAGGTCCGTCGTTTGAAACCACTCGCTGCTCTGTGGGAGAAAGATGAGCCTTTCATTAGTCTCAGAAACCCACAGGGGCAGTTCTAACCTGCCCTACAAGGTTACAGGAGCCGGAATCAACACAACGGCCATGAGTTTAGTTTGGGGAAGTTGGCAGTAATATTGCTCACAAAAATATGTATATAACTAATATACACTACTTTTGGAAGAACCCAACCATATGAGGTTCTAGCGTTTGAAACAAAGGCTTTTAGACCCAATAACAGCAAAGTCTGTTCCCAGTGACACAGACTATCCCCCTGTCCAGCCCCTGGAGAGTCCCTCATCCAGCCTCACGCTAAAGGGTTACTTAACCTCGGGAAGCTCAATGTCGATAACAGTCCTTATGCTGTAAGGTTGGGCTGCACACCCCTGCCTCTCTGCTCCCCCTAAGCCTCTCATGCATCAGACATAGGAGGGAGACCAAGATGGCAGATGAGGCCACCAAGGCTCAGGCTGCCCAGTCTGGTGGAAGCACAGTCTTGGAAAAGATCGTCTTCAAGGAACTCCCAGACAAAATGGTTTTTGAGGATGGCCAGTGTCATCCTTTTCGTGACGTTTCCCCTCAAACACCAACACACGTTTCTGGAGCTATCTAAGAAACATCTTTCCCAGATCGCTGTAGAAGAATATGCTGATGAAAGTCACAATGGCTGGTAAGAAAGGCGCTGCTGATCTGGCCTCAGGGTTATCAAATGATGAGCGGGAAGGCTCAGCTGGGCGGAGGGGCAGCCGCTCCTGTTCATCGTCATGTTCTCTGTTGTCCACGGATGGAGTAGCCTTCTAGTTAAGCATGCTCTAGGACTACTTCTCTCTCCTCCAGGCAGTGAGCTGATAAGCAAGTTCAAATATGTTAAGCATTACACTTGTTTTTGCTTGTGTATGGAGAGATGAAGGAAATAATAAGAGACATTGTTGCACGGTTGAAAAAAACAGTCATCCTATCTATGGACAATTCTCTTATTTTTAATATTTATTTTATGTCTATGGAGTACTTATTCTGTGCTATTTACTACTTCCTATGTATATTTATACTTCATTTCAATGATCTCTTACAATAATTCTAGTAGGTAATTTGATGGAGCAAATTACATGGTATGGCTCTTCTATCCACAGTCTTTGTAAGTTTCACAAAATGCCTGGGTAGGAGCAGGTAAATAAAATGTAGTGGACTCTAATTCACTGGTTAGAAACCAGTGAATTCTGCGATTTCCTTGGGTATAAACTAAGCCATTTCAGAAGCAGGAAGAGAGAGAATCTCACAACCACCAACAATAAAGGCCATGAAAGTGGAGTCCTTCTGAGATCCCTGTGTGGAGAACTAGAGGCAGATCAGTAGGCTTCTCAGCCAACAGAGTAAAGTTGCATGTCCTAGTGCACGAGGCTGGCTTGCAGAGTGCGGCACCCTTTGGCAGCTATCAGTGTTAAAGGATTTTTTAATATTTGCCCAAGCAGTCTAGAGGCCAAGAGTTCTTGCAGTTGAGAGGCTATGAATAAGAGAATGAGGTGTCTGCTGGCATGGCTGAGAAGAGGCACCGCTACAGACAAAAGAACTGTACCCTTAATGCTTGCTGAGTCTGGCTTGCTGTGACCTGTTAATGCCCCATAGAAGCCCTCATAATCGTGAGTATTGTCTGCATTGTGTGTGGCCACTACAATTGGATTATTGAGCCCAGCAGAGAAGTAGAGTGCTCTGGGAGGGACTGTTGGTGTCAGAGAGGGAAAAGGAGGTTGGAGGGTGGAGGCATGTCTGACCTCAGCCTCACAGAAATCAGCCTCGGCTGGTTGTGGAGTGAGAGTCCCTCCAACTTGTATTGCTGGAGAGAGGCCAGACTTGGGCCCCATGCTATTTCCTCAGGCGGGTCCTTTAATAGCCTAAAAACCAAACCAACTGTACAGTCAATTCTGAGTCACAGGAATCCATAGGACAGAGTAGAATGTAGCCAAGGCCATCAGTCTTTATATGAGCAGGTCGCCTCATCTTTCTCCTGAAAAGTGGCTGTTTGGTTAGAACTGTCAGCCTTTCAGTTAGCAGTGGAGGGCGCCAATCCCTGTGCTACCAGTGCTTGTTCTTGGATACGATCCCAAACCTCAAGCCAAACTCACTGACACGGAGTCAATTCTGCTTCATAGTGCCCCTATACAGGAATTCTGACACGGTGACTCCTTACAGTCGTAGATCGCCTCATTTTTCTCCCATGCGGTGGCTGGTGCCCTGCAGTCAGCAGCCCACGGGGTCAATTCTTTTTTAAATAGGTGGACTCCATGGGTGGCATGAACAGGCAAGTGTCAGCAACTGATTGAACAGTTGGTGGTTCAAATCCACACAGAGATGCCGTGAGAGAAAGATCCCAGCCTTGGAGACCCATGGGGCGCAGTCGGCTCTGGAACACACCGGGTTGCCAAGAGCTGAGACAGACACGGTATCAACAGGTTTGGCTCTTCTGGTTTTATAAATATGAGAAAAGGAATGTTTAGCGAAGTTAAGGTACTTTCCCAGGGCTAGTAAGCATCAAAAGATGTTAAGTCAGTCTTATCTGACTCGAAGCCCATCTTCTCAACCATCAGGATGTACTGCTTCCATCTTGTTAGAAGCACCTGCCTCATCCCTCGGGAGCTTTACAGGATAAAAATTGAATTTCTTTTCCAGAGGAATGATGTTAAAATACTTGGTGATGGTTATCATGTATCCCCTGTCTCTACTTTCTTATCAGTTTTTTTTAATGCATGCTCCTTAAGAATGTAGTGTGGATGTTTTAAACATAAAAAAATTGCATCAAGATTGAAATGACATCAACTCATCTGTTCAACAGGCAACCTACGAAATGAGACATTGCCCAAAGAAGGAAGGAAGCGGGTGTTCCCATCACGTCCTCCCTTAGCCTTGTTTTCCCCAAGAAGCTACCACCACTTTGCATTGTACTGTTTTCACTCTCATGTATTTTTAAAATGTTCTTTTACTTCAGACATAGACATAGCTAAACATTAAATGTCATTACTTTTCATGTTTTAAAATATACATAACTGTTCTTATAGTGTAGGTAATTCTACTTCAAATTCTTCTTTCATGCTAATTAGGTTTGCAAGACTTACGAAAATACCAGGTTTTCCTCAACCAGCCCACCACTGATGGAAATATAGGAGGTATCTATTTCTCGGCCATTGTCATCAGTGCTGTGAGGAAGCTTCCTCTGTCTCCTGTGCACAGGTGTATGCTAGTTTCTAGGTTGCAGGCTCGGTAGCCCAGCAGCTATTGCCAAGCCACTGTCTAACAAAGTTCTGAGGGGCCTCACCACTGTCCTCCCTTCTCTGAAGAAGCTCTGGCTTGTCAGAGACATTTTTCCAGGACAATGGGACAGTCACCTCCTTTGTGCTGGACAGAAGACTACTTCTACGAGTGGTCTGAGATGGCAGGAAATATTTCAGCAGGCTCATGCACCCTGGCCTGATGGATATTTCGTCCAACAATAGCGTCTAAGTGTTTGTTTTCTGGTTTTCCATATGAATGACCCTTAACTCAGGTATTCCCTGTACCTGGGCAGCTGATTCTTTTTAAAGCTAAGAACCGAGCTTCATGTTTATTACTATGACATTTCATTTCACTGGTTTCCGCCATTAACTATAGTGTTTGGAATCCCAGGTCTGGTGCTCCATCTGAAAATTTGCATGACTTCTGTGTTGTCATCTAAGCCTTGCTAAAATAGAAAGGATAGAGCCAACCATGAGGACTTTTCTTATACTACAAGATGTCCCCACAGTGTTAATGTAAGCTACTGCCTGGTATGGCCGGCCAACCAACCTTGGTGTTAGCTAGCAATATTGCTTAGGTCCTCAATCTCCCATTTAATCCACAAGAATATCAAGATGAATTCTGTCAAGGGTCTTGCCTTATCTACAGTATTCAGCTGACTTATATATCTTGCCATATGGTAAATATGGTAAAAGCTTAGAATGGGATTCTACATAATAATATGGCTTGTTCTTAATGACTCCATGTCACCTTCTGGTGACTGCTACCTTTTAAGAGCTCACAGATCATCTGAATAGGAACTCATCTTAAATTTTTGACAGTGCTGTCTAGAATCAAGGTCATCAGGCTATACAATCTAGAATCTTTCTATGAGCATTTTTATTCCATCTTTAGTCTTCTGGACTCCATCCCGTCAATATTTCTAAATTGCAATTTCTCTGGGAACTTAAAAAGGTTTCTTCAAGGTCTTGGAATAAAATTGGCCAGGTCTGGAAACTTTTAAGCATTCAGGTGACCACTTGCACTTTGTTTTTCCAGCTTGAATTTCAAGATTACTTTAATAATATTGATTCTTTTCTCTTCTGCTCAAAGGTCTTTCCTTTTGGTGAAGAAGCAAACTCGTTGAGTGGCTTTCCTTTCTCTTGTCATATTTAACCTTGCAGTAGACTCCCCAAGTCGGGAGCCTTTCCCGTCCTTGTTTGCTCAGCTCCGTACACGGCTGGTAGAAAGCTTTTTCTTTCTCGCTTCTTTTTCCGCTGTCATCCGCAACATTTTTCTGAAGTCGCATCTCATGCTGAGCATTGGCCTTCCTGGCACGGTTCTCACCGGCTTCTGATATGCTTTTGTATTTTTCCTTGGTTATGTGTCTCCCCTTTCATTTTTTGCACATAGCCTTTTTATATGTGAATTAATCAAAATGATTTCTGAGTAGCCTTACTGTTGTATTTTGTTGGTTTGTGTTTACAGGATACCTCTTCGATGTTCCCTTTTCTCAGAAACAGTGCTATTTGACTTTAGAAAGAATGAAGGCTACACAATAGGCAGTCAGGAAGGAGGATAGTTCTCATCATCTTTTGTCTTCCCTGCCAGCCCCATCTTCTGGTTGTTTCCTTCCTTATCACACACCTGGCAGCAAAGGGTATTAGAGACTTAGGAGGAAACCAGAATTCATGAAAGCAAGGAACTTTTCAGCCTCCTGGAGTCCGTAGGTCCCCAGATGTGATGGGTTTGATAGTACTACCAGCACCTAGTATTCACTGACCCCACAGCTTCAACTTAAGCCTAAATAAGAACATGTTTTCCAGACGAAGAAAGCCAACAGCCTGTGCTCTGTGCTCCGGCTTCAGAGAGTGATACAGGCAGATTCCGAAGGATGGTATGCACCCACGGAAAGAAACTGGTCTCTACCATCCGTCTCCTTCAAGGACTTGGGAGACTTGGCTGGAGAGTCTCTTTTCTCTGTTTTCAGTGGCCATAATGCAGAAACGATGAAATGAGACCAGACAAGCTAAGCTGGGGACTCCCAACTTTTACAAGCTCTTTCTGCTTCCTGGACCACATCTTCCAACCTAGGAACATGCTACACACCCTACAGCGTCCTGCCCTCCTCCGTGGGAAGGCACGAAGAGAGCTGACACACCAGGTTGTGAGTCTCCTTGACACACTCACAAAAGTCTACTTTGTATGTTGATCTACTGAAAGGGGTTCATGATGAGCAGATGTTCCTAATATGCTCGCTGCTTCCTATCTATAAGGAAATATCATTTTAGTTACTTTCTCACTCTCCACATAATTTTTCCTGGATCATTTTCCCCAGGTGCCGAGGAAGCCTGATTGAGATTTTATAAATTCAGTGGCTCTCTACGCAAGTGTGCTGCCTTTGCCATCATTAAGAAATGCCCAAGTCAGACCCTTTTATATGCCCAAGCCCCTCACACCACTGATGATCCCTAAGTGCTAAACCAGATTTGTCCTGGACTTGGCGTCCGAGCCTGTGGAGCAATGCTCGGATAATTTAAGTGCCTCTGGTAACAGAAGGCAACTGGAATTCAATAGAGATAAATGTAAAATATTGAACTGGGGAGCTGAACCATCAGCGGGGCAGGATTCTAAATGGAAAGGTTATGGCTGAATGACTAAGCAGGGGAGAACACACAACGCACCCAAGGAATTCTTGCAGAAAGACAAATCCCTGGTGGGCTCTGCTGAGAACGAGAAACAGGATGCTGCAAAGCACCACGGGCAAAGGGGGGCAATTTGGGTTTGGTGGATGCTACCAGTGGCAGCCCCCTCCTGGTGCAGACTGCTGGTAAGGGCAGGGTGGGCCGGGGCCGGGGGTGGGGAGGCTGGCAATGTAAAGCTGCCAGTTTCGAGCTGTGGTCATGGAGAGACTGTTCAGCTTTTTCTCTGGCAGGCCCAAACAGCAGCAGAAATATGTCTAATGATGGCCCGAGACATTGTCTGTGTCTGCCAAGGAAAACCACAAAAACAAACAACCGAACAAAAAACACAACAGAACAGACCCAAACACGACACAACACAACTGCTCTCTTGTGTAATTTAATCCAATGACCAGCCGCCTTCCACAAAGAGATGGGCAGGATCCGTTGCTTGACCAAATGGAGAGGCCCAATCCCGGAGCTTGCCCCCTGTAGAGCAAAGAAGGCAGTTGATTATAGCCCAGAAGGCTCTCGTGGGTGTCTGCAAACTCGCTGGTGAAAAAGCCCAGGGCCTTAGCAGAAGCCTCACATCCATCAGTCACGACTTGCCCTTTCCCTTCCTGTAGGGTCTGCTCTCACCAAATGAACAAAAGTGGCTGTAACTTCCCCTCTCTTACACGGATTCCACCCGGAGAAGAAACTGGACTAGGAAGCAGGCCAACAAGAAAGGCGAATGGATGAACAACCGCCAGGACTAAACACATTTTCAAGTGGGTCCAAAATATTTCAGGACACAAAAATGGTTTGTAAAGCTTTCTGGCCAAAGCCCATCAACGTGCAGCAAACTAGCCACCCCCTGTAAGTACTTCCCTAATGGCTTGTCTATTTAACTGTCCTCAACAGAGACTCTGAGCCTATCAGAGGGGATTAAACGATACCAGTTATTAGCTCTGAGGACAAAAGAGGTGACATAAGCACGCTCTGTCCCTTTGCTAACCTCCACAAAGCCCACACTGAGAGGCCCCGTCCCTACTAAAGAGAGAGCACATCCATCAGTTCAGTGCGGGCAGCTTTACAAAGTATTGTACAGTGTTGACATATATCCCAAGCTCTCTTGGCTCAAGTTCCAGATTTGTTGCTTGGCATTGGCAGGGAACAGCATGGAGGCTTCTGTTGGGAAAGAGGCACTGCTGTTTGAATGTATGAGAAAGAGGAGACGGGAGTGCTGGTCTTGGTCCCAGGAGCACTCTCCGCCCTTGTCAAAGGGAGGAGGCCTGTTATTTTCTGATCAACCTTAAGCAAGTGGGCACTTACTGACATTTGGTTGGGATGAAAGGAGTTTCTCTTCTATTCCTGGGTTTTAGCAAAGTGCTTTCTCTCCGGCTCCCATGTCCCTCTTCCAAAGTTCACAAACCACCCTGAAAGCACCGGGCTACTTGGCTCTCCTTGGCCACTTCCGAGGTCAGAGCTACCGTGAGCTTCTCTAAGGAGAGAAGCAAGTTGTTGAATTAGACAAAGATTAGCAAAACACGATTCTTGCCATGAAAAGTGCCCTTGGGAAGACCTAGACACAAACAAACACAAACTTAGGAGCAGAAATCCCACACTGTTCTCCACACCCCTGTTGTCTTTCAGCTCTGCGCTGCTTATGGAAGTGCAAACATGCCTGGATCTTCTCCACGCAACAAGCGCACCCTCACTGCCGGCTGGCGGAGATCACCTGACATTGCAGGCAGGGTGGGGTGGCCTGGGAGTTGGCGCTGGATGCAGACCCGGGCACTGGAGGCTGCCGCATTAGCATTCAGCTGTTAAGCTTTCTCCAGAGGCTTCTGTGGTTTGCAGGATGGTAGCGAAACCTCACATCAAGAGCTTTAGAAATTCTCGTGAGTAGTGGCTCTTTATTAAACCACTTAATCAGTAAATTACATAATTAATATATCAAATGGTACCTAGAGGCCTAGAATACTTCAAAATAAGTTGGCATTGATTGCATATTTTAATGCTGATTCTTGATACTCCCACGACAACTCCAGACTTTGCAAATAGGAAAGGCTTGAGGGTGCAATTGAGTTGGAAAGAGGGTTTAGGGACCTTGTCTTGAAGCAGTATTTGCATATAAAGAACAGGACCGAGAGGAAATGTTCATTTGGTGTGACCCTTTGGGGTGAGGGCCTTCATGGTACAGTGGTTAAGTTCCCCACTGCTTAAGCCAAAGGCCCACGGTGGAACCCACTAGTCACTCCATGGGTGAAAGATGTGTCAGTCTGCTTCTATAAGATCAGTTTTTGGATAACTTATGTGGCAGTTCTAATTTCTACTGTAAGTTCTTCAGAAGCTGAAATTGAATTGGCTTTTGTGTTAGGCAGGGTTCTCTAGAGAAATGAAACCAGGGCACTTATGTTTTATATTTATTTAAGAGGATAGGTTTATACAGTGAGAAGGAATATAACAGTGAATTAGTCCACACAGCAGTACACTTCAACTCACTTCCCTGGGACAGTTAATATGCTGGAAGTCCTTCAATTCACATAGGCTGCCAGGTCCCAGGTCAAAGAAGCACAAAGCAGAGTCCTCCCTCAGGCAAGGCAAGCAGCAAGCAGTAGGGTGGGTCTCCAACTGTCAGTAGCTTGGGAGCTTAGTGAAGCAGGCCCAGATGGGCTATCGAATGGAAACAATGCACAGTGACAAGATCCACCAGCCTCAAGCTCAAGCATGGCAAAGCAGGTCTCCACGGAGCCTCAATCTCTAGCAATACTATCCACGGGTTGGCCTGGCTCACAGGTAGTGTAGCTCACAGGTTGCGGCAGAGAATGAGAACTGGCTGCAGCAGTGGCACGCTCCAGCACACCT
The DNA here is from genome assembly GCF_000313985.2 of Echinops telfairi. Classification (NCBI taxonomy): domain Eukaryota; kingdom Metazoa; phylum Chordata; class Mammalia; order Afrosoricida; family Tenrecidae; genus Echinops; species Echinops telfairi. The sequence goes on from NW_022111324.1 coordinate 16,152,414, forward strand.
CGATCACCGGAGAGCAAGGTTAGCCTTGCAGAGCCTTTTATCTCTTTGCCCTCCAATCAAACTGTGATCTGATTAATGCCACATGTTCCTATTGACCAGGTTGGCACAATGAACCTAACTAACTATCACAGCTTTATTTGATTTCTTTTTGTTCGGGGCAATGAAAAAGGTCCGATGGAGATTTTGGGGGTCACTGCCAACCACACCTCTGTGCTGATTTCTGAATCCTGTATTGATGTATCTCCCAGCACTAACTTCCTCTCTCCTCCGCCCACCTCCTGTTTGCTCTTGCCTCTTGGCCCTGGCCTCTCCTGTGTCCCACGCTCACTCGCCCGAGGCACTGCTGCACTGTTGGCCTCTCCCTCACCACTCACTTGGTTTGTGCCGCATCTGCTCTCTTTCAGTCAAGTCATGACCGGCTGGGATGCCGAGGGACTGACACAAACCCAGAACTATGACGCAACCCCCAAGGCTAAACACTGACGTCACTTTTCCTTTTTGAGAACACTTGTTTTACGTGATTTCGCCCATAAAGAACTCTGGCTCTCCAGAGACTCACAAACGATTTCTTTGCTTCTCTTTCTTCCCCCAAATGGTCACAAACAAGAGGACCTAGCCAAACAGCCATTTTGTTGCTAAGAAGGCTGTCTTCCTAAGGAGGAGCAGCAAGCTGCCACTTATCTGTGGAGCGATCACCTTTTCTTTTCTAAATTATTTTCCAAACCGTTTTAGTGGGATCTAATCCACATATCATATAATTCAATAGTTCGTGCATATCAAGAAGGGCTGCACGATCATTGCCACAATCAATTTTAGGACATTTTCTTCTTTCTTGTATTCCTTATCAGAAGCTCCCCATCCCATTCCCCCACCCCCTGCCACACCCCCAAGAAACCATTAATCCAGTTACTGTCTCCATAGATTCACCCAGCCTGGATTTCTTATACCTAGAAACACACAAAGGCAAAGAAACAAGAAAGCTAACAATAACACAATAAAACAGAGCAAAACCTCAATCGAAAAGAAAGCAGAAAATATTAAAAACTAGAACAACTTTTAAATGGGTCAAAAGGGAGATCAAATGATAAGCTGTTAAATTTTAACTGAGCTGCATCTGCCAGCATTCACTTGGCAGTGCCCGCTGGCTACGTGATGGAGCTACCATCTTTCCCATCCGTCTCTCCTCCCAGCTCTCCCCACCCTCCTTCACCCCCCACCGCAACACCCCCCCCCTCGCCTGTCTCCACTGTGAATGAGTTTGCAAACCAGGTCAGACAAAGCAGTGGAAGATGGAACAATTGGTTGACCTTTATAAATATACTGTATTAGGTTTGAAAGGGCTTGAACTTGAAGACCAGCAGCTGAAGTGATAATGCCACCCAGAGGGAGCAACTCCAGGTAAAGAAGTTCTTTCTCAGGGCCATCTGATTCTGGGGAAGTTTGTCCAGAGACTGGGGAATGAAGGGGCAGGGAAACAAGAACTCTCATGAGCCCCACATTACCGATGGGGCATTTGGGCAACGTGCTCCAAAATCCTGCCAAGCATGTCTCAACTTGGACCCACTCGGCATTTCCACTGAGAACTTGGCTCTCGCCCACAAAGTAACACACCAGACGCCAGGTTTAAGTGTGAGGAGGCCCATGGGAGCGCTGCTGGGGGTACGGAGAGGTGGAGAGCGCCCCGAGTGTGCGGCAAGGAAAGTCTGGTGTGCCACGCAAAAGAATACCGTGATGGCACTGAAAGTGAAGGGTGCCTGTGCTGCTCCAAAACGATGTCTGCGGACAGAGTCCACAGAAAGCCACAAAAGTCCTTGTTTTAACCCACATACTCACACACAACTGGAAAGATACTTTCCCCCAAATGTTCGAAACTTCTTTTCTCACTTGATCTGATAGAGACACCAATTGATGGCAGAATGCTACTTTCAGATACGGAGATAAAGGCTCCTCAGAAGGGACCCCAGGCCCAGGCTGCCCTTGGGAACCTCCTCGTGGTGTCTGTTTTCCAGGGCCCAGACCACGGAGCAGCCACCCTGCGTAGTAGAAGTTGGTAACACTCTCAGCTGCTGACTGAAAAGGTGTGGCACCAGGCCACCCAAAGAGCTCTTGCAAGAGAGTCGGGGTCATCTGTCTCTGAAAAGCCAGCCGTGGCAACCCCCGGAGCACAGATCTAAGACACACCCCGGGTCCCCAGGAGTGGGAATCGACTCAGCAACCCTCTGACTGGTCCTCAGGAAGTAGCCGCTGACTGCTGAGAAGTTTCAACTGCCTGCTGCCTCTCGGCGGGCTCTGGACAGTCAAGCTCACTGAGACAGACGGGAGGGGAAAGCCCCACAGGCGATCCACGCAGTGAGTCATTTATTCACAATCGATGTGTCTCAAAACCACATGGGAGGATAAGGACGGAGGGGGGAAGGGTGGAGACTTAGATGTAAATTAAACCCAGACCTGGCCCGGAAATACACGTGCAGCCTAAGAGTGGACGGACTACCAATAAAACCTGGAAAAGCTCTTTTGAATGAAGAGAAAAGTAAAGATGAGACGCTGGTTGGTTATTTTGTTTGGCTTCCTCTGTCTAGTCCTTGTACTTTTATATCAGATCCAAATTGCTCAGCCTCGAGCGGAGTGGGAGGAAAACAAAGAATGCATTAGGTTGGGAGTGTATCCCTGAATAATCAAGAGTTCATTACGGACCCTTAGTACTTGAAAATCCAATTAATTCATTAGCTGGGTGCTGGCATGTTCTTCCTTCTCCCCGCTGGTTGCCAGCCTATGATGTGGTTTATTAGGAACCCCAAAATGGGGTGAGTGAGGGCAGGGGAATGAAAAAGAGCGGAAACCCAAAGGAATCGATTTTGTCACTTGTGGGCACAATGGTCTGGCAGGGAGGGGGAAGGCAGGAAGAACGTAAGGAGGCTGGCTGTTCGCATTTCAGTGTTTGGGTCAGAGACCTCTGCTGAGGGCAGAGCAGCGCCCCCCTCCCCAGGACAAGAGTGCTGGGACCCCCATGGAGAGACGTTACTTAGCTATTGAGTGAAGGAAGCAGACTGCAGTCCTTGGAACCCCAAGCCTCCAGCCAGACGGTGTGTCTCTATGTCTCCCTGTCCAGGTTTCCTGGAAGCGGGGAAATGCGACCAGAAGTCTTCTGCTGACCCTCAACCTTAAATTCTCTTCAGAACTGACTCTTACTGTCCCTGCAGGATCTCTGAGCGATATTAAGGCCTCAAGTAAAGCCAGCAGCCGCTGAGTAAGGCATACGCATGTTCTAATTCCCCAGATTCAATCCACATTGCGCCTACTGTCCTCCAATTCCCCACAATCTTTTATTTACTTGACTCTCCAGAATCTACTTTTTCCCTCTTGGTCCCAAAGTAGAAAACCGCTTTGATAACTTTGATCTGTGAGCTGCTTTCAAAGTATTCTTCGGGGGCCAGAAATAAAAAAGGAAGGCACCACGCATCAGAGCACCAAATCATCCGCAGACTGGCATGGCATCTATTTGAGACGTGGTGCGTCTTGTCTCCATCAGCACCGGTGGCCTTGTTTCTTTCTCTGCCAAACCGTTACTTGCATTTCCATGAGGATGTGTCAATAAATACTGGTAGAAAATCATAGAAGCCTTGAAAAATAAAACAAGATAGCAAATTGTGAAGTGGATCTTTTTGCTTTATAGATGCTTGATCGATACACTTCTAGGGGTGTCTCCATCTCTCTCAACCCTTGCTCTGCGCTCTTCTGTTTACAGCAGCAACCTCCGCCGAGGGCTCGCCTTGTTTTCCTTCTAGATGCCCTCTGAGTTTGGGGGACCAAAGGAAGTCTGGAGGGACAAGATCAGGGTTGTAGGGTGGCAGGGGTAAGATGTGCCAGTGAAATGCTCACAGCACAGCCCTTGCTACATGTGAGCAAGCGCATGGTGGTGATGAAGGAAAAAACCCACCAGGGCAACTTTCCTTGGTCAAGTTGTATTCTTTTAAGATCTCTTAGATCGAAGAAGGATCAATGCATTTGACTTGTGGTCAAAAGCGTAAAGAAACCTGCTGTTTGGGGAGAAGAACAGCCAGAGGGCTGTTCGGGGCAAGGATGGGGAGGTTCGCTTCCTGTGCTTTGGACATGTTGTTAGGAGAGACAGGTCCCTGGAGAACAAAGGGCACCAGCTTGGTAAAGCAGTGGGACGGCAGCAGAGAAGAAGCCCCCCCACAAGACGGACTGACACAGTGGTGCTATCGACGGGCTCACACGTAAGAGCAATGGTGCGGGCGTTGCAGGAGCAGGCAGGGTTTCCTTCTGTCACCCATGAGGTTGCTATGGATCGGAACCGACTCAACAGCACCCAGCAGCAGCACCATCAAGATGCCCCCAGGGATTCATCTCTCTGTCCTCTTCCTGTCCCGGTAAAGCATGAAACATTTTCAAGCTCAGCTCTCTCAGAGAACGCTCTGTGTATGTAATTATGCTTAATTATGTTTAGAACAATATGTAAATTCAAATTCCCATGAGACATCCACTCAGAGGAAAGAAGAGGATCAGAAAAGGAAAGGTGTTCTGGGATCCGACACTTCCTCGGATCATCTACCACGCGGGTAACTGAGAGTGAACTGTGACCGAAGGGCTTGGATGTGGCCACTGAGATTCAACCGCAGTGGAAACAGCCCTGAGACCACGCTTCCTAAGAGGCAATGCAGGAACGTTGCTGCTGCTGCCAGCGTCCTTCCTGCAGTCTACTGATGCCGGAGCCTTGCCTCCATCGTTCTGAGCACATTCACAAAGGCTCTGAGATCCCCAGCAAGGAGGAAATAATGGCTTAAGCATCCATGAGTCGTGATGCTCAGATCTTTCAATAACTCTTCAGTGTAAGAGGTACAAAGTGGGGTTTGGTGAAAACAGGAAGGGAATAGAAAGCAGGGGGCTGGGATGTAGACCCCCTCATTGCCTTGGAAAAATGTTTATGCTGTTCTGGGATTCATTTGCCTCTGCTCTAACAAAGGAACTAGGGAGACTCTAGAGACCTTAGCTAGTGGAAACAGCTAACATGGCCTGCTACTAACCAAAAGGTTGGAGGTTCAAGTCCATCCAGAGGTGTCTCAGAAGAAAGGCCTAGCAATGTACTCCCATGCCACACACACCCCCTCCAAAATAGGTAGACATTGAAACACAGTTCTACTCTGAGACACATGGGGTCACCATGTATTGGGTTCAAGTTGATGGCAACCACTAAATACTGGTTAGTGATCTCTAAGGCGTTTCCCAGCTGTTCATTTCTAGAATTCTTTGATACTTTCATTTGAATGAAATGGATGTTCCTGTTGGATTTATTCTAGTTTCATAATTACTATGGTTGAGTGAGGGTGTCTGGAGATTTGTCAACGTAGGGGGGAGGAGAAACTGATTGAAATGCAGGTTAGCATTTTTCATTTCAAGTCATAACAAATTAGCAAGTCCATTTGCATGGACATCAATCTGGGAAAACTGTTCGTGCTTCTTGGGTGCGCTTGCTGAAGGTGGCTCAGAACAGACACCTACCCCCTTGGCCAAGCCATGTGGTGCGAAGCCAAGTCCCAGCCAAGCCTGACTGGGGAGGGGGCCCTTCTCAACGGCTATTTTCCAGGTTTGCTGTAATGTCCTATTGCCCTCATTTAGTAAATACTTATTTCGAGCTCTGAAGGATGATGATGAATCATTGCTGTTCTGTCTTTAAGCAAACAAGCTTGACCTCTGGGTTTTCTCCTCCTTGTTAATCGCTAGCTTCTTACCTGTTTCCTGTAATTGTTTAAAGAGCTTCAGGTCCACGGAGCAGGCTTGGTGGGCACGGCTCTGTAATCAATCCAGCCTTTTAATAGCTGCGTCTCATCCGGCCGAGGACTCCTCCGCTTTACAAAAGGTGCTCAGGTTGAAACGTCTCTGTCTCTCTCCATCCATCAGCCTGGTTTATAACCCACGATCTCAGCCCGTTGGTGGTACTTAACACGCTTTCCGCTCCCATTGGCTCCCAGGAAAAGAAGGAGCTAGCCTTCGTTTTGATGCAAGTTCCTTTTCCAAGAAGGATCTTTGCGGGAGGCTCCCTTATTTTCCCCGCCCTGCTCAGGAAGGTCTGCAGGGGTCTGCAGGCTTCCTTTTCCCCACCTCCCATTCCCCACCTGCCACCGCCTTTCAGGAGCTGACGCTCCCATGGGCCTGCTCACAGCATCCCCAAAGATGCAGCCCATCGTGATTCCACAGCCAACGACTGTGCCTAGCTCTGTCTGACCTGGGCTCGGCTTCTAAGCAGCCTACAGTATAATTGCAGGGACTAACCGGAGACAAATGAAACTAAGAAAACCAGCCCAAAGCCATATATCACTCAGTGAGGAAAGTTGTGGTTTTTGCAGTTTTGTTTTGACTGGTACTCATAGAATTGTCAGGGATCGATAAAATGTTTGCTAGTGATATCAATATGTCACGAAAATTAATAGCACGCTGGGACGGAGCTCCATTTATCCACTCATTCAACAAGTTCTTGGTAAGCACTTCCTTTAATGATATTCGGCATCAGGGTAGAACTTGACTGTTTGCAAGATGCTCTCACAAATAGCAGCCGATATGATGATTCCCCCAGAGCCCTGAGGGCACAGTTGTTGAAGGGCTCAGCTGCTAACCCAAAGGATGGCAGTTTAAATCCCCCCAACGGCTCTTCGGGAGGCAGAGCTGGAACTCTGGTCCTGTAAAGACTGCCCTGGTTAAGCGCTGTCAAGTCAGAGTAGCCCTGTGGGTGAAAGAGCAGAGGGGCCCCACAGGGTGTCCTGGGCAGTCTCCTGGAGGTGAGCACATTGCCAGGCGTCTTCTGTGGAGAGGTGAGTGGGCTCTGGCTGCCTGTTTTCAGAGGGCAGCCACGTGCCAAACCCTTGACCTACCAAGGCTTGTTCGCATAGAGAGTACAGCCTAGGAACCTCACGGGGCAGTGCCACTGTGTCACATGGGGTTACCATGAGTCTCAGCAGGTAGGCTCCGGAGGTTCAGAAAGGTTACGTGCCATTCCCAGTGTCACGGGTTAGTAAGCCTGGTCTTGGCACTTCGTTTGATCATCTATGAAGGGATGCTCTGCCAGCCTACCCTTTAAACAGCCTTCAGCAATGGAGACAGGTTGGAGAACAGGCACGGGGGCCAGTTCTGGCTACATACATCTTATCCACTCCCTGTCCCACATACATCATGAATAAAATGGATTGCCTTCATGTGCTTTAAAAAAAAGGATGCTTAGGAATTCCATTTCTGGGTTTCCTATAGATCTGTAGACATACTCCTGTGGCCCAAGTTCACTCAGCATCTTCCATCTCTGACCCTTTTGTGTGGAGAAGACCAACCCCCTGAGTTTTGATCTTTGTGAATGCCTCCTGAGACCCACCATGAACTTCTCCACATTCACCTCAATTCAGACTGAGGGCCAGGGTCGTTTGCACCATGCTCCCCATCCTCCTCCCGCTTCAAGCTCTGATTAAGATGATGATGGAGGGCCGATGGAGTGGGGAGAAGAAAGATGCAAGCTTCCGAGTTTTCCCAGGCAGAAAAATAAAAGGGAGTTACTTTTATTACCAAGTGGAGTGCGTGCGTGCGTGTGTGTGTGTGTGTGTGTGTGTGTGTGTGTGTGTAGAGTAGGCATTCTGAAACGGAATGAATTTTATGACTTTACTATTCTAGGTTGTCACTACCTGTACCCCAAAGGACTGGGCTCCCGAGACTGATGTTTGAAACCCTCCCCTCTGCAAATTGGACTCCAGGCAGCCTTTCCAGGTTCCCAGGCTGCTCTTAACCTTCCTCTCTCCTCTTTCCACCTCCTTCCCACTCCACTCTCCACCCTTCCTCGTAATTCTCTCCCTCTTCCCTTGTCTCTCCTTCCATGCTCCCTCGTTCTCTCTCTTTCCCTACATTCTAAATGTTCTCTTTATGCAAATCCATTTCTCTTCACACAAACAATGCCTTTATCAAAGGAGTCATAAAAATTAATTGTACTAAAAAAACTTAATTGTACTCTACGCTCTTGTAAAATCGAGACCCTGTCTCCAGCAGCTTCAAGGGAACATCTTTCTCGGGGTCGTTCCTAAACTGAAATCTCTCTCTCCTCACATGACATCAGTATCCTTGCAGGCTCTCTCAACAGAAGCTACTTATTTCTCTGGTGCTTCTCTTATCCTATGGGACTCAGAGGTGACCTTGACATTCTCTGGATATCAGGTGGGTACTTTGTGCTAATCCTTCATTTTGAACCCAGTAGAAGTTTGGCACCATCTTCTCTTTACCCCATGCAGTCACTAGGCTCGTCATCATGGGTGTCTCCAGGGACCATGCAGTATCTCCGCTCCAGAACTTTTTCACCATCTCACCTTTACTCATGACCCATCATCACCTGTGTCTGCTCCACCTTTAGAGCATTAACGTTGCCACCTCATTCTCTATCCACAACCTCCTCTCCTCCTGGCTCTTTTAGTCCCTGCTTACCAGCCCATTCCTTCTTCTACCTCCTTGAGATGATAATACTGTAGCTAATGTTCACTGAAAGTTCGTTGTCAAGTCCTTTGTGTTTAGTATCTTATTCATCGTCATAAAAATTCTCTAAGGGTCATCTTTTATTACGATGTCCATTTTACAGATAAGGAAGCTGAGGCTGAGGGGAGTCAAGGCATTTCCTCAAAGTCACACAGCTAATAAATGTACCCCAAAGTTTCCAATTACCCTGCCCTTCCCTTCTGAAGTCAAGTAGCATGATAGTTTGTTTTGCCCTGTTTATGAAACCAGGTAATGTGTTGTGTTTCTTTCTTCTTTCTTTCTTATTTTAGGCCCTGTAGTAGAATGTTAATAGCAATCAAAATAAAAATAATAGTTGCTTCTGTGGCGACTCATTAACAATGAGTAAAATATAGAGGTCAACATATATGAGCTAAAAAGAAGCTTAATATGATGAGGGACACACACACACACACACACACACAAAGAAGCTTAATATGATGAGGGACACACACACACACACACACACACACACACACACACACATGGATGGGGTGCTAAGGTCTTATTACCAATGACAATTATCTCAAGAAAAGCAAACAGCCATAAGCCACCCTTCCTCATGGAGGCAGAGCCACCTCACTTGCTGATCATGCAGGTCAACTATATGGTCACTGTAGCCTTGGATCTAACTGTCCTCCCAGCCATGGTAGAGACTGACCACACCTCCCAAGCAGGCATCTCTGTAGGTGGATTGGTAGATGTCTCTATAAGCTAAATCATAGCGGTGTTCCACTTCCAGGTCCTAAGTCCACAGGCATACAACAGAGCCAGGACCTGCAGAGAAGAGAGTCCCTGAGATCCACTTCCCTTCACTGTCCACGTAGTGAAGGCCAGAACCTCTCCTATTCCAGCAACAGATCATGGGGACCATGGAGAGCCTCAAGTTTCTAGACTGATACACCATGTTGTTGAACAGCTTGGTGGAAGCTGCTTGGAGGAATGCATTCCTTGCTTTGAAGCTCAAATGTTTGCCAAGCCACTAGCCTCTATGTGAAGATCCCATCTGCTACATGGTGCCCTGCAGGTAACGGTTGGTTTCTATCACCTTCGTCACTGCCCTGGAGGCCATCTCTGGCCTGGGACCTGACTGCAATGATGATCCCAGGGCAGCACTTCCCGGCCAGGTTGATGGTTCCATGAAACATCTCAGCCCGTGGCTCTGCTGGAGTACCCCACATGGTCACAGCCAGAGAACCTCGGTCCAGCAGATGGGTGTGACCCGTGAGTCTGAAAAGCCCCTGCTGGCTCACCACTGCTAATCTCTCTGCAGCAACTCTGCCATATCCCCCACTCCATTAGCTCCCTCATGACTTCTCTTTCTTTCTGTCTGCTCTAAATCCCGTGATGCGTGACTCGCATTTTTACCAGACCATCAGTTTTGCATTTCTTGTGTATGTGCTCCTGCTACGCCCACCTCATTAACACCAGGCTTGGTTTGCTCGGACCCCAGACTTGTGTACGTGCTGGAGTCTAGTGTCAACACCACTGCTGCTCAGTGTCCTCAGAGACGAAGTTCTAAGGAGAGCCTTAAGCAGAAGATGGACCGCTGAAGACCAGCCAAGCACAGCCGCCTGGGTCTGAGGTACCACAGTGTGCTTGCTTATCATTTTTGTTGGAGTGCCTTCCGCTGAAAACCAATTTTCCCTTCTCGAAAAAGCCACCAATAGAAGCAAGCAAACAAGCAAACCAGCACCCGAAGGTGAAATGGGAATTTGGTGAGAAACCCTATGAAGTCCGCAGTCTTAGTGTAGGAAGTGCCCTCAGGGGTAATGTAGTGTGTACTCTCACCGTCAAGGGGCCCATGCTGACTCATAGCCACCCGATAGGATGGGGTAGAACTGCCCATGTAAGTTCCCAAGTCTGTAACGTCTTTCTTCTGAGAAGAAGCTGGTGGGTTCGAACTGCTGACTTTTGGATCACAGTCCAATGCTTAACCACTGTGCCACCCAGGAACAAGAAGTTCATGACATAGAGTAAACCCCTGTTGCCTAGGGTACTGGAGCCACTGACCTGATGAGCTCACTCCAGGGTCAGCATAATGACATCAGCTGGAACCCATTAGCGCCTTTGACTTGTGAAAGGAAGAGCAGGCAGGGTTACTTCGTTCATTTCTCATCTGTCAATTCATTCATTTCTTGAGTATCCCATGCTAAGCCCCTCAGAGACCATAAAGTCTGTGACATTTGCTCTGGGAAGTATTTAAGTTCCTCTGCCATTAAGGTTCCTTTCCTATATTGACTGTCAGAAAATCAATTATGTAACAAGAAGAGGTCCAGGTACTTTAGTAGAGACCTTATCCGAGGAAAAAGAATATGCAGTATTCCTGTTGACAGTCTCCTGGCTCTGGGAATGCATGGAGTTCCGCAGTGGTGCGGTGGTTAGCTTAATATACCTGGCTGCCAACTGAAAGGGGTAGCACTATGGAAGAAAGGCCTGGTGATCTACTTCTGAAAACACAGCCCACCCTCTGGAATGCAGTTCCACTCTGAGGCACATGGGGTCCTCATGGGCTGGCGTCATCACTGGTTACTGGTAGGAGGTACAGGAGGAACACAGATGCCTCTGATCTTAGTCACATGAGCCCGTCCATCACAATCCACGTTAGCTAGCCTTCAATTGTGGTATCGGTGCTTAGTTCAAGCATAGAAACACATGTTCATGATAGGAAAGTTAGAAAATACAGAAAAACAATGAGCTGTGCATACACACACACATATATGTACACACACACATACATAGAAACAAATACACACACAGAAACAGTTCAAAATTCAAAACTAACCATTTTTTAATCATCATGGTATATTTCTTTACAGTATATTTGTCTCATCCCATCTCTCTTGAATTTCAAAAAAAGGGAAAAATATATAAACATCTGTATATATTCTAGATGACGAATGATTACTGTTCAAAATTTTCCCCTTCATGATAATTTCGAATCCCTAAAGGAACCTTCTCTTTTGCCCAGGGAAACACACCGTCAGAGACGGAGACTTTGTTTGAATCTGCACTAGTTTACGTGAAGAGGCTTGGATGTAAACTACCATGTGCTCCGTCCTGGAGCCAAGTGCACAGAGATCTTTCTGTTGGCAGTTTTGCACAGTTTTCCGTGGCTCCCAGTGTGCACACCCACAGAGGTATTTTCACATACATTGCACCCAATAGGACGGGGTAGAACTGCAAGGGGACACGCATTCTCAGGCTACCCTCCCGCTCTGCCCAGAATGAGGTGGGAAGAGCAGGTGCCCCTGGTTCCAGTCTCCTGGGACGTGACCAGAAGGAAGAGTCTGCCCTGGCTAGAAGGGGAGGCCACCTGCTTCCCGTGCCCCTGTGCTTTCCAAGTAGCATAAAGGTTAGCTAGATGTGGGGCCTGCTGCTGCTGCTGCTGCTACTGCAGCCACATGGGGAGAGCGGGCTGGAAGCCGGTAATAAAGATCTCCATGGCTGCTTTCTGGGGGGAGAAGGCCGGGCTCACCTAAGCAAAGTAAGATGGAAAGAAGCAACTGGAGAGTGGCTTGTCACACCCACCCAGCCTGACAGCCCGACAGGTGAGTTAGCAAATGCTACAATGTAAGGAATTGCAAGCTATTTTCTGCAAAGTGGGCAAAGACTCTGGGATTAACGACTGTACAGCGTGATAGATGTTGCTAAAGAAAGCCATAAATTACCCGCCATAAACCTGGCAAAGCTTATCCGATTGTATGATGCAGTCTGGGGCTCTGGCAGACTCCCAGCACAGGAGGGGGAAGGGGTGTGTGTAGGGGTGAGGCTGCTACAGAAACCAGTAAGGCAATGCACACGCCTGGCCTTAGGGTACAGATGGTGAGCTTGGCCAGGGGCCAGCGCTGGAAGCTGTGAAGGCAGCCATGCTGCTGTACCGGCTCTGCCTTCTCTGAACTAGATCAGAGATGCTTGAAATGCCCCCAGTCAAGGCTTCATCATGATCAGTAGAAGGCCTGCCTTCTGTCCCCCCTTTGCTGGGGGATGGGTGGCCAAGGGGGCCCTTCTTTGGACACAAGTGATGGGATCAGGATTAGCTAATTTTCATCTCAGCAATTAAAAGAGGAACAAGGGATAGTGGGGTAAAGGAGTGGAACAGGGATTAAAATGCTTCCACCTCTCAACTTTTACTTACTACCCATGCTCCCAAACCTGGTCAAGTAGGAGGGCCAGTTAAAAGTACTATGATAAAACCTTTAATAAACCAGAGGATCAGAACATGAATCCACTGCTTCTCAACACCTCCTCCATCAGGTTTCAGCACTTCTGAAGATGGAGTTTCCACCTCTGGATCACTCCCCCCACCCACCCTATGTACCTCCACCCCCAATTCTGCACTCTCTTGATTTACACATCAAAAGAGCAGTTGGGTTCCTTTTCAATGTTCTTTGAGTTTGGTGAACAAAAAGAATTGTCTTAAGGGGCAAGGTCAAGGGTGTAGGGTAAATGGGGTAAAGTTTCCTAATGAAATTCTAGGACAGTCTTTGGAACTCTCAAAGAATGAGCAAGTATAATGTGTTGGGAGAGAAAATTTTCTGGCCTTTTTTCTCACTAATGTAGTTTCCAATTTTCTAAAAACCCTGTGATCATCCCATGCCTTTTGAGTAAATTTGTAAAAATTACCCTTTTGGAGTTCCAAAAGCAGTCACCAGAATGTACCAAGCTGACTGATTTATCTGCCTTGAGTTGAAATGGCCCAGCAGATCCCTTGGAAGACATTATTCTGACTGGACCTTTCATGAAGGTGCTCTAATGAGACTCAGACAAATGTGTTGCTGAGAGAACTTGTTTGCAGCCATCCACTGATCACAGAGGCATGCTTAGACATGCTTGATTTGGAATAAACCCATGTATGTATGAACTGAAGCCCCATACTCTTTTACTTGCCCTCATATATCTTATCTCACTGCGACTATGTCCAATCCAAGCCTATGGCTCAAATGCTGACCGCTCTTCAGTCAGGCCCCTTCCTGTTGGTGTACTACCAAAGCCTTTCCCTTCTTACTCAGTTTGGACCGGATCTTTTCCCTCTCTTCTTTCCCTAACAGCATTGTGGGTTTTGGAGAAAAAATAAGGCAATCAAAATAGAGGAGAAGGGAAGGGGAGAGAGAGTTAGAAGGACGCAGACCTGGAAGGAGCCATTCGCAGTGGAGGAGCATACAAAGGGGCTGTGGATTTCACCACCATCCACCATGTCCCAAGGCCTTCTCTCTAGT
>NW_022111324.1:16166267-16184147 GCF_000313985.2 Echinops telfairi
ACCAGGTACTGCATCAAACATGGCACTGATTAAGCACTGGTGGGAAATAGGCAACTATAGAATACGGAACTACTTGCTGTCCCTTCTCCTCCAACATTACCTGTAGATATACATATATAATCATGTACACGAACAGCAGTTCTCCTCTTTTCCTGCCCATAGAGGAGCAGATGCAGAAGTGGATAGATAAGTCCATGCACCATGGACCCTTGTGAGTCTCTAAGTGCTGTGTAAACATCACAAAGTGGTAAAGGGACAACTGCCTCTTTCCAAGGACTTATGGCTCTATACAGACACAAAAGCAGGCCCGACATCAGTAAATCACACGAGTTTGGCTCTGGAACACTATAAAGGGTCAGAACTAACATTGTCCATGAATCTAAGTATTTATTGAGGATCTGGTACAGACCAGGCTCTGTGGTACCCATGGATGATTCAGTGGTGGAGAAAATAAGTGTAGTGTGTCCCTTATGGAATTCAGTAACAAAGTACTTTAAAAAGGATCCCTGTTGATGGAGTGGTTACACACTGGGCTGTTAACTGCAAAATCTGCAATTCCTCAGGGGAAAGATGAGGCTTTCGGAAACCCACAGGCAGTTCCACCCTGTCCTATAGGGTCCGTAGGATTCAGAATCTGTTGGATGACCGTGACCTTGTTGGGAGGTGAAGTCTTTTAGAGAGGTCATTGGTGCTACTCACCAGTGTTTCTACCTCTCGGCTTGATGGCGGTGAGTCCGGTTGGGGTTTGGTCTCTTGGACACATGGTAGGATCTCATCTTCTAGTGCCCTTGTGTTTGGGTGGGGCCATGTGACTTGTGGGTGGACTTGACCCGTGTCACTTCCAGGAAAGAACCTTGTTTTTGTCTTTTCTTGCCCGCGTGAGGACTCTCCATGCAATGGTCAAGGTGGCGGCTCTTCGATTCACCTGGGTCCCTGGGTGACCACAATGAGCACGGTTTGCCCTTTGGCCAACAGTGAGCATGTAGCATGAACAAGCAAAAAATATATGCTTTGTTGTTGTAAGCATGGGATATTTGGGGGATTATTCATCGCTACAGCATAACCTAACCAAGCTTGACTGGCAAGCTCCGATCAGCATCTAATTAACGTAACGAGAACCCACTGTGCACAGCCCGCCCTGTGCCAGGCACGGTGACGGCATCGAAGGACTCGAGGAGGCCGATCTCTAGCCTCAATCTCACGACCTGGTTGAGAGGCTAAGTTGAGAACCTAGAGAAGAGCCAACCGCCCCTTTCAACACACAGCAGAGGCCCGATAAACTGTTGATCCCCTGACGGGAGCTTTGTGACCAGTGTCTCTGTGTGGGGTTGGGACTGACTGCACAAGGTTCCGAGACTGCCCCAGGCGAGGGGAGTCTCCATGGGGACATTGGCCTTGAGCTGAGCCTTGAAGGGCAGATAATCGTCGACAGGTAGGCAGGAGTGCCTACAGCGTGGTAGGTTCTAGAGTCCCTGAACCACCAGGCAGAGACGGGGTTCTGTGTAAGACAGGTCAGGCAGTGTAGACAAATCAGTTATGACCCACCCCCACCCGAGGAGTGAGGAGGCTTAGCAACAGGAGTAGAAGTGCTAAGCTAGAGGAATTTGGAGAACACAGATCCTCGTGGAAACACTGTGCTTGTGGGAGCGGAGGGGCTCGGGGAGGAGTTTGGGGTGGGGAGGTCCCTGAGGGGTGGGGAGGACCTGGGCTGGGCTGCCAGTGGCCATTATTGTCGGAAGCTTCCTTCCGGGAGTCGTGTCTCTTGCCAGCAGCCATTTCCCCCTCGTTCCCTGCAGAAGGTAATAACCTGTCACCAGAGCAAATAAAGTCTGATTTACATGAAATTTAATGCTAAGCATTTTCCTTTATTTGCCGGCACTGCGGTGGCAGAGTGGCAGTGTTGGCACAGCCAGGCCCGCTGTGTGCAGCAGCGGGTTTCACTGGATAGAAGTTTAAAGAGAAATGACTTCCCTGTGTCAGGGTCTATCGTCGGGGCAGGGGGTCCCAGCCAGGTGGGCAACACCCCACCTGATTTTCCTGAAACAGCTGCAGTGTCTGTCAGAGAGCAGTTAGGGCAGACAACGGGAGAGGAGGAAGCAATTAGAAATTCACTCTGTGTTCTCTGAATGGCCGGCCATGTGAGATTGTCCCCAGGGACCTGTGGCTCTGGCCCTTGATCCCCAGCCTTACTGGAACAGTGGCTTCAATCCCTGAAAGCAGCATCGGTGTCACCAGGACCCTCAAAATCCCCCATGGCCAACGTACCACCAGGGATTAAGCGCCAACCATGGCAGTGCTAGGCACGGCAGTTCCCAAGACCACTGCCCCCGAGGAGTCTATAGTTAATGTAATCAGATCACCCCAGCACTGTTTTATTCTCCTCCACCACCATCCCCACCTCACCACCAGGAGTCTATCAATAAATACCCCCATACACTTTCCTGTCCTTGGCTAATGATGATCCTTTGCTTAGAATGTCTAGTTAACCTCTAAGCTGGAAACTAACACCAACGAGGTATGCGCTCACCAGAACAACCAACCACACACGATCGAAAAGGGAGTCTCTGCACTGCTAGGCAGCTCAGAAGGCAAGAAGGGATCAACGAGAAGGTCAAAGGGCCATGGCAGACACAGAGTGGTACTGCGTTGTGGGGACTGCAATCAATGCCCCAACGCCAAATGTGTGTGCACTGCTGAGGAG
The DNA here is from genome assembly GCF_000313985.2 of Echinops telfairi. Taxonomy (NCBI): domain Eukaryota; kingdom Metazoa; phylum Chordata; class Mammalia; order Afrosoricida; family Tenrecidae; genus Echinops; species Echinops telfairi. Next base: position 16,168,969 of record NW_022111324.1, read on the forward strand.
AAAACCAATTTACTCTCGAAACTTTCACCCAAATCACAATTTGAAAAAGAAGAAAGAAGAAGATTGTCCGGTGAAGTCATATATAATTTTCAAGACCTTGAAGAGCCGTAAGGAAAGAGGTATGGCCAGAATGCTCCTTAGAGGCCAGGCTGGCAGGACTTCATCTCATGGACTTTGGCCATGTTGTCAGGAGAGGCCAGTCCCTGGAGAAGAACGTCTTGCCTGGTAGAGACAAAGGGGCAGAGACAAAGAGGAAGCCCATTACGAGATGGGTTGACCGTGGCTGCATCGGTGGGCTCAACGTAAGAGCAGTTGTGAGGAAGGTGCAGCCCTGGGCCTGTTTCCTTCTGTTGTGGATAGAGTCGCTGTGGCTAAGACCTGGCTCGAAGGCATCGAAGTGCAGCACTAACCGAGAAGTCCTGGTGGCATGGCAGGTTAGGGACTGGGCTGCAGACCGCAAGTTCCGAAATTTGAAACCGCTAGCCACTGGAGTGGAGCTTTCTACTCCCGCTAGCAGTTACAGTCTCGTAAACCCACCGTTGCAGCTTCACCCTGGCCTGCAAGGGTACTGAGACTTGAAATGGACTCAATGAGAAAAACTCAAATACCAGTTTCCTTGAAGCCTCCCTCGACCCCTTAGACCAGAAAAGGGCTCCCCTACCTCTGTGCTCTAAGTTTAGATTAGTTGCACCTTCACTTCCGTCCTCATCCTTCCCTAGTAATACAGGCTCATGAGCTGCCCCCACTCTCCCTGCCCCGAGTGGATTCAAAAATCCTTAAGGAGCCAGATAAAACCCCTACTAATTAGCTCAGGAGGACCATCACTCCTTCTTAAGCACTATACCAGGCAGGGTGAAGGAGGTTCTGCATTCATTCTCCCGGGCCATACTTGGTTTAATCAGGGACTGTCTGACTGGAGGAGAGGGTATATGCAGAGGGGTGAAGACAGATGACACCCAAGAGGCAGGCTGCAGTTGAACGGAAGACAGCCTGGAGCATAGGGCTAGGACGTTTGGATTCAACTCTAAAGGCAGGGAAGGATTGGAGCAGCATCTTCGATGAGGTTAATAATTCCCTCGGCAATTTTCCTGGGAGATTATGCTTCTTTGCTTCTTCCTCGGGTCCCCAGAGGTCAGTTTTAGGAGCCCACTGGGTAAGGGAAGGCAATATATATATATATATATATATATATATTTTAATCTTTTGATCTGAGGATGTACTTGTCTCTGTCATATATATATATATATATAGATTTTAATCTTTTGATCTGAGGATGTACTTGTCTCTGTCTTATCCCCTGTGAGTGCAGGGATCTCCATGCCTCCTAATCCACAGGGGACATTCCTAGAGTCACCTGTGATTTATCCATGGCAACACTGGCATCCCCGTGGGGAGGTGGTGGCTTTTCCTTCCATCTCCCATCGGCCTCTGCTATCACCCCACACAGCTCTCGGTCAGCATGGGTGCTTGAGGCCGGGTTGCTATTGCTCTTGAGTTCCGTTGAGTCGATTCTAATTCACAGTGACTTCAGTTGACAGAATAGAACTGCTCCCCGTGGTTTACTTACAGCGTTCTGGTGACACTCGGGGCTCAGCCTTGGACTGAGATGCACCAGGTCAAGAGTTCAAAGCCATCAGCTGCTGTGCAGGAGAAAGATGAGGCTGCCTGTTTTTGTAGAGATTTAGTCTTGGAAACCCTGAGGAGGGTTGCTATGAGTTGGAATTGACTTGATGGCAGTGGATTGGGCTGGGTGGCATTTCCTAGCTGTTTTCCATGACCACATCCGTAGAGGGCCACCTGGAGACTGAACTTTCACAGCCTAGAATCACCTGCATATCTGGCCTTTTGCCTACACTGCATACCTGGAGCAGAGCAGCCCCAGAAGGGAAACCCATAACCCCAAACACTGAGTTCCAGAACCTATTAGAACTGAGTTTGACAGATTTCTGCAGGGGAAGATTAGCTGTGTCATTGCTCATACAGATAACTAGGAGTAGGCTGACTGTGTGACCTTGAACAAGTTATTGGACCTCCCTAGACCTTGGCTTCCTCTCTGCAATATAGGGGAGCATAGTATACAGTACTGTGTACCCCATAGTAGCCAGCCTTGAAAAGCTGTAGCAAGCAGGCAATGAAAACCTAGCTCAATGCCTGGCATGTGCTAGATGCAGTATACCCTAGCACTTCTTGCCGCTGTGGAGAAATCCCTCTTGGGTCTAGGTCATTGTTGTGTGCCTTAAAGTTCATTCTGACTCATAGGAACCCAGCAGTTCCAACTGCTCCTAGGATTGCTCTGGGTTGGCATTGACCTGAAGACAGCGAGTGTGGTCTGCTTTGTTTTCGTCTTCCTGGGAACGGATCGCCAGGTCTTTTCTCCCATGGAGAGGTTGGTGGGGCCAAATCTCTGGCCTTGATCATTGTGTCATCAGGTTCCCCTGGGGTCAACGGTGGTTGAGAAAGTCTTGGCTCCAAGGGAGAGCTGCTTAAGAATCATGGGTCAAATGCTGGAGGAGGGAGCCTGTAGCCTTAGTAAGAGAGCAGGGGTGGATGCTGGTGAAAGGGGAGACAGACTGGGAGGAGCAAAGGCAATTTAACTAGCTAGATAACTAGATAATAGCAAGATGAAGGGGCTGATGGGGAAGCGAAACAAGATTGATAAAAGAGATTAAAGTGGAGGGGAGCCTAGACTCAGGCAGGGGCTTATAAATAGACCAGGATATCAACAGGATAGATGCGGTGGATGGAAAGAGGCATAAAGCAGACTAGACAGACAGCATAAACAGTGTAAATAGCCCAGCGGCTAGAATATGAAAATGGCATGGGCAGATAGACGGGAAGCATTACCTCGACAGACACTGCTGAACAGCAAGGAGCAGAGAGATGAATAGGTCTTCGCGGTGCGGACTGAGGATGAATGAGAAAGGGGAGGCAGGTGTCCAGGAAGGGAGACCCCAGGCTCTGCTCACCTCCGATTTCCCACCAGCCTGAGTTCTGGGCTGCAGTCTCGAATGGCTTTGGTGATGTGGCCTAATGAGAAGATCCCTGGAGCTGAACTCAAATTAAAACAAATGGAAGTCCTGCCGGGATTTTGTCACCTTCTCTCCCCTTGCCATTGAGAGGAATTCAAATGAGAGCCAGTCTGGCAATTAGTGTGCCATCCTGCGGCTGGTGGATGGGAAGAAAGACTTCCAAGGGCTCGGTGCTGCACCAGTTTGCAGGGCTGCCCCCAGCTCAGAGGAGTCAGGGTCTGTCTAGGCAGAAGCCCTGCCCTCTCCCTGCCACCCACAGGCAGGTGTGCTTTGCTTTCTGCCACAGTCACAGGGCCACCTCCAATAACTAAGTAGGCCCTGCCCTTGCCCTGGGTGTTGAATTCATAGCACTCTCTTCAAACCAAACCAAGTTCACTGTGGTCCAGTCATTGCAACCCTCGAGGACAGGGTGGAGTTGTGCCTGTGACTCTCCAAGGCTGTAACTCTTCATAAGAGTAGGAAGCCCCGGCTTTCTTGAGTGGAGCAGCTGGTGGCTTTGAACTTCGGACCTCGAGGTTAGCAGCCAGACTTGTAACCAGTATACTACCAGGGCTCTTACAGAGCCCTCTCCAAGGAGCAAAAATACCTTGGAGCCTATTGACACTTTCCAGCGGACCAAACCATTTGCTATGGGCTTGTAGTGAACCCCTCGTGGGTCAGAGTAGAACTGTGCTCCACTGGGTTTTCAATGGTTGCTTTTTTTCTGAAGTAGATCACAAGGTCTTTCTGCTAAGGCACTTCTGGGTGGCCTTGAACCCCTGGCCTTTTAGTTAGCAGCCCAGTGGAGAATGTCAACCGTGTTCTCTGCTAACTCCCAGGGAGTCCTGCTGGGAATCAACCCCATCACTGTGGAGTTTCCTATTCATAGCCACACTGTGCTGTAGTGACCAAGTGTTTGACTACTCACTGAAACATCAGTGGTTCAGTGCACCAGCCTCTTCCTGGGAGGAAGACGTAGAGGTCTGCTTCTGTAAGGATGATGCCCTTGGAAACCCTATGGGGCAGTTCTACTCGGACCTATAAGATCGTGATGAATCTAGACCTCTCACCATAAATCCTGTCTGTACAGGGTTAGAGAATGAAGGGAGGCGGTTCCATCCCTCACTCCATCCTTCCTTCTTGCCCTTCTTTCTTCCTCCTCTCTCCTTCCTTGCTCTCTCCTGCCTTCTTTTCCACATTTAGCATTTATGTATCAAGCACATAAACCCCAACCAGGTGCCTGGTGGTACAGTGAATGAAGCACTGGGCTGCTAACCCACCAGAGCAACAGTTCAACCCCACTGTCCACTCTATGGGAGAAAGATGAGGTTTTCTGCTCTCAAAGAGATTTAGCGCCTCAGATACCCTAGAGGACAGTCCTTCTCAGGTCAGTATGAGTTGAAATTGATTCAACTGCAGTGGGTTTTGGGTTATTTTATAAACTCAAACCAAACCCATTGACATTGAACCGATTCTGATCCATCGTCACCCTGCAAATATGGGAGCACTGGCCTCAAGCATTTCTAAGGCTGGACATCTTTCTCCTGCAGAGTGACTGGTGACTTTGAACAGCAGACCTTTTGGTTAGCAGCCAAACCCTTCACTATGGCTCCTTCTTAATTCTTATTAAGCCAAGCACTTACCACAGCTCCTTATCAAGCATATAAGCCAAGTTCATTACCAGTAAGTTGATTCTGACTCATAGTGACCCTATAGGTTCCCTTATTTTTATCCTAAGGAGTGGATGATGGGTTAGAACTGCCAGTCTTTGAGGTCACTATCCAAGGCTAACCCATGGTGCCAGCATCTAGCCATCGCAAGGCAGTCTAGATGTGTTATACCCACACTGCAGACTCTAGAAAGGATGAGGATTCCAGGACAGGAAGGGAAGGCAGGTGAACTTTGGGTAACTTGAAGCTGGAAAGGTCACTAGGGATGGAAAGGGGAGAAGTCCTCAGGGGGAGAAGCAGGCTTGGGCCAGAAATCCGGGGGAGCATTTAGGAAGGGAGAGCAACATGGCTGAAGCCAGGGTGTCAGAGAGTGGTGCCATGGATAGAAGGCACAGAAAAGTACCCAGAAATGTAGATCCTACTCCGCCAGCATCCATGATCACTCAGTGTGGGGTTTGAGGGAGTCATGACAAGGTCAGAGGTCAGATTGGTGATGGGCAAAGTGACAGATCTGCATTTATGGAGAGGAGAGGCACCAGTGGCACTGTGCACAGCCTTCTTCCTACACTCCTTTCTCTCAGGGATGCCCAACATCTATTCTTATTCCCTGGTGGGCCTTGCTTTCTTCCATTTCTTTCCCTCTTCCTTCCAAACCCGTTTTAATAGGGCAGCTTCTGCTAATAGGGAGGATAATGGTCCCCATGCCAACTCAGGCCATACTGCTGTGAGGTGCTGCCATCATCTCGAATCCATTTAAACTCTTGTAGACCCCATGTGATAAGAGTAGAATGGTCCCATGGGGCTTCCTAGGCTGTCACCTTTACTTGGAGGAGAGTGCCATGTCTTTTCTCCCATGGAGTTGCTGATGGGTTCAAAACAGTGTCCTTTGGCTAAGTATCCGAGTGCTTAACCACTGTGCAACCAGATCTCCTTAAGAACATACTGCCAAGGCAATCTGACTCTTAGCACCCCGACAGTACAAAATAGACCTGCCCGTTTGGGTTTCTGAGACTTTAAATCTTCATGGGCGTAGGCAGCCTCATCTTTCTCCTGTGGAGCAGCTGGTGGATTCCAACCACTGACCTTATGGGTAACCGCTCAGTGTGCAACCCATTACACTACCAGAGCTCCTTGTCAGACTACATTTGAGATCCTATAAAAGATGCTGAGGTCCCCACAGAATAAGGAAAGAGACTCTGGAGACCAAGACTCCATCAGCATGGCGTTTGCCTGCAGCATGGACCCCAACAACCCCGCCCACCTGGTCTCCAGACTGATTCAAGAAGACAGTTACTAGAGACAAAAAGTGGGGAGGTGGCTCTGGCAGCTGATGCCAGACAGCTTCACATTCTCAGGGGGGGTGGCCAATTGTTTTGACAATTCTGCCTTGCCATGTCAGTTAAATGTTTTGTTCTGAACAACCTTAATTCTCCCCAAAACTGCAGGGGCAAAAACTCTCTTTTTCGTGTACTCCATAGTGCCCCATGCAGAGCTGCACACAGGGTGAGTGCACAGAGACCCCTTCTGAGTAAATGAATGGAGCCAGACACTGCACCTGAACCAGGTGGAGGGCATGCATTTGCATATAAAATGTGATTAATTTTTCACAGACATCCAAGGGAGGCCTGTCATTCAAAGTAATGCCTGGGCTGATTCTCCCACTGCTCAAAATATCCTTTGAACTTCCCTCAGAATGATCTTTAAGGCTGGTTAACGAGCCACAGCACAATAGCAGTCGCATTGCATTATAATCACACCATCCACACAGAATAAACCCGCTTTCCTTGGGCAGCACTGGCACACGAAAGCTCGTGGGACTCACCCTGTTCAAAGAAACCTGTTTGTGACACCACCCCCTGATCTCATTTACATACAAGGAGGGGTGGGAAGTGGTGTGGTGTGTGGGGTATGTGTGGGGGTGGTATGTGTGTGGGGGGTGTGAGGGGTATGGTGTGTGTGTGTGTGTGTGTGTGTGTGTGTGTGTGTGGTATGTGTGGTGGGGAGTACAGGGGGTGTGGGGTGTGTGTGTGGTATGTGTGGGGTGTGTGGTATGTGTGCATTTGAGGCCAAAGCAAGAGAGTTAGCATTGTACATGGCCCACAACCTTGTATTGTATGATGGGTGGATCTGCTTGCTTGCCCCAAATGCTTTTTAAACTCCCCCTTTTCAGCCCTAAAGATGGGGAACTCCATTAATTCTTACAGGAAGAATGGAGTTTTCTGGATTTTCAGGAGGTCTCTGCTTTGGGAACAAAACCAGAGCAAAAGAGTTCACCATTGTGCTTGGCTGGAAGTCCGTTTCGCACGCAGGTTTCCAGTCAGACCGCAGCCCCTCTTCTCTCCAGGACTAAATGCTCAGTGCAGCAAGCTTCCGCTGACAGCGCTTTGTTTAAGATCTCCAGAAACTTCTAATGGTCCTGTGGTCGGCCCAGAGCTGCAAAGACCTCTCTGTTGTCGCTGTAGGAACAACCTTGGCTGGACGGGAGACAGGGATCCCTCGTCCTTGCCATCTGTCCAGGTCTGCCCAGGGCCTTCTCCTCCTGAGAAGGAGGGACACCTGGTGGTGTGTCGCAGCTGTAGCAAGAGCAGCTTCCACTGCAAGCCCCACGCCCCACAGAGGGGTTTCGTCTCTTCAGATAACTGATACTTCCTTGGCATGGGAGCTGAAATCTCTTGGCAGAGAAACCAAGGTCCCGGCTCCTCAGAAATTCTCTCTTCCGCTGCCATGAGCAGATGGATCGGCCTTCTTGGGGTCAAGCATCTGCACTTGTCCGTCTCCAGCTCCCGCGGGGGTTGAACAACAACAACAGCACCCTCTGTGGACGGAGAATGAATAAGCACTCCTTTTGGCTGTCTGGGTGGTGGGAAAACATGGCAGGCACTTTGATCTTGTCGCAAGTCCATCCATGCCCCACGCTTCTTGTCTTGGTTTCCCAATAATGCAGCTCTGGAATCTTCTGCGCAATTGATCTCAGCTTTCTAGCTTTCCATTTGTCAAATGACAGAGCGTGGATGAGGTGACGGGGTTTATTGTGCTGGTGGCAAGCCTAAAGTGGCGAGTTGATGTTGACAGCTACTGTGGGGTAAACTCCCTACTCGTGGGACCCCAGGCACAATGGGATCAAACCATTGTGCTCCTCAAGGGTGCCACTGCTTATGTTTAAAGTACATTGCCACACACCTTTTTCACCCAGACTGTCTTAGTCTGAAACATCGGGCTACCCTGATAGATGGTGGTGGATGTGCTGGGCAGCGGTTCTCAATGTGTGGGTTGTGACCCCTTAGGGAGTCAAACAACCCTTTCACAGAGGTTGCCCAATTCATAACAGCAGCAAAATGACAGTTATGAAGTAGCAATGAAAATAATTTTATGGTTGGGGGGAGGTCACCACCACATGAGGAACTGTACTAAAGGGTCGCAGCATGAGAAGGTTGAGAATCACTGTGCTAGAGGGACATTGGATAGGAATCAAGTCTGGGTCTCCTACAAGGAAAGTGAGAATTCTGCCACTGAGCCACCATCATGACCCCCCGTTAATAAAGGACAATGAAGTTGGTATCTCAATTCCCAATCGTGTTTTAGTAGTGGGCAAACTTGGGCTTGTCCAAATATTTCCATGTTTTGGTAACTGACAGCTCATATGTGGGAGCAGAAGGTCAGAATTAGAGATATCTTCTCTGATTCTGGGCCAGAGAAAACCCAGGTAGTTACTAAGCGCAAGAATATAGGACTCATTGAAAGCATCAACCAATAAAACTCACAAATTCTGTTGGTTCTGGGAAGGGATACTCTTCTTGGCGACGGAATCTTAAATGATAAAACAAACATTGTCCCATTGCCCACAGATGGGCCCTCAGTCCCCACTCTGCACTCCCCCTCATTCACAATGCTATGCTTGTTTTGTCTTTGATGCCGGATACCTGATCCCTTCGACGCCTCCTGATCTCACAGGCTGGTGTGCTTTTTCCATGTGGGCTTTGTTGTTTCTCAGTTAGATGGCCGCTTGTTTATCTTTAAGCCTTTAAGACCCCAGATGCTATATCTTTTGATAGCCGGGCACCATCAGCTTTCTTCACCACTTTTGCTTGTGCACCCTTTGTCTTCAGCCATCATGCCAGGAAGGTGAGCATCTCAGACTGCCGAGTTGTTAGAAGAAAGTGTTCTTGTGTTGAGGGAGTACTTGAGTAGGGGCCACAGGGAGGAGACGAGCCAGTCAGGTGCAGTGTAGCAATAATGAAACATACATGTTTCCCCTAGTTCTTGAATGCTTCCCCCCACCTCACTATCATGATCCTAATTCTACCTTACAAATCCAGTTGGACTGGAGGTAAGATAGGAACTGGAAACACAGAGAATCCAGGAGAGATGAACCCCTCAGGACCAGTGCTGAGAGTGTCAATACCGGGAGGGTAGAGGGAAGGCGAGGGAAAAAGGGGGAACAGATTACAGGGATCTACATATGGCCTCCTTCCTGGTGGGCAGACAGCAGAGAAGTGGGTGACGGGAGACATCGGACGGTGTAAGATATGACAAAATAATAATAATTTATAAATTATCAAGGGTTCATGGGGGAGGGGAGAGTAGGGAGGGGCGAAATGAGGAGCTGATACCAAGGGCTCACGTAGAAAGCAAATGTTTTGAGAATGATGACGGAATCAAATGTACAAAAGTGCTTGACACAATGGATGGATGTGTGGATTGTGATGAGTTGTATGAGCCCCCAATAAAATGATTTAACTATTAAAAAAATTTGGACAGTAGTCTGATTCCTTATTATATAATGTCTTTTTCCCTGTAACTCTCTACGATTAGGCCATTAGGCTGATAATAAATGCATCAATACACTAAAGAACCTCGGGAGAGCTCAAGATTGCACTCTAGGCTTTGTGATCTTCAAACCGAAGGCTCGTTATTGCAACATGAGGAGCTTATTGTAGTTATTATTCCAATATGGTTGCTTTAATTAAAAACTTCACTTTGACTGGCAAGAGAACATTCTGGAAGTCTCTCAGAGGCAGAGTGAACCACAGGAGGCAGGAGATGCCGAAGAATGTCAGGGCAGTTTCCTACAGACAGAGGAGAGATGAACTTACACTGGGCTTGGGGAAGACGTCCAAGATGGAAACAAATGAGTCACGGTCAAGTCCATTCTAACACATATCGACTCAACAGAGGGCTGTCAAGGCTGTGGATCTTTATAGGAACTGACAACTCCATCTTTCTCTTCAAAGTGGTTGGTAGGATTGAACCACTAACCTTGCAAAGTGTGAGCAGAGGAAGACCTTAAGAAACCACTCCTTTACTTCCCCTGCCCACAGAGGGTCCACTGTCTCCTGAAGGGCATGGCAGAGATGACTTATGCCCAAGTAGAACACAGAAGGAGGCTACAAATGGAAAGCCAAGGAGGTCTCCCTGTTGGTTAGGGAATGGAATGCTCAACAAGTGCTGGCCCCCCAGCCAGGGTCCAGATCAATTTGAATGTATAATGTATGAAAAAGGCCGACCTCATAGCAGATACTGAAAAACTGAAAGATACAATAATAAACACTTGCCATTTTATTCTTACCCATCTTATTTATCACACCCTTCTGTTAGTTTATTATACAGTGGTGGTTTGCATGTTGCTGGGATCCTGGAAGGGAGCCTGGTGGTATCATGGGTTGCATGCTGGGCCACTAACTGCAAGGCCAGCAGTTCAATACCAACAGCTGCTCCATGGAAGAAAGGCAGGGTTTGTCACCCCTGGAAAGATTCACAGAAAGCCACAGGGGCAGTTCCACTCTGTCCTAGGGGGTTGCTATGAGTGAGAATCAACTCGATGGCAGAGTGTGGATGTGGGTCTGGTTTTAGTGACAATGGAAGTGATGCCACGAGCATTTCAAATGCCGGCAGGGTGAGGGAGGCATGATGGACAGGTTTCAGTGGTGCTTCCAGACTAAGAGACACTGGGAAGAAATGCCTGGCATTCTAGCTAGGAAAATCAGCAAATGAAATCACTGGAGAACCAGATCATGGTCTGATACAGTGCTGGAAGGTGTGCCTCCTAGAAGATTGGAAAGCACTTGAAATACACGATGGCTGTAAAAGACCTGGCTTGCAGGAGGACTTTCTGGTTCAGGCTGTCCTCTCTGCTGATGCCTGCTGCTGGGTGTCATGGTATTCCTGTGGGAAGCTGGGTCATTGCTCTGGACAGGAGCATTTGAATAATAATGAGGATACAGGACCAGGCAACGTTTCATTCGGTCTCATGAGCACATCCTGAGCCAGAATTGACTCAATGGCAGCTAACTGCATCATCATCCCCCACCGCTGCGGCTGGATCCTCCAATCCCTTTATGGCTTGAAACACAGGAGCCTAGGATCTTCTGGTTCAACAACAACTTGGGTCTGTATCAACATTTTCATTTTTATAATGATTAGAACAACAGCAATAAAAAGAAGCCCTCAACATTATTAGCCTGTAGCTTCATTTTTTTTTAAGACCAGCTTAATTTATTTTAGGCTTTGGGGCTTGTACTAATTAGCACAGCTGAATATATATTAACTGCAAATGAACTTTCCTACATCTCCCTCCCAACTGTCAGTACACAGCTCCAATTACGGATGCATTGAAATGCCCTCCCTAAGTGCACAGTAGCAGTCTCAATAGGAGTGCTTCTTCCACACACAATCCATGTCCTGACTACCTTTAGCTGCCTGCTTTCTGCTAGACAATTGATAACGGCAAATAGTCATTGTTCACTATGAGCCAGGCAGGTTCTGAGGATTTTACCTGCGTGCGGTCATTTAGGCCTCTTAAAAAAACCGGGGAGGTGGATGTGCTTATCCACATTTTACAGATGAGCAGGGTGAGGGAATTTGCCCAACATCATATAACTTACAAACCCAGAGCTAGGATTTGCATACTCAACCACTCAAGCTGAGGTATCAAGTTAGGCTAGCTGCCATGGCAGCCAAAGGCGGTTTCTGACTTGGTTCTGAAACAAAAATTTAAAAACCATAGGAAAAAATATGGCACCTACCATGTGACAACATGATTGCAAAAGTGTGCTTGATGAATTCTCATGGTAGCCCTAAAAATGCAACTATTGTTATTCTCATGTTATGCATGAAAACTTTGAGCCATAGAGAAGCTAAATATCTTGAATATCATCCTCAGATTCCACGTCTCTGAGTGAGGATCCAAAGCTAAGTCTTTCTGATTCTAAAATCCATGGAATTCCGGGCTCAATAGACAAGGAGGACTTTAGATGTTATAGCGTCTCATCTCCTGCTTTAGCTAAAACATAGCAGTAACTATCCTGATAAGTGGATAGGAGATTGCTCATGGCTGCTGGGTCCTTTGTGTTGTTCATGTCTTTGTTGTATATCTTTTTCTATATAGGGAAGCCAGGATAGGTGGATTTAGGAAGCTAGTAACTGAAATAATGATTACCAGTGGGCGTGGCAAGGGAGGGTGGGGGAAATGAAGAGTCAACACCAGGGAGCACAAGAAGGAAGAAAAGGTTCCAAAGTGGATTCGATGATGACTGCACAACCTTTCTTGATATGACTGAACCGCTGAATTGGATGATGTGTTCTTTATAGCACACGCTGATGAAAACAATTTGTTTTCATTAAAAAAGGTGGAAGCTGTCAACCATTTCATTTGACTTGGACCACACGCAATGCTCATGGAAGCACCCGTTGGAAATCGAACAGCATATTGCAGAGGACAAATCTGCAGCAAAAGACTCCTGTAAAGAGCAAAGAGCAAGGAGGTCACTTTGAGGACTAAGGCACACTGGCCCCAAGCCATGGTATTAGCAATCACCTCACATGCATGGGACAACCGGACAGCAAACAAGAAAGACTATATGTTTGAATAATGGTGTCAATGGAGAACATTGAAAGTCCCAGGGACTTCCAACAGACCAACAAATCTGCCTGGGAAGCCGAGTGCTCACAAGTACGTCTTTTGTAGGAGTGAGGATGGGGGCATGTCATCAATGCCAAACCCCCGCCCGCGCCCACGCCCCCCCCCCCCCCCCATGACCCTGTAGGACTGAGTAGAGCGGTCCCGCAGGGTTTCCCAGGCTGTAATCTTTAAGGACGCAGACTGCCCATCTTTCTCCTATGGAGTGACTGGTGGGTTCAAACTCTCAGCTTTCAAGGAGCAGCCAAGTGCTTAACCTCTGTGCCACTAGGACATCTCTGTAAATATTGCCAAGGAGGGATAGTTACAGGAAGTTAAATCTACCTAAAACAATTAAAAACATAGTATTAAAATGAATGTATCAATGGACAACTGTCTATTAGGGATATAAACATGGCCCTAGGGGGCAGCTCTACTCTACTGCATAGCACCTAACAGCAGCATGGTTTTGACAGGAACTGCTGTCCGAACGCCCTGGTCAATGACCTTTGCTTGTGTATATCCTGTGGTTTAGAGCCTGTTTAGACCCCAACGGACTCTTCTTCCCTTTCTCCCTTTCCCTCCTTCCCTCTCTCTTCCTTCTTTCTTTCCTTTCTCCTTCCTATCACCAGTCAAGCCATCTAAAATAGTGTTTCCTAACTATTTCCAGGTACAGGACACATAGAGAAGAGTTTGCCACATGCTGAGATAACAGGCTGGGCTACTCAGGGCTCCAGACGTCAGGATCCACTAAATGCTGGAGGACACACAATCTGGGCACCCCTGGAACTCACCCAGATGACGTGGTTAAGAAACATTCATCTAAAAGAGAAGATTGATAAGCAATGAAGCAATTTCAAAGCAATCTAATCACTAGGGCAGTGGTTCTCAACCTAATGCTGTGGTGACCCTTTAATACAGTTCCTCATGTTGTGGTGACTCCCAACCATAAAATTATTTTCATTGCTACTTCATCACTGTAAGTTTGCTACTGTGATGAAATCATCATGTAAATACCTGATCTGCAGGATGTGTTTTCATTGTTACCAATTGAGCATAATTGAAGCATAGTGATTAATCACAAAACAATATGTCATTATATATTGTGACATATTTATTTCTAATGACACATAAATGAAATTTTGTCTTAAGCATGATGTAGCATGGGTAACAGTCTTCACGCCGGGTACTCGTCTGTGGGTGTATCTGCATGTGGGCGGACCCGCCTGGAGAAGCACAGAGGAGCGGTGTTTGGTTCCTAAGACCAATGGAAATATGTGTTTTCTGATGGCCTTAGGCAACCCCTGTGAAAGGATCATTAGACCTCTAAAGGGGTCGCGACCCACAGGTGAAGAACCGCTGTTCTAGGGGGTTCTATGATGAGGCGAGAACGGGGCTGTGGAAGAGCGAAGGGAGAGAGAATAATCTAGTCTCAAGTGTCGGGGAGACCTCCAAAGAAGAGGAGTTGCTTTCATCCTGGGAAGAGATAGAAGCTGGGTGTGAGGACATCTGAGGCAAAGAGCATCCCATGTAGAGATGTTGGTGCTCCACACACCCTGTAATTGTCCTTTGACATCTCTGCTCTCTATGGCCCCCTTGTTCTTTCTTTCCCCTCCTCTTGTCTGGACCTCTTGGAAGAAGAAATGGCAATAGCCATGTCTTCAGCCTGTGAGCAGCCCTCATAAATGACCTTATTTGGTTAATCTAATTCTGTTGTTGGCGAGGAATGTTGACTACACCATGGACTCCTATTGGAGTATGTCCCTGAACTGTGCGCGATGCTGTGGTCATGTCACTCTGGCAGTGAGTCTCCCATTTGGAAAAGTCTTTAAAAGATGGGCCAAGCCCTGCAGCTGAAACAACAGAGAGGGAGCTCTGTGGCCACTTTTGCCCAAAGACCACATCCCTGGAGACCAGTAGAGGCTGAGAGATGGCAGCTCCTTCCTTATGTACCAATGTGCCTTAAATAATGAAGCACCAGCAAGAGCCGATCAGTATTCTACAGCTCTGCGGGAAGTGATTTCATATACAGCTCTTTGTTTTCTCAAACATTCTATTCTGACATTTATTTTACAACCAAATACCAAAGACGTATTTCTCTACAAAGCCTGCATTACTTAGACATGATTTTTCCTTCAAGAAAACGTACCCACAAACAAATCATTGAATGAAAAAAGAAAATGCTTTGTGGCCCAGCATGGCTTACCAGATCACCACATGAAATCTGGCTCCCCTTCCCTTCTCCACCTCCCTCCCCCCTCCCCCCTTCACCTTTCAACCTTCATGGTGGCTGGCTGGGGACACATCAAGCAGATCTAGCTTCTGATGCACAATACATGCTTGCTAAGTTAATTGAGATAAGCAAAGCTGAGTAGTAGGATAAAATGAAGGTGGGATTTGAGCTCAAATAGATTTGGGTTTGAGTTTCAATACTTTCTCTGAAGTAGCTGAATGACATAGAATAAATTGCCTAATCCCTTCAAGTTTCTGATTCCTTTTTTTGTAAAATCAAGTGTTAAAATATATGTACACAATGGTACAGATAGGAACTGGAAACACAGGGAATCCAGGACAGATGATCCCTTCAGGACCAGTGGTGAGAGTGGC
>NW_022111324.1:16184558-16187921 GCF_000313985.2 Echinops telfairi
ACACACAACCACCTAACTTGCAGATGAGGAGTCAATGGAATAATGTATTTAAGTATCTAACTCAATACTTGGCACATACGAAAACCCAAAACCAACCAAACAAAAATCTGAAGCAACTCATTGCTATCAAGTTGATTGCAACTCATAGGGATCCTGTGGGACAGAGTAAAGTGACCCTATAGGGTTTCCTATGCTGTGATCTTTATAAAATCAGACCGTCACAGCTTCCGCCCCAGGAGCAGCTCGTGGGTTCAAGACACTGAGCTTTCATTGGGCAATTAAGTGCTTAATCCTTGCACTGCCATGGTAGCTTGGACACCTGACAGATGCTAAAACACTTGCCTCTCCTCCTCCCCCAGGGGCCTTCCTGACCATGCTGAGCTGCATCCTGCAATAGACCATTCATCAATTAAAGCGTTCCCTGAACCTCATGTCACAAGCAGTGGCTCTAAATTATGATCACACGCAAAAAATCACTTGGGTTTTTGTTTTTTTAATGCCAAAGTCCGGACACTCCCCCCCACCCCCCAGGATTTTCTGTTTAGTTGTGAAGCTCCGGGTATGGTATTTTTAAAAAGCTAGCCAGGTGTTTCCAGTGTGCAGCAGGGTAAGAAGCACTGAAGTAGAAATAGAACATTGCCCCGCCCTGCTCAGGGCCTATCCGCCTGCACAGAATGTTGCATTCCGTTCTGGAACTAAAATCAAAGCTGCCAGTCTATGCGAAGGGAGTCCCACCTCCCTTGCCATAAAGACAAGTGATCCGGCTGGGAAGTGAGAGTTAAACCCGTTGAAGATGGCAGTGAACAGATGTCAATTGTCTGAAGGAGGGTGTGCAGCGGGACTGGATTCATCCAGCAGGGCCTGGGGAGGGTGCGCTCTCGGAATTGGGGTTCAGGTCACATATGACGGAAGCATAGGATGGACTGCCTTTGGAGGTAGTGAGTTCACAGTCATCAAAGGTACTCAAGAAGATATTACATGCCCAACTGACGAGGACGGAGAGGAGAGGATTCAAACATCAAAGGCAAGCAGTTGCCCTAGACCTGACTGGCCTTCTCTCAACACTGGGCTCCTGGGATTTTTGTAGTTCGTGGTGGTCGCTGGATACCTAAGCTCTGGGCGATTTCTTGGGGCAAAGATGATTGCAAAGTGAATGGATGAAGAATTCAAGCTACCTCTTTCTGTGTGTCTCAAGACCTTAGGGTCCTCTAAGTTCATGGGCTTAGGCGGACATGCCCTTCAGACACAGCTGAAGCAAGCGCACCGCTCCTGAAAGCCATAACCAAGGGACGACAGACTCCACCCTGTGTGGTGGTGAGTCGTTCAAGATCATTCAAGACGCTGAGAGCTCCTTCTGCCCCTACTTTCAAGCGAGTCCTACACAGAAATGTAACGCGTGGTAATGATGGATGAAGTGGTTGGCCCTCTCCATCTCCTTCATGAGGCCTTTCCTGGATCCTATGTGATCTGCACACAGCCCTGGGATCCCCTGGTGTCTGGCTTGAAAACTGTAATGTTGTAGACTGACCCTCTCTTTTTACATCAGAGTCAACTTAAGCCTAGAGTGGCTGTGTTCTTTGTTCAGGGTCACACAACTAGGAGGATAGAGTTGGGACCAAATCCAAGTCCTCATTCGTGGGCCCAGATCCTTTCCCACTAGCCCACGCTAATGTCAGGAACTAGGGCCAAGACTGGCTCCAGACTTGGCTCTGAGTCTAAGGCTGCTCTTGCATGTCTCTCGATGTCAATGTATAGAAAACCCAGAGAGCTCCTTTCAAGTACAGTGTCAGTCTTCTCCCCAGGGGCTCTCTCAGACACTGGGATGAGTTACTCTGCTCTGCTCGCTTGTTACTCAGGGTTTCCAGCGACCAAGGCCTTCCACTGGCACAGTGAGCAGCTAATGGGGCAGAACCCAATCAACCATTTGGTATTTCTCTTATTTGTGTATATTTCTTTTCTTTTTTCATTTTTCCCCTTCCTTTGGTCATACTATTTAGAAAGGGGTTAGAGCACTTGTACCCAAACAGGGAAGAGGGTGAAGAAGTTTCTGAGGACAAATGGGAATTTTAAAAGCTAACACTGAAGCTTTGAATGATTGGAGGTACAGTCACGAAGTTCTCCTAATTATCTACTCACTCACAGACTAGCCTATGTATAGAGTACTTATCACGTTCTAGCCAGAGTTCTTGAAAACCCACATGAATGCAAAAATGCCTCAGTAAACAAAATATTGAAATTGTAAATAAAGAGAGGCTCGGTATTTCTGACTTCCCCCTTTGTCCTAGGTTCTATCTGGTGTGGCTCAGCACAGCACGCTACTCTGATTTGACATCGTCTTTTTTTGGTTCATCATGGACTTTTGAATTAATTTTTATTTTAAAAATGTTACATTAATCTTTATTGCAATGCTTACATTAATAATATAAATCATTACTGTAATTATTACATTAATGTGAATTATTATACTAATCATCTTCTATGAACCAGAAGTTCAGCAGTTCAAACCCAACACCTGCTCTGAATGAGAATGATGAAGCTACCTGATTCTGTAAAGATTTACCTCCTTGAAAACCCTATGAGTCAGAATCCCCTCTGTCTCAGTGGGTGGGGTTTGGGGTAATACTTCACCATAGTCCTGGTCCTGTTCAGGTCTAGATAGATGCAAAAGGACACAGAAATAAATAAGACGCCTATGTCTCTATTCTCAGAGAGCTGTCGTTCTGTTGTGAGAGACAGACAGATAAACAACAAAGGGCAGAATGGTTGTTACAACCATCATGGAGCTAGATGCAAGCCTCAAGGAGGGGTGGCTTGCTTTTCTTGAGGTGGCGGGTTGCAATGAGGAGTGGGAAGGCATTCCAAGCTGAAGCAAAGCCTGTGCTAATGCAAGAGGCCGCCCAATGGAACCAATAGCCAATAACGTGCTAAAGGGAGAAACTATTGAAGTTGTCAAAGATTTCATTTTACTTGTATCCACAATTAATGCTCAAGGAAGCAGCAGTCAAGAAATTCAACGTCACATTGCATCCGGCAAATCTGCTGCGAACAATTTCTTGAAAGTATCAAAACGGCAAAGACATCACTTTGATGACTACGGTGCCGGCTCAGCCTGTAACACTTTTCAATCGCTCACATGCACATGAAGGCTGGACAAGAGCCGAGGAAGACCAGAGAAGGGTGGTGGGTGTGAATAGTGGTGTGGGTGAACAGTACTGTCAGAGCAAACAAATCTGTCCTGGAGAAAGTATCGCCAGAACGATCCTTCAAAGCAAGATTTACTCTCATGAACTTCAAACATGCCATCAAGAGGGACCCGGGCCTACACTGGTACAGATAGGAACTGAAAATACAGGGAATCCAGGA
>NW_022111324.1:16188515-16196289 GCF_000313985.2 Echinops telfairi
TAATTTATTAATGGTCCTGGGAGGGTTTTTGGGTCATTTTATCGGGGGCTCTTACAGCTCTTATAACATTCCATACATCAATTGTATCAAGCATACTTGTACATATGTTGCCATCATCATTTCCAAAACATTTTCTACTTGAGTGCTTGGTATAAGCTCCTCTTTCCCCCCTCCTCCCCAACCCTCTCACCCTCATGAATCCTTGATCAATTATACATTGTTATTATTATTTCACATCTTACAGTGTTCATTGTCTCCCTTCATCCACACTTCTGTTATTCATCCCCTTCCGGGAAGGGGACTATATATCCAATCATGTGATGGGTTCCCCTTTCAGTGACAGAGAGGAAGACACGCCGGGAGATGGATCAACACAGTGGCTGTGCCAATGGGCTCACAGAGAGCCGCACGGTGTGGATGGAACTAGACTAGGCACCGTTTCATTCCGTCATTTACATGCATTGGTTTATGAGTCAGCGCACACTCAGTGACACCTTGCAACAATGACAGCGCTCCAAGAGGCTTTCTTTAGACCGGAGAAGCGAGGCCATACGGAAACACAAACACAAACCGAGGCAACGAACAAGGAGCACAGGGACAGCCTGCAAGAGAGCAGAAGTTGGCAGGAAGGCACAGAGCAGCTGTTCACTCGGGATTGGGTGAGGTCACAGAGGATGGTGGCCTTGCCTTCAGGAGTAAGAGAGTTAGCACAGTCCCAGTGCTTGGCATCCTCTTGGCCACTGCCCCACTGGTGCCTGAGCCTGCATGGCCATGACTAACCGGCCTCCATGCATTCCTTTTATGAATCCTGCCCTGGAGCTAGTAGAGAAGGAAGAGGACTCCACCACCCCAGCTTGGATGGCAGCCAGGGCTCTGTATCCCCGGAACATAATCCCAGCTGACTCTCGTTGCTGGATGAGCACAGCAAAGGGTATAAATAACAGCAGCAATGAACCCTTCCCAGGACTGCTGTGGGATTAATAAGCCCTCGAGACCCTGGCGCTCCAAACTCTGCACAAAGTAGTGCTTCAATTGCTATTATGAGCAGGCACCCAGCCATGGCTCCTTCAGCACATGCTGTTAGATAATCTCTCCCCCACTCTTGCTGAGAACCATCAATCACTCGGTTCCTTTCTCATAGCCCACAGCCTGGGAAAGGTAGAGGCTCTGCTCAGAGGAGTGGCAGTAGGGCGTGGAGGGGCACAAGGCTGCTGCATCTGTCTGAAAACCTCTTCCAGCCTTGCTAGAGGGTAGAGCACAGGCCCCGGAGTCAGGCACCTTGGGCTTCCCATCATTCCGTTCTGGGAACTTGAAAGGGTCGTAACAGGCAAATATCACCATTCTCTAACAAGGCACATGGTAGGCCTGAGTTTCTCTGAACCTTTGTGCTTAGGAGTGGCCACGTGATTGTCCATGAAATAGGAGAGGAAGTGGCCTGCAAGTGGGTGCTTTAAAAATGGGGGCATGAAAGACAGCAGGTTTACTGGTGCAATGGAGACTGTCGGGAGCCCTCAGACATCCTTCCGATCAGGAACTGAACTCAGCCCCATGTTATAATAACCAGCCCTTTGAGATCTGAAGGGCAGCATTGACCCAAGGACAGACGGTTAGGAGAGGAGGAGGAATGGGAACAGGAAATGCTGGACAGACGTGGGATAAGCTGGTACTTTGCCAGGATTGAAAGGATTGATGAGCTGAAACAAAATATGCACAAATTGTTGCATGTAAAACCAATGATCTGTCCTGTAAAGCTCCAACGACATCACAATAAAAAAGCGTATAAAAGAAAGGGAGGCCAGGCAAATTTCCCGCTTTCCTTCTCCTCCACTGCAGCCATTTTTATTTAGCCTGAGAAGTGAGCAGCCAGGATAGCGGATACCCCTGTTGACCTGCCTTCAAACACAGATGCGAAATAAACTTCTGTTGTTTCAACCTCCTGGGAGCTTTTTTGTTGTTGTTACTGCAGCATAGCTGAGGTGACCCTGAATGATAGCAGGGCAAGTTAACCAACAAGGCCTCTGGAAGACTGGTTCCTTTACTCTGGAAAGGAGAGCGCGTTCTCTCTCCCAGTTACTGCATTTAAAAGAGACCCTTCATGTAGCAAACAGCCCGCACTCAATGAAAAGAAAGCTGCTGGCACCGCGTCCTCTCTGGCTCCCAGTTATCCCACGTGCTGCAGAGCCCACCTGCCCCGGAGGGTTTGCTCCGCTGCAGTCATTAAGAAAGGAGTTCACTGGACGGGTGCGTGCAGCCAGCACTTAGGTTAGCAGCTGATTGCCAACCTCTGGTGCCCCCCAGGGACGTTCTGCACATGATACATAGATAATACTTACTAGCTCATGTCACGTTGTTATTCCCCAAAAACTGTCCATTCCCCCAAAAAGGTGATCCAGCAGTATGCAGAAATGATTGAATTCAATTGTTAATGCAAGCAATGAATGAATGAGTGAGTGAGTTGCATTGTGGATATCATTGATTCTCAGGGTCAGGAGGAGCAGGAAAGCTCACCTATGGCAAAACCCACCTCTTTTCCAGAATGAGGAACAGAGATCAAGAAGCACGCGACCTCTGTGGAGACAAAGCAGTAAGTCATCCACTGGCTTTGGCCTGGCCGGCCCAGCGAAGACAGAAGGGGTGCATCACCTGCCTCCGACCCCTCATGGCAGACCACAAGGAAACATAACCACGGCTGGTGCCGCGACTCTAACGTACAGAGCTCCTCTATAGGGCTTCTGAGATGATAACTCTTTCAGGAAGCAGACACCTCATTTTTCTCCCATGGAGAAACTAATGGGTTGGCAATGCCACTTAAGCCACAGTGCCACCAGGCTCCTTGCCCAGGCCAGAGAGGGGTATAAAATCCCTCAATACGCCACAAGACCAGAAGTAATAGCAGTAAAAGAAGCCTCCGCTAGACGAGGTTTCTCTCAAGCAAAAGCAAAATGAGCACACAAAGCAGTGTGGGAAAGAACCACCAAGGACATCTTTCTCTTGGGTTCTGTGGTTGCTCTCCTCAGGACACTGCACAAAGGGACGTGTGGCAGATAAATGCAGCAGACTGCCGCAGGGAGGAGGCACGCACACCTGGAGCGCCGCACTGGTTTGAGTAGAAGCTTGAGGAGTTGCAGCCAGAGCCCCTGGCCTTGGCTCTCTGCTCACTCTGCCTTCTCCACACTCATCCCAGAGCTCTTCCACATGCCAGGGTTCAGGGACAGTCCGGCCTCCCCTGGGGTGCCCCCAACAACTCCTTCGTGCTCACTAAGCGCTCCCTCCTCAGATGGCCCTTCTGCATGTGCCACCCAGGGGAGCTTGTGAATAGGGAAGACATATGTGACGCTGTCATTGGGTG
Organism: Echinops telfairi; assembly: GCF_000313985.2. Taxonomy (NCBI): domain Eukaryota; kingdom Metazoa; phylum Chordata; class Mammalia; order Afrosoricida; family Tenrecidae; genus Echinops; species Echinops telfairi. Next base: position 16,191,865 of record NW_022111324.1, read on the forward strand.
CTATTGAGTGGCTTCCCTGCCCGGTGCTGCGCCATCCTGATCACGGTGATGCCCGCGTCATTGTTGCAGCCCCTGGGGCAGGCCATCCCGTCGAGGGGTTTCCTCTGCTCTGCTGACTCTCTTCTTTACCTGGCATGATGCCCTTTGCAGGGACTGATCCTTCCTGACAACATGTTTAAAATACACGTGACAAAGTCCTACCATCCTTGCTTCTAAGGAGCATTCTGGCTGTACTTCTTCTGAGGAAAATTTGTTCCTTCTTCTCAGAGGCCATGTATAGTCAATCATCTTTGCCAGAGCCACGATTTAAAGGCATCAGTTCTTCCTCAGTCTTCCTTATTCCATGTTAAACCTCTTTTTTTTTAATCATTGTACAGGAGTCTCATACAACCCTGATCACAATCCATACATCCATCCATTGTGTCAAGCACATTTATACATTTGTTGCCACCATCATTTTCAAGACACTTTCTTTCTACTTGAACCCTTGGTATCAGTTTCTCATTTTTTCTCCTTCCTCCCTTGTGAACCCTTGGTAATTTAGAAATTATTATTTTTTCATGTCTTACACTGACCGATGTCTCCCTTCACCCAATTTTCTGGGAGAGGGTTATATGTAGATCATTGTGATCAGTTCCTCCTTTCTCTCCCCCCACCCCACCACCTTCCCCTTTCCCTCCTGGTATGGCTACTCTCAATATTAGTCCTGAGGCATTTACCAGTCCTGGATCCCCTGTGCTACCAGCTCTTATCTGTACCCTTATATATGATCTGGTCTAACCAGATTTGTAAAGTAGAATGGGGGTCACGATAGTGGGGAGCGGAAGCATTAAAAAACTAGAAGAAAGTTGAATGTTCAACGGTGCTATACTGCACCCTGACTGGCTCATCTCTTGCGACCCTCCTGTTAGGGGATGTCCAATTTCCTAGAGATGGGCTTTGGGTCTCCACTCTGCACTCCCCCTCATTCACAATAATGTGATTTTTTTTTGTTCTGGGTCTTCGATGCCTGATACTTGATCCTGTCAACACCTCATGATCACACAGGCTGGTGTGCTTTTCCATGTGAACTTTGTTGCTTCTGGCAGCTTGTTTATATTCAAGCTTTTAAGACCCCAGATGTTATATCTTTTGATAGCCTGGCACCATCAGCTTTCTTCACCACATTTGCTTATGCACCCATTTTGTTTACAGCGATCTTGTCAGGAAGGTGAACATCATGGAATGCCAGGTTATTAGAATAAAGTGTTCTTGCTTTGAGGGAATACTTGAGTAGTGGCCCAATGTCCATCTGCTACCTTACTATTAAACCTATAAATATATGTACATAGATCTATTTCCCCATCATCATACATAAATATATTTATATATGTACATGCCTGTATTTAGACCTCTATAAATGCCCTTTACCTCCTAGTTATTTCCTATTTCCTTTTACTTTCCTCTTGTTTCACTATCATGCTCAGCCCTCATTTGGGTTTTAGTAATTCTTCTCAGTTACATTGCCCTTGATCAAACCCTAAGGCATCCTACACCCTTCTCACCATCGATTTTAGACACTTGTTGTTCCCTTGTCCCTGGGTTTGTTAACACCCAATTCATTTCCCCTGCCTCCCCTCTCCCATGTCCCCCCGGAACTGTCAGTCCCATTGTTTTCTCCTCCATTAAAGTTCTTTAAGGATAGGTGTTATGCATATAGAGGCTCCAAATTCTCTAGTCAGGTCATGTCTGGAGTTCCCCTCAGCCCCCGACCCATCTTTATCCTCAGTTGTTTTCAATTGAAGGCAGAGACTTTATACTTATACTTCCTCTCATGCCCCTCAGTGCTCAGAACAACACAGTGGTCTTTATAAGCCCTGAGTTTTGGTTGAGAGAAAAATAAAAACAAAAACGTCTCAGAATCACATGGCATCCATCTCCTGGGGTTTCTCGAGAGAAAAGCGAAATGAGCAAGAAAATGGGAGAGGGATTTGTCAGCTTGGAGTTTTTCTAGCTTCTGCAAGGACCAAGAGCTCAGGGATGAGGTTGAGGCTGGTCAGACTCTGGTTCCTCCAACATACCTTCCTCTGGATTTGAATGGGAGTTCTGAGGTGGTGGGGGAGGGGGGGGGTTTGCAAACAGTCAATGCAGTTGGCTGCTAATGGAAGGGTTGGAGGTTCAAGTTTACTCAAAGGTGCTTTGGAAGAAAGCCTGGTGATCAACTTCTATAACTCAAGCTGTTGAAAACCCTGTGGAGCACAGTCCATTCAGACCTATATAGTGTCACCTCAATTAAAACTGTGTCTTGGTTTGTCTTGTTTTGTTGGGGGAGAGGGAGGTTGAAAAGGGCATTTCTACACACAAGATGAGGCACCCATCTTGTCCCACAAGGATGTGTTTGGCTCATCTTTGTTCAGGAAAGTCTCCTTCTGCAAGTCTCCTTCACTGGGACCCTCTAGCAGGTCTCAGAGAACCTCTCTCCAACTGACAGCCAGGATTTCTCTTTACTGGCCTCTTCTCCACCCCAAAACAAAACACTTTGCCACTGAGTTGATACTCAATAATTACTCTAATGACCCTGATATAGGATAAAATAGCTTAGGCTGTCAATATTTATGGGGCACATAAGCCTCGGCTTTTTCCTGTGGGGCAGCTGGTGGATTTGAACCATCAACCTTATGGTTAGCAGAACAATGCTCACCTGACAATGCTACCAGTGCTCTTTTTTTGGTTCACAGTGATAAAGTGTTAGATAAATAAGGAGGCTGTGGTGTTCGGGTTGCCTAGAGGTATGTGCTGTTCTTTATATGTCAGTCCAGTATAATCAGTAATGGCACCCTCTTGGCGTGATAGTTGCTTTGGTCTCCCTGTAGATGACCCAGGAATCTTGATTAGCGCTCAGCTGCTAACTGGAAAGGTCAACAGTTTGAATTCATCAGCCTTCTGTGGGAGAAAGATGTGGTAGTCTGCTTGCATAAAGATGAGAGCCTTGGAAAGGCTCTGGGTTGGTTCTACTCTGTCCTACAGAGTTGCTATGAGTTGAAGTTCAAGGGTGGGGGGTAGGACTCAACGAGTCCTGGTGGTGTAATGGGCTACTCATTAGAATGCTAACGGAAAAGTCAACAGTTACCCACCTCTAGCCACTCCTCACGAGGAAGATGAGACTTTCTATTCCCATAGTTCCTGTCTCAGAAACCCACAGGTGCTGTTCTGTTCTGTCTTATTGGGTTGCTGTGAGTCGGCATCAAATCTGGGGCAGTGAGTTTGACCTGTGCCCCTGTGGGAGCTTGGCTGCTGGACTCTTGTTGGAGGATCTGAAGACTTGCTCTCTTTCCTTTTGTGTGTGGTGTGGAGGTGGTCCCTCTCCCCATCACTCAGCTGGGCAGTGTTTCCCTGAGGGCCAATCCTTTAGTCCTTTATATCACAATTTCACTAGGCTCTTAACCACCATTTGTGCGCATTACAGATGCATAAATGGAGATTAAGTGACACCATCGCATCCCTACCTGCCTCAAAGTCACACAGCAGGACCCAACCCCTCTTCCTTTCAATACTTACTTCCCTAGATTGGACTTTAGAAAAAACATTTTTTCCCTTTTGTTAGTTTTAGGGTGCTTGGTGTTTTTGAAAACTATGTCATCATTCTTGTCTGTCTATTCGTTAAAGGTCAAACAGGTATCTCTTCAAGGGTAAGTATTTCTTCATCTGGGAGCTTCAGGTTTCAGCGTTCAACTGCTATTTAGTGGGCACTTACCTATAGTGCTTAAATATATACTCGTGTTGTCCTTGATCATGAGAATGGGAAGCCATTATCCATTGAACCCTTCTGACTGGAGGTTCTTTCTTGACATTGCCCGCTTGATCTCTTATACAGAGTATCAACAGTGAGAGAGCTTCTCTATAGGAAGAGATTGGGGGTAACCATTTGGAGAGAAAGCAGGCTGAGAGGACCCATCTTGAAGTCCTCCAGTAGATCACGTTTACTCAGTGTTTCATGTGGGATGACGACATAGAGGCTGCTGGTGGAGGTTCTGAGAGAGCTGAAGACACGAGCGAGTCTATGAGTCGTGCAATAGTTCATATGCGCTATGCTCAGTGGCTAAGTGAAAGGATAGTGATATGCAGCTATCCAGAGGTGCTTCGGAAGAAAGACTTGGTGGTTTACTTCTGAAAACCAGCCACTGGAGTCCCTAGGGAGCTATTTTTACTCTGACATACCTGAGTTGGAAATGCATCAATGGCCACCGATTTAAAGACTCCACTCAGCCAAACAAACCCTTCATGTCCTTACCCATCAAGCCTCGCGTTGGGTTAGTTAATGGAGAAACAAAAGCCAGCGGGTGTAGAAAGACACACGAATCTGAGCCAACCAAGCCAGTACCCCAAATATAGTCCACACATCCTCCTGGGATCCACCAAGTGACTTTAGGGACACATATTTCCTTT
>NW_022111324.1:16197303-16224953 GCF_000313985.2 Echinops telfairi
ACAAATACGCTTTACACAATTGATGTGTGTATGGATTGGGATAACAGTTGTATGAGCCCCTAATAAAATGTTTAAAAAAAAAAAAAAAAGTGACCCTACCAACAGACATTCAGCACTGCTGTCAGCCCACGTTCCAGGAGTTGCAAGTTACAAGAACTAACCCTCTTTGATGGGCTCTCACTTTCCTTCTCACCAACTGACTGATCTGAAATCAATATGATTCCATTTCAAAGGAGCTTGTCCCCCACAGACCCTGTCCACGACCTAAGCAGAGTCCTCAGAGGCCTTCTGTCCTTTGTTCTGTTCTCTCTGAAGAGGAGAAGTGTGTGGGTGTTCTCTGCATGGCAAGCAAGTCCTGGGATCATTTATTTGCTCTGTGATAGAGCAGAACCCTGCCCTGCAGCCCCCTCCACAGCACCAAGCATCCTCCCCCACAGAGGAGGCTGCCACAGCATACTTCACCTCGATGACTCCAAAACAGAGGGCCGAGAGCAGCACTGGGTTTCTTTTATTAGGCTTTGCTCCTTAGTGATGAGTAGTTTGGGGTTGGAAAATAGCAGGGTAGATCTAAGGAAGGTCCAGTGTAAGAACCTAAATGATACTGCCATTGAGTCAACTCCAAGTCACAGTGCCTGTGCAGGGTAGAGTGGAATTGCTCCTTAGGGTTTCTGAGGCTGCAAAATCTTTATGGGACGTGGGTAGTCTTGCTGTTTACTCATAGAGTGCCTGTTGGATGTGACGCACTGATCTTTGGGTTAGCAGGCCAATGCTAAACCCACTGTACCCCTGAGAATCCCTTCCAGCAGAAGAGGGGACTATAGTTTCCCATACATCGTCCATGCCTATTGTCTTAGCACCACTTAGGCATTTCCATTCCCTGATGTGAATGCTGTCATCTTCCCGTAGATCCTGTTGTGAATTTTGCCATTTCCCCCCAGTTTCTTGATTCCCCATGGCACATATTCTAAACAAACAGAAAAGGGGGTTGTACCAATGAGATAAGATGAGCCTCCAGTGCCTTCCTGGTGGAGATTGGAAAGGTTATCCTGGGGCCAGTAGGAATTACAACTCTTTGACCATTATTTTATTATCTTCCCCAAATCTATAGATGAGTCAATATCAAGGGAAAGAAAAATGCTTCCTGGAAACTTGAAAATACTCTTCCACTCTCAGCTTCCACTTCCACTCTCAGCTTCCACTGTTGCTGTTCATTCATGCCCCTGGTTTCCCATCCCTGGCATCAGAAACAACTATGGGCTGCTCACCAAAATTATCCATCTTGTTCTTCATCATTATGGGTGAAATCCATAATGTCCCTCACTGTTTCCTAAAGCACTCCTTTGTATTTCTTATTCTCATGTCTGATTACACATTGTCATCTCTTTCAGGTGTGTATGCACTATCATTCTTCTAAGGCAGATATATAGAAAGTTTTTGAGACTAGGTTGGTAATTGATTAGGTGGTAGATGGTATTAATAGGGAACGGACCATGCAGAAGAAGACACAAAGAGAATCCACAGATTCATAGACAATTAGTTGTGGAAGGCTCTTAAAATGACCTCAGCCACGGGGGCTTAAGTGGAGAGGAAATGTTTTGAGAATTGAGGGCAATGAATGTATAAATGTGCTTTACACAATTGATGTATGTATGGATTGTGATAAGAATTGTATGAACCCCTAATAAAACAATTTAAAAAAATTACCTCAGCCAGATCATCATTGTACAAATACAACAAGAAAGCACAGGCATGCCCCCGTCATCTATCCAAACTGAAACTCAGATTAGGGACCACTGCAGGACTTTCTTCTGATGCTTTTTCCTCTTGGGCAGAGTTCAGCATCAAAGAATACCTCTACGTGAGGGTCAATGAACAAGTTATGATTCTCAGGTTCCTTCTAGAAGCTGTCTGGGAGAGAAAAGTGAGCAGATTGCTGCTTTGGCTCAACCGGTTTGACAATTCTCTCTCATCCCAGGGTTTCAGGAGTACTGGCTTTCAATGGGTCGCTCTGCCTTCTTTGTTTTAAGACTAGAGATGACTAGGCGACACCCCCACCCCAGTAAATAAGTAAATAAATTGTTGGATGGACTGGATTAAGCAATAAGACAGTCCTACAAAACTGAAGAGTTGACTTTATTCTCAGGCTATGGTCTTCTTGTTAGTTGCCGTTGGTCCACAATTCAACATAAGCAGACTCACACACTGCCTGATGCTTCCTATCTTCATGATCATTGGCAGGTCTGGTCGACCATGGTGAGGACTCTGCCCGTTCCCCTTACTGAGCTTCCCTTCATTTTCATTCGTCCTCAAAGTTACCCACCATGATGCCCTTTTCTACAGGCCTCTCTAGGCCAAAGAAGAACAAACAACATGAGCAGACAAGACTTCCTGAACACCCGCGGGATGCCAGTGTTCTAGGAAGTTTATATATATCCTCTCATCCATTCTTATAACTTCTCTACCATGCAGGTGATCTTATGATACTAATTTTATCAACGAGGAGGCTGAGACTCAGAGAGGAAGAGAAGGTGGGGGAAGGGGGAAGCCAAGATGAAGGAGGTCTGGTTCGGAGTCTTCCGTTATGGTTCTTCTGTTGTGTTAAGACTCTGGGTTTTCTGAGGAGAAATCATCCCCACCTCCACCCCGACTCTAATGCCATTAGAGAATGCACATTCGTTTAGATCTAAGGTTAAGAGCAACATCCGTGGACCAAATATTTTATTTTACTCATCAGTGTTTAAAAATAATAATTATAAAAGAGGAATTTGTGGGTAGCATTTAAAATTGGGTGATGATTTAGAAAATCATTGATTTCTGGCATCTCTTGGAAAGCTGGAAGAAACTGAGAGCCTGTGTCTCGGTGGCTAGTACCAGAGAAGGGGAGTGCCCAGGACCCATCACTCCCTAACAGCCCCAACCAGGAGGCTCGGTTGTCAGTATTCCTGGCCTGTCTCCCTCCCTGATGCTGCCTGTCTGGGTCCAGAATCATTTCAGCTTGAGAGGCCTGCTCTGTAGTGGTCTCCTCTGCTCCTTGGTGACTGATTCAATGCAAAGAAAAAGGACTTGGAGGGACTTCTGAAAATCAATGATCCTTCTAAATTGGATGGCTAAATTGTTGTCCAAATAACATTCTTCATTTTCCTGCGTGGGAAAAATCATTGGAATATTTTCTATAGAAAGAAACAATTTCGTTCTAAGTTTGGGAATCCTTGAGTGACAGTCAAACATTGAGAACCTTGCCAAACCAATTTTCCCTTTCAGAGTTAACACTGCTCCATTTATCTCAGTGGGGACTAAAGACCAGCTAAATTCAAAGTCATAAAGCTCAGCCTTTTTGAATGATTTTGGTCAAAACAGCTCTTTTGTAAGCAGGCAAAGTGTGCCTATTTGGTGTTCATCCTTCTCAAAAAAAAAAAAGACTAAAGAGAAATGTCTGCAATTTCCCCCAAACCTTTCACCTCTGAGCCGATGATGAAGGGGGGGGAATTTCAGCGGGAAAGGGGTACATATTTCAAAATGTTATCAGCTCTTGGAAAAAGGAGATTATAATGGAATCAGGGTTCCTCTCCCCAAGGCTTTAACTAGAAGGAGCGCCTTTGTGATCACTATAATAATGATGTTTTGCATTTATATAGCACCATTCATTCTTCTGAGGAGCTCAGAACGCTTTACAAACATTATCTCATTAAATCCTCTCCACAACCCTGTGAGGCAGGTAATGACAAGAGAGATTATCCCTGCGGTACAAGGGTCCCCAGGGTGCAGAGGTGAGATGAGCTGTGTGTAATCCCAGGACAAGTCTCCACAGGGCCGGAGATAGAGCACAGGTCGGTGGAATCCTGGGATACGCCTCATGTGAGAAGCATCCTAAGAGGTATGGGAGTGACTGTGTTCTCCACAGGTTTCTGCATGGCTTTCAGAAACCCAAACAATTGGAAACCATGTCCCTCCCATGTGGTTGCTGTTTTCTTATACTGCGACAGAGGGTTCATTCAGTGAATACTGCTGAATGCACAAATGCCCGCTCATGCTAAAGTTCAAATTGTGCCCAGGGGCTGAATTTTCAGAGGCTTTCCTTCACCTTGGAGACACTGAGGTCTAGTCCCAAATGAGCTAGTGGAATGTCTATATTGGCAATACCTTTTGGTGAGGGAAGAGGTCTGTCTATTTGTCTGGGGTAATGAGGCTAAGCCTTGAGAGTCCGGTGGAAAGGGCGTGACCTGGACCAGTTGTGCAAATTAGCATTGACATATTGACCCTCAAAGCAATTGGCCTGGCCCAAAAGGAAAATGGATGGCAGTGAGGAAGACTGAATTTTAATAAGAATGGAAACTATGAACTCTTCATCAGAAATCTTATTCCTTTAGGCTCAGAAATCTGATTTCCCTTGGAAATGTCCTCTCTAGGGAACCGATAAGAGGAGGGGTAGTGAAAACAGAACTGATCTTTGGGCCTACTAACCCAAACGGAAAAGCAAACTCACTGTCATCTATTGATTCTAACTCATAGCACCTCCACAGGACAGAGGACTGCTCTGTAGGGTTTCTGAGAGACTCCCAGAAATCTAGATGGATGCAGACAGCTCAACGCCCTCCCTTGGAGCAGCAGGTGGATTTGAATCACCAGTCTTGCAGATAACAGCCCAGTGCTTGATCTGTGGAACCACGGAGGCGCTTTCATGAACATGCTAGGATCTTTAGGTCCAACTTCACAGAGGATCCTGAGAGAACTATATCATCCTGGTCCACTCATTCTAGATTTCATCTTCATCAGCAGCAACCAACCCTTGAAAGCCTTCTACACACAGAGCACAATGTCTGTAGAGGATCCCAAGAAATGTATGCAGTAGAGCAGGATACCACCCCTGCTTTGCTTAAGCAGAACATGCAGGTTAGAAAACAGGTAACTGTCTCCAGAGATCAAATGCATGAACGCCTCCCAGAAAGTAACTCTCACCACACAAATGCAACTCACTGTCATGGAGTCAAATGCCTATTGACTCATAGAAATCCTATTGAACTTCCTAGAGGGTAGAAGTTGAATCCTATAGGGTAGAAGTTGAATCCTATAGGGTAAAACTTCCCCTGTGGGCTTCTGAGACTATACGTCTTTCCGGGAGTAGAAAGCCTCATCTTTTTCACTTGGAGCAGTTGGTGAGTTCAAACCACTGACCTTGTAGTTATCAGCTCAAAGCATAACCCATTATACTACCAGAGCTCGTTCAGCAAATACAAAGTGTACTCTTATTGATGACTTAACTATATTCTTTAGCTCCATTCCTTATTCTAATTAATAATCTATTTAATATTTCTAGAGCATGCAAACTCAAGGATCCCTGGTGATGCAGTGATTTAAGAGTTCAGCTGCTAACTCAAAGGTCAGGGGGTCGAATCCACCAACTGTTCCTTGGGAGAAAGATGTGGCAGTAGGCTTCCACAAAGAGTACAGCATGAAAAGTCCTGTGGAGCAGTTCAACTTTGTCCCACAGGGGGCAGTATAAGTTAAAACTGAGTGACAATGGGTATGCAAACTAAAGTGCAAACAGGTTAAGTGACTGGGTCAGGGTCACATGATTTTAGCACTGAAAAAAACAAAAATGAACCTGTTTATGGAATTAATGGTGCTCTTTTTCATGAGATACAAATAAAGATTATTTTAAGTGTTATATAAATACATGCTAATCATATACAGTCATAGTTTTGAGTAAGCATGTTCTCTTTGTTTTCAAGGTCATGGATGTGGACACATCGATGTGATTATCCAATGAACAGATGCTATGCAATGGGAGACTGCGATGAAGCAGGGCTTGGTGAGTGTTCGAATAAAAATTCAACAGATTATGATGGCCTGAGGCTGTACGTAAAGACCTCGATGGTGCCATGAGTAAGCATTTGGCTGTTGACCAAAAGGCAAGCAGGTCAACTACCAGTAGTTCCTTGGAAGCAAATGCATAGCTGTTTACGCACATAGAGATCAGAGCCCAGGATGCTCCATGAAGCAGCTCTAACTCAGTCATTTAAGATCACTATGAGTTGGAATAAGAAGCCCTGCTGGCATAGTGGGCCGTGCACTGGGCTTCTAACTTCAAGTTCAGCCGTGCAAACCCACCAGCTGCTCCTCGGGAGAAAAGTGAGGCTCTCTGCTCCTCTAAAGAGTTCCAGTCTCAGAAACCAAACGCAGCTCTGTTCTACAGGGTCCTTCTGAATTGGAATTGACTTGATGGTCATGAGTCTGAAGGGTTTTTTTCTTTTTTGATGAGTAGGAATCAACTTAATGACACACAACAATAACAAAGTCATAGGCAAAATGTTAGGGGGAAAAGGCACATATTAAAAGAAGTATGAACTTACGTTTAATTTCTAGACGTCGGCTATGTAAATATTGAATATGAGTTCTGTATAACATAGACCTAAAGATGTTGGTAAACTATTCTGTGTGTGTGTGTGATTTTCCCTATGGAAGATACTCCAAAAGCGAAAATCAAAACAACAATAACACCAAATCCAGCCTGCTGCCGTAGCGCTGAGAATGGCCCCGTGGGCTGTCCTGCAGCGACCTTCGCTGAAGCAGACCACCACGCTTCTCTGACGCGCCGCCTGGCGTGAGTACCAACCATGACCGATGACTCCAAGGGCCACCCCATTAAAAGCGTCACCGGCTCAGGACTACACTGGGACACATCAGTCTTTGGAAGGTGGTCTCGAATGGAATGCCCTCGTAGGTGACTGGGGGCTCAAGGGTGCTGTTAGCAGGGTGAAATGTCTTCCCCGAGGTCCTACGTGGGGGGGCAGGACTGCAACCGCGGTCTCCCACCAGTCTCCAGCACTCCGCCCTTGACTCCACCCAGGAGAACACGCAGCAGCCTCCGCAGATGGGAGAAGACTTGGGGTCGCTGACTTGCATGGGGGAGCAGAGGAAAGAGGAGAAGGAAGAGACCGAAGGGCTCCGGGGAACCGGAGGGAAAAAAGAGGAGCGCAGTAGGTCAACTGAAGAGTCTTAATTTGGCCACCTGGATCCCTCTCCCCTGGGGCGGGCGGGTTTGACCCTCAGGAGTAATGGCAGCTCAGTGCCCTTGCGGGCAGGCTGGCATGGGCGTTGTTCGCACAGTGCCCCACGGAGGCAAACGTGCCCCTTTGCTTGCACTCCAGGTATGTCGAGGGCTCCAGGAAGCTTTGTCCATGCTGCCATGGCAACGGGAGCAGGCCATTAGAGCATTAACAGGAAAGAGGGGGTCTTGGGAGTCTTGGGGACCGCCGCCGACATCCAGGGACGGAGTAATTCACTTCTGCCACGGAGCGGCCGGCGGGCGGGATTAGTGGGGTCGCTGCCGGTTCTGGCGCGGTGGTGCTCGCGGCCCATTAGCGGTAATGGAGCCGGGCGCCTGCGCGGGGGCGGCCGCGGGGGCTCTGAGGTTTAGCAGCCGCCGTGGGAGAACAAGGGGTCCAGGAACCTGAGACCCAACGTGGAGCCAGGAGGCGCTCAGATGGGGTGATGGGAGGCTTCTTGCAAGCCCCAGTGCGCAGGTTGCCTGGCACCGCATGCGATTTCTGTCTCCTTCAAACCTGAAAATGAGTTTCCTATATAGCCCCTGGGCTGTGGACTCAGGGCAGGAGGCCTGTAAAACTCCGGATGCGGGCACTTGGGCCTAGAGCCTTTGACCTGGGCGGGTGTGCTTGGGCTGGTCCTCCACCAGGGTGGAAGCTGGACCAGATGAATGGTACACCCTCTTTCAGGACTTCTTACAGACAACACACCCATCAAGGTCGGCTTCAAATGTCAAGCACTTCACCTGTGTGACATCGTGGTTCAAGGGTGGGGAACATCGGGCCCACCGGTTGTATAGGGCCCGTGACATCATCAATACCAGCTAAACATCACATGCCTCATCAAAGAGACGCAGTGCAAGCCATCACATTAGGGACGGATTCATTCAATGTTTGACCAGTATGGCCTGCGAATGATGTGACAGCTATCCAAATGACCCTTCGCAGAAAACGTTCCCCCAGCCCCGGGAGCTTGGAGTCTGGAGCCTGACTCTGTTAGAATCCTAACTCTGCGGCTTCTTAGCATTTTGAGCTTCTTAACATTCTTCGCTTGAACAGATTACTTATCTTTCAGCATGTTTCAGACAAGCCCTGCATCTGTACAATAGGAATACAAGGGCCTTACAGAGGTATGGTGAGGATTAAATGAGCTAATGCTTGTAGGATTCACAATAATACCTGGTCCATAGTAAGCACACGGAGCTCTGTTGGGGTAGCCGTTAGTTCAAAGCCACCAGCTGCCCAGTGGGAGACAGCAGAGGCTTTCTACTCCCACAAAGCGTTCTAGTCTCAGAAACGCACAGGGGCAGTTCGACTCTATCCTGTAGAATCGCTGTGAGCTGGCATTGACTTGATAGCAGTTGTGTTTTGTTTTATTTTATAGTAAGCACTTAAATACACATTAGTTATTATTAGCAGGTACAAATGACTCACGTGTCTTGCTGCTCATAGTAAGGTTGAAGATTTTAATCCTGGGGTTCTCAAACATTTTAAACAGGGGGCCAGTTCACTGTTCTTCAGACCCATTGGAGGGTCAGACTATAGTTTAAAAAAGAACTATGAACAAATTTCTATGCACACTGCACAGATCTTATTTTGAAGTAAAAAAACAGGGGGCAAAAACACCCCATTGGACGGATAAATGTCCTCAGCAGGCTGCATGTGGCCCACGCGATAATTTGAAGACCCCTGTTTAATCTACCAGAGGCACATTGGAAGCTACTCATGAACCATCAGCCCCAGAGCCCGTAGAGCACAGTTCGGGGTTGCCACGAGTCAGAATTGACCAATGACAACCACCTGGTTGGTTTGGCTTCCTCAGGACTCGTATCATCATCATCATCATTAACAATTTTTACTTGCCAAGATAGATGTCCTAGTGAAATCAGAAAGTGGGAAGAAAAGAAAGACAGAATGTGGACTCTGTGTCATTCTTCGTTGCCAATATCTATTTGACTTAGAAGTGATTCGGCTTAGCAGAATGCAAGGCTTCTGTTTATGTCCACACATTAGGTGCACCCCAGAACTGGGTGGACTCACAGCTATAGCACCCCAGAACTTAGACATTAAAGCAGAGCCACCATGAACAACCGAGTTGATTACATCCTGCAAAAGGCTGCCTGACTGAGGGTGCACAGGAGCTGAAAGCCAGACCTCCTCCGCTCCCCAAACCGTCTGCTGTCCACTTGATTCCAACTCACAGCAGCCCTAGGTGACAGGGTAGGACTAGCCCAGAGGGTTTTCTGGGCTGCAATCTTTATGGAAGCTGCCCCCCAAATCTCTCTCCTTCAGAGCCACACTGCCAGCCTTTCAGTTAGCAGCTGACCACTTATCCTTTGCATTACCAGGGCTTCTGCCATGGGGCTAATTCTGCTGGAGGAAGGAATGCCTTTTCCTATATTTACAAAGACACTCCAGTCTCCTGGTGGCCTGGCGACCTCTGGGAAGTACACAGGAAACTGCTCACGTGCACCCAAAGAAAAGAGGCCAGGCATTTAACCCAGACACAGATACTGGAATAAAAAGGCATGCGACCATAGAACCCCTGGGTCTATGCTCATGGTCTTGAATGAGAATAATTTCTTGCCATCTTTTGTCCACTTTCTGCTACCTTATACAGCATGTGTGTGGATCACTTTTGCTGAGATCAAATCACCTTGCTTACCTCTGCATGCAAAGGTAAGGAATATAGAAATTGCATGCAGTTTCCACATTCACCAGGGTGCAGAAACATATCTGCAGATGTAGACCCTTGGGGACATAGAAATGCCTTTATCCCCTTTATCCTCATAGGCTGATAAAATCCATCGCACTCTGACGTTGCTCTGCAGCTGGTGGTGTTTGGGTAAGGTCACCGCCACAGCCTGGGCTCCGGCAGACAAGTGGGGAAAGCTGTCTTGAGACCCTAATAAACCCTTGTCTCCCTGAGCTGCCTGTAGCTGACCATTTCTTTTATGTACATGGAAGTGGCAATTGTCCAATCCGTCGCAATGCCAGGTAACTCAAACAAGGTTAGCAATAACAAGTCATTCCAATTGATACATGTATATTTATTGGAGGGGCCTCCAGTATGAGAGTACCCAGGATGTTCTAGACACTATGGAAAGGTGTCCTATGGCAGAAGGGAATGGTAAATGGTCAAGAGGTTTAAATCTGTAATAATAGAAGCTGTGTACATTCCATAACGATTAAATCATTGTAGCTTAATTTCTTGGTCTGAAAAATACTTACAAGGTGTTCATAGGGATAAAATGCTCTAAGGTATACAAAAATTATGAAACACAACATGGACTCAGTACACATATTCAAAGAGTCACCGAGAGCTGGTTATGTGCTCAGGTATGGAGCTAACTAATACACAAAGGGAAATTCTCTCCACTCTCGACTTGCTTATGATCTGCAAAATGAGGATGCTGTATTATATTACCTCTATAGTCTCGTTCAGCTTTAGGGCTCCTTTTTATTCTATTTCTATCTAATGGACTAATCGTCCAATGGTAGAGCTGGGAGGGACCATGGAGAAGAAAGAACAAATATACCCAGAGAGCACACAGTGTGAAAGAGGGAAGGAAGGCAGAGCCCACACTGCAGGTTGCTCCAGAGGGAACAGGGAACACTGGCTCTGTGCTGCTCCTGACGGGACCCTCTGCACAGAGCACAGCAGGGAGGTCAGACGACCCTCGGGGGAGACACAGGGAACAGATGAAGGAGGATCTTGACCAGACTTCCTGCTCGGGTGTTTTTGTTAGGTGATGGATTTTCCTTTCATTGATAACATAAGCAATAAACATTCCCTCTACAGGCTCTTGCCAATGGAATAGAACTTGCTGCCCAACTCCAACCAAAGGATCAGAGGCCAAAAACTGTGTTCCTGCAGACTGTCTGAGGACATGCCAGCTACACATTCCTTTCTCACATTGCGTCAGGGCTCTTTAAAAGACAGATTCCCAGGCTCCACGGCACACTGTACCTGACTCAGTAAGTTTGAGTGTCCCTGTGTGGTGTAAACGGTGAAGAACCCAACTACTATCCAAAAGGTTGAGGTTTGAACCCACCCAGAGGCACCTCTGAAGAACGAAAGGTCACAGCTATTGAAAATCCCATGGAGAAAAAAAAAAAGAAAACCCCCATAGGTCTTCCCCTTGGCACATCAAAGGCTCCAAATTAACTCGATAGCAGCAGTGGGCGGCAGTGTGTATGTGTGTGTGTGTCCACACACTTTAAGCCTGGGTAGGCATTGAAAGTCTGTCCATCTAACAAGTTTCCTGATTATACTGATGCGGCAGGTTCAGAGCTACCTTCTGAGAGTAACCGGTTTAAATAGTGCCAGGTTTCTGAATGGTCAAGCCTAATGCAGGAAGATACTTGCTTGTAGGTATGGTTTTGACTTCTATTCTGGAGAGCCTCTTTCACTGACCTTCTTAATGCCACTGTGGTCTTTGTCCTGTGTGGAAGAATAAATTGCGGGCATCTTCACTCTTAAAAACTTGTTGAGAATGTCTACTCTTTATACTCTTTATCTCTCAATGTCCTTCCCTACCCCCAGTTCATTTATTTATTTATTCGAACAGTTTTATTAATATATAATTCATGTACCATACAATGCAATGACTTAAGTATATCTAAAAGAGTTGTGCAACCATTACTACAATAATTTTAGAACATTTTCTTCCTTCTTGTATCCATTATTATTAGCTCCTCATTACTCCCAACCTCCCCTGCCATAGCCCTAAGGAACTATTAATCTTGTTACTATCACTATAGATACTCCTATCCAGTATTTGATATAAAGAAAATTATACCAAAACAAAACAAAGCCCAGAAAAACCTCAATCTAAGAGAAAGTAGAAGATAATAGAAACTAAAACAAATTTAAATGTGCCAAACAAATGATAAGATGTTAAATTTTAATATAATTACATTGGCATTAATTGATTTTCAATGCACTCTCTTTGAGAGCAAGACTATTCACATTTCTGGTTGATAGTGAGAAGAAGCTCAATGGGGTCTTAATCCATGTGGGGACTCTGCAAGTAGATTTTATGTTTTCACTGTCATCCATAGCCCTCTGCAGACCAGGTACACAGAATTTAAGTTGTAATACAAGTCCCTCCTCTGATCTTAGATTTTACTATTTACAGTCTTTGAATCACACGAGCTAATGTGCACCTTCTTTAGATGACAGCTCACTTAGATTACTGCTTATTTTAAAGCAAGCCTTTGCTTTAGCATCCCATCTTCAATGACCACTTCATGAGGACAGATATTGAGCAAAGCCACTTCTCAATGTCTTTTTATTGCTATTGTTAGTTGTAGTCAGCTGTAAATTATGGTGACCTTTGCTATAATAAAATGAAATGAACTTTGGTTGCTTCCACGCCATCTCCATGACCAGTCGGACAGTATCCTGCTGTGATCCATTGACGAATGTTTGTAAGTTGATTGACAGGTCTTTCTTCCTAGCCTGTCTGAAGCTGGAAACTGTGAAAACATGCTCACCATGGTGTTCCGGGGTTATTTGAAATGTCACTAGCATAGCAAAGTCCCAGCTTCACAGTAAAACATCAACCATAACAAAGCAACAGAGGGGCAGGTGGTGGGTCCTTTGATCAGGATCCAAGATAGAAATCTGCCAGTTTTCAGAACAACAACAACAAAAATTACTATTTTGTTATTTGGTTGTTGTTGTTGTTTTCCCTAGAACTACTGGGATGCATTTTCTTATCAAATTGAATTTTTTCATTTGGCCACTAGATAGTTCTGAGACCAATGTGTGGCTAGTTCTTTAAAAAAGGAAGAATGTGTGGCACATATTTTAGCACAATAATCTTCTGTATCACGTATATTTACTTAGCCTCGTTTCCCTCCCAAGAAACCTAGGTGGATCAATGGCTATGCACTAAGATACTAACAAAAGCATCAGTGGATCAAATCCAACCATTGTGCAGGAGAAAGAGGAGGCCTTCTGTAAAGACTGACAGCTGGAGAAACCTGTGGCGGCAATTCTACTCTGTCCTATAGGGCCTCTATGAGTTAAAACTGACTTGATGCAATAGGATATTTTTGGTTTTATTTTATAGCTGCCACCACCCCCCTCCTTTTTCTTTGTAAGCTTTCTCAGAGTCTTCTTCTAATGTGGGTGAAATAAATACATAAATAAAAAAAGAGAGAGAATTATGTGTGCTAGTTCTGCAGGGACAAGAAATAACAGAGTAATTGGGGTTGGTGTCAGTAAACGTGTGTTGTTTGTCTGTTTTAGTGCAGAAGGTAACAAAAGTGATTTACCTGAGATCCACCAGCTATGTGCTGTAGAGCAGGCGCTAAAGCACAAATCTTCTTGCTCCAGCGACAGAGACCTGTCCTCTAGTCTGCCCTGCTTCCCCTGGATAAAGCATCAAGATAACTGGGCCCCGGCCTTGGTATTTGGTGTCAACTAGTCAACCTGAGAAATCAATAAAATGAGTTTGCTTCGAGCCCAGTCACTCCTGCTCCCACAGGAAATAATAGGGGGGGGGGTCAGCAAGAATTTATAAAACTTGAAAAAATGGCCTGAATCATTAATAAAGATTTTTGTCCAAGGGTTGGAGGAACTGGTTGATAATTCCTCCCACTTCCCAGCAGTCGCCGTGGCAATTATTAAATTGACACTGGCAGGGGCAGGAAGAGAACAATTTTTTTACAGAATGGTAAAAATGATGCGGCTATGAATTCGGACTAAAATTCTCAGTGGTGCTAAAACATGATCCCAATGGTTAATGAGTAGCCATTGACCGGTGGCTCAGTCAGGGGTTTCTGGCCACTTGGACACCTGTATGGATCACTCTGGGCTTAGCACCTGTTATGAATGGAATTGGATACTAGTTAAAATATGTGCTCACAGATGTAGTCCCATTGCGGCATAGAGTTTGCGGTATTATATTTATGAAGTCCTGTGCATGTAGAGAGTGTCTTAGGACATCACCTTCGAGACATGAAATGAGCGGGACCGGCCCAGAGAAACAAGCAGAGATTTGGGAGAGAGAGATACCAGGCCACATGAAGGCACCAGGAAACATACGGGAAAGATGCCAGGACCTTCCCCCAGAGGAAAAAGAAGAGAGAGCCTTGCCCTAGATCCAGAGCCCTTCATTTGGATTTCGAGCCTCCGAAACTAGGAGGAAATTACATCTCTGCTTGTTAAACCCACCGCTGGATCAAGAGACAAGAAAGCTGGCATAGTGCATGCTTGAAATCATGAAAGGTGCATGTCAGGGTTGTATCCTCTCACCACACTTATGTAATCTGTATACTGAATAAATCATCCAAGGAGATGGATTATATGAAGAAGAACATGGCATCAGGATGGGAGGAAAGTTGATTAACAATCTGCCGTCTGCAGATGACGTATGCATCCTGCTTACTGAAATAAAAAATCTTCACAAGTGGCCGGCGGCCCATCATGATAAATGGATTTTTAAAAATCCAAGTTATCAGGGATTCCATCTTGCATGGATCCACAGTCAACACTCAGGGAGGCAGCAGCCAAGAAAGCAAACAATGCATTGCAGTGGTGCATCTGCTGCACTGGACCTCTTTAAAGTGTTGAAGAACAAGGATGTTGCTTTGAGGACTTGGGTGCACCTGATCTGAGCCAGGGTATTTTCAATACCCTCATATGCATGTAAAGGTTGGTTATTCAATAAAGAAGATTGAAGAATTATGGTTCTGGCGAAGAATATTGAAGAATATTGAAAGTACTGCCCCCAAACCAACCAATCTCTCTTGGAAGAAGTACAGCCAGAAGGCTCCTCAGGAGTGCTACTGTCAAGACTTCATCTTACGTGCTTTGGACATGTTATCAGGAGAGAGCAATCCCTGTAAAAGGACATCATTCTTGGTAAAGTGGGCCGTGAAAAGGAGGAAGATCCTCCACAAGGTGGATTGATACCTGGCTTCAACACGGGCTCAAACATAGCAACCGTTGTGAGGCTGGGGTTGGACTGGGTGGGGCTTAGTTCTGTTGTACTTGGGATTGATATGAGTTGGAACCAGGAGCCCTGGTAATGTGATGGGTTATGCATTAGGCTGTTAACCACAAGGTCACGGTTTAAAACCCAACAGCTTCTCCCTAGGAGAAACTGATGGCTTTGGACTCCCGTACAAATTGACAATTTCAAAAACTCCCAGGGATGGTTGGGCCCAGTCTCATAAGCTCCCGACAAGTCAGAATGGACTGATGGCAGTGAGAGAGACAGGTGAGTCAGAAACAACTCCCTGGTACCTAAGAACAACAACAAAACCACCCACATGGGGTATGACTGTTATAACAGCTATGATAGGCCCTGTGATTGGTGAGATGTGGGGTATGCTCTGACCCACAACTCCTTAACGATGCCCAGAGAAGGCCTGGCCCTGGGTCACCCCGTGCCCTCCCTGGTCTCACCGGCTTGAAGTCATCTTCTCCATGTCCGTGTGGCTACACAGCAGATGGCTTCCAGGGGGGTCTGTCAGTGAAATGATGCCTGCCTGGCTAGCATGGAAGAGGAAGCTTGCTTTTATTTGTATTATTTTGTTTTCAAGTGAATAGATTAAAAGACAATTCCAAAAACAACCATAAAAGACAGAAATGTTTGCTCTCACTGACATCTAGAGATATCTAAATGTCTAGAGCAGGCAAATGTATAGAAAGAAGAGTCTATTAGTGCTTACCAGGGGCTGGGGAAAGAGGGTGGAATGAGGAGCTATTGCTAAAGGGGTGCTAAGTCTCTGTTTCGGCAAAACGTTTGGAGATGGTAAAAGTAATCAATGCCACAATTTTATCCTTAGATATATGGACTAGATATCCATCATACCCATACACAATAAAAGGACTGCTGGTGGCTAGTAGTGAAGTGGTTAAGTGCTCGACTGCAACCAGAAGGTTGGTGGTTCAAAGCCCACCCAGCACTCCACTGGGGGAAAACCCAGCTGTTGGCTTCTGTAGGGAAGACAGCCTACACTTGAAGTTAAACAAGCGGCCATCTAGCGGGAAAGCCACAAAGCCCACATGGAAGAAGCACACCAGCCTGTGTGATCACAAGGTGTCAACGGGATCAGGTATCAGGCATCAGCAGGTCCAAAACAAATTGTATCGATATGAATGAGGGGGTTTGGAGTGGAGACCCAAAGCCCATCTGTAGACAATTGAACATCCCCTCACAGAAAAGTCACAAGGAAGGAACGAGCCAGCCAGGGTGCAGAAACACACAACATTCCTTAGGTTCTTTAATGCTCCTACCCCCCACTATCATGGCCCCAGTTCTACCTTACAAACCCAGCTGGACCAGAGCTTGTACACTGATACAGATAAAAGCTCTTGACACATGGAATCCAGGTCCGATAAACCCCTCTCAGGAACAGCAATGGGAGTAGCAATACCATGAGGGTAGAGGGAAGGTGGGGGGAGAAGGGAGAGAAATGGGGAACTGGTAGCAAGGATTGACTTATAACAGCTCACCTACAGGGGGATGAACAATAGAAACATGGTAAGGGAGACAGCAAATGATGTAAGATATGAAATAATAATAATTTATAATTTATCAAGGGATCACAAGGGTGGGAGGTGGGGGAGAGGAGCTGATACCAAGGGCTCAACTAGAAAGAAAATGTTTTGAAAATGATGATGGCAACATATGTACAAATGTGCTTGTTACAACTGATGTATGGATTGTTGTAAGAGCTGTAAGAACCCCCAATAAAATGATTTATATTAAAAAAATAATACCCTAGGAAACTCTAGGGAGCAATAATACTCTGTCACATAGGATTGCTGAGTCAAAATTGACACCATGGAATCCCACAGCTGCTGTAATCACCCCAATAAAAGTTACAGGCAAGACAGAGAACTCCCATTTTAACCTTGCTCTGACGCTTTCAGAGGGGCACACCCCTGCTGACTGTCTCTGACTCCTACCAAAAGGACCTCCCGAACCCTGATCAACATTTACCCTCTTGATTGGAGCACCAAACTGGAGGAGGGCATGGGGCTGGGGGTGGGGGTTGGTTGGGACACTGGCAGCTCTCCTCCTTCCCCGCTGCCCACTCCTAATGGATTCTTCAAATAGCATCCCAAGGAAGAGATGGGCAGAGGCGGGTCCAGCCTGCTAACCAGATGCATTAATCACACGCCACCCCTTCAGCCCGACCAAGATGGATGGCCCTTCACCAGGCCAATGTCCGGGTGCGATTCTAATAAGTTTAATTCAGCATTTCTCCATTCGTGCAGTAGCTCCCTCCTCTGCCAGCGCCCGATGAACCCTGAGATGTAACCATTTAGCATCAGAGGCCTCCAAATGCATGGGATGGGGTTCAAAGAACTTGGGGTTGGAGAAGTGGGGCTGGTCTCAGCCCTCCTTTTCCAGCTGGGCTATACCTCAGGTTGGGGATGCTCATCTGAGGTTACTTACAATGGGAAGGGTGGGGTGCATTGAAAACACACACACACACACATACACACACACACACACACACCACTGTTTTGCTTGATGCTATCTGGCTGCCAGAGAGAAGGAAAGAGAGTCAGAGACAGACAGGCTGACTCCACTGTGTGCCATAATTTTTTTTGAGAACTAACTCTGTGCCACCCTCCCCGCCACTCCCTCCCTTGAAGTCCCATTTGTCCTTTAAGAACCAGTCTGCTTTGTGCTCAAGTGATGGATGGACTCCAGTGTTGGTGGGACTTCCCAAGGCAGTGCCTGCGTTCCTCCCAGCTCTGTGCGCCAGCCCCCTGGGCCCCTGGTGTCCTCATTCTGCCACCCTCTGCTGTGGTGCCAACCAGGCTGACATCACCGCCGTTGACCTGAATCACACCTGTAGTGCCTGGGGGAAAAGTGGTCAGAAAGACACAACATGTGGCTTTTACCCCCAAGGAGCTTACAGCCTAGAGTGCGAGAGACACCGTCCACAAATGAAGCACCCGCAGAGCCGAGCCGACAGCATCGGGTTCACGACTGCTTCCGGTGTCCTGGTTTTCCTTTCTCCACCAAGGTTGGACGCCCGTAGACAGGCAAAGGGCAGAAGGGGGATAATGCTCCTCCCCAGACAGAGTAGGCAGACCTCACAGCAGGAAGAACTGTCTGCAGAGAAACAGGAAATCCGATAAAGAACATCCATGTTGCAGTCAGAGAGGAGATGGTTTGAATTCCAACACTTCCATTTATTAGCTATCCGGCCTCAGGAAAGTTATTTTACCTCTCTGGATGTCAACGTTCTTATCTGTAAACGGGCTATGATACTATCTATCTCATTGTGGAGAGATGCATATGACTCCAGGAGGTCAAGTGTCTAGCCCTGCGCCTGCATGGATACTGACACGTGAAAGATGCCAGCCCATGCATTCACTTATTTAGCCGTTTAACAAACACAGAATGAGCATCTACTAGGTGCTGGACATGGTGTAGGCCTGGTGGACCCCACGGATGAACAAAAAGGACAGGTCCTTGTCAATATCTATCTCCATATGTAAGTGTGGACTTACCTGGCATTCTGGTCAGGTAAACAGGTAAGCAAATAGACCATTATAACCCAGTCTATTAAACGTAAGCATTAAAGAAGCCTCCAGGGGGTAAAGATGAGTCCTAGCTCACACTGAAAGCCCTAGTCACTTGGATTTCCCCCCCTTTCTTTCTTTTAAGATTTTTCTGGCCAATTGATCGTTTCCCTGTTGCTGATCAGTCTGCAGAGCCGGCCGCATCCCCCTCCCTTCCAGCAAGCATGGTGGCCGCCTCATCTGTCAGACCTTCACTCCTCCCTGCCTGCCTCTTCTCAGGATTCTTCACAAGCAGCCTTAACCCCTTGACTGCCCATCTCTTGGGCCAATTGGCGGGAGAGACTGGACGCAGGCAAGAGTGAGTCCAAATCTGCATTAAAAACATCCCCTCGGTGAGCGGCGAGGAAGAAGGTGCAGAAGCAGGCTGAGGGCTCCTGCTTCCACCACACTTCAGCTCTTAAACAGACAGCAATTTACTGGATATGCGTGAGATTTGTTTCGTGACTTACAGGACTGGAGATTTGGGGGCAATAAAAGTTTGTCAGACTATCCAGACCTGTCATCTTCTGAGTGCCTTCTTCAGGCCCCAAGGTTCCCTGAACTACCTAGATACGTCTTCCAGATGACTGCCGGGCCCTCTTGGCAAGGGCACACACTGGCTTCCTCCGGGGCCTCTCTGCAGGGCTCTGCAGGGGCCGGGCTGGGGCCTGGAGGAAGCCAGGCTCTGGGGAGGGGATGGTGTCCACGCAATGGGAAATGCCATCTCCTGCTGTGATAGGGTGTCCCGCGAGCTCGGAGGGCCCGGGCAGTGCAGCGAGATGGTGAGACCTCGTTCAAAGAGACTGCACTTCAATGTAACTGAAGTAATAATGATTATAATGTTCCTCAGTTCAGCCTCACATTGACCAAACAGGACAGAAGAGAAACGGCCCATAAAGTTTCCAGGGCTGCAGTCTTTCCAGAGGTTGCTGGTGGGTCTGAACCACCAACCTTCTAGGTAGCAACCGAGCACTTAACTGCTCTACTACCAAGCCTCCTCCCTTGAGTTTAGAAGCCAGAAGGTCTGATTCTGTTGCCAATGAACATGCTGTGGGGGAATGTTGCAACCTCTCTGTGCTCCGGTTTCTCATCCTTAGACAGAGCACCGCTCCTGGGAGCCCTCTGTATGGCTAGGCTGCTGTTACGGTGGCCCGGTCAGTTCTGACTTGTAGTGACCTCGCATGACAGTGTAGAACTGTCCCACAGGATTTTCCAGGCTGTCATCTGTGTGGAGGAGGACTGGCTGTCCCTCTCTCCCTCGGAGCCGCTGTGTGGGTTCAAACCGCCAACCTTCCGGTTTAGTAGTGGAACACTTGAGGGCCACGTCACCTAGGCTTTTTTGGAATGGCTATACCGATGGGCAGCATTCCTGGCGTTGACTCACATATTTGTTGGCACCCTTGTTTAGATGTGGCACTGTGGATGCTCTACAGAGACTTTCCCGCCCCTACCTGCTGTGTGCTTTCTCTCATACCAGTTCTCCTCTGAGGCCAGTCCTTATGACCCTGGAGTCACCTGGGTGTTTACAGGCCACTACGACGGCCCCCTCCGGCTCTGCTGGTCCAGTATGTGTCAAGTCTCACAAACGCTGCGATGGCGCTACCTCCACAGGCTGTGACTGGGCTTGTGCCTGCATACCACCCCCGGGGACTTCCTCCCTCACCTGTCTTCCTCCTGAGTCACATGCACAGGAACTGGTGTCCTGGGGCCCACATCTCTCTGAGATGTAGGATGAGGCCAGTGACAGCTTTTAAATACAAACAAGTAATAGTGTTTGTTCTGATAATACAATACCCACCTCTCCTTTGTCTTCCCTCCATAACCTCAGTGTGGCTGACTTTCTGGCCTCTGTATACACGGCGCTTTTGGCCAAAGATAGCGAGTGGTTGGGACTGAGTGGTCTTCAGGCTCCAGGTCAAATTCCAGGCTCACTAATGGCTCCAGTGAGGGGCACATTACAACCTAGATGGAGGCTAGATCTCTTCATCCCCAAAGCCTAGAAGCTATTGCTGTGCTGACTACTTGTCTAACTCAATACTTGCCCTGCAACATGTAGGGCCTGGCCTGGAGTCTAATAGGCCGGTCCTTCTTGGACGAAGGTAAAGGCTGCCACCATTTCTCCCAATTCTGGGCAGAACTCAATCCTTCTCTCAGCAAGCTCTCCTTTTTCTAACCCACATTGGACTTGCTTGTGGCCGGGTCTTATCTGTCAGACTGGACTATCCTCTCCTTACAGACAGAATCCTTATCTGGGGAATTCTTCTTGTACCACACACAATGCCTTGCGTAGTCGAAACTCAGGGAACATAGTGTAAAAGGATAAAATCAATGTGGAGAGCAGTTGAATCAAGGAGTGAAGTCAGGCACATGCAAACTGAGTTCAAATTCAGCTCCACTCCTTTTCTGCTGAGCAGGCTGGTTTAAATGTAGCATTTAGCTTTGTACTATAGGCTGCTGACCGCAAGGTCAGCAGTTCAAAACCACCAGCTGCACTGAGAGAGGACAATGAGGTTTTCAATTCCCTTAAAGAGTTACCATCTCAGAAACCCAGTTCTACCCTGTCTTATAGGATTGCCATGAGTCAGAATCGACTTGATGTCAATGAGTTTTGAGTGGTCACTTTTATTTTAGACATTCTGCACCTCAGTTTTCTCATTTGTGAACCTCAGAGCTTGCTGAACTAAGGAGATGAGCTGCTTCATGCAACTACGAAAGTCGCCGTGCATGTTAGCCAGTATTGCACGTACATGGGCTCAGGCACTGCAGTGATTGTGAAGCTGGCACAAGGAGCAAGCAGCGTTTCTGGCGTGGTTACAAAATTGCAGGTCCACCTTGATAGAAGAAGGAAGGTGTGGAGTCCAGCCTGTCGATCAGGTCACAGCCTGATTGATTCCTTCTCGTGGACATGGCCTGCTCAGGAGGATTCTGGGAACTTCTCTTTCTCTTGATTCTGCCATCAGAAGAGGTGGGTCACTCTCTCTCCATCACACTCTCCCTGTGAGACATTCCTATTGACAAGCCACATGGAGGTACGCGGATGGATCCAGAGCCCTGGAGCTAGAGGAGCCATGTGGAGACCCACATCAGCACTGAAATGCATCCACCATCATTGAACACACAGCACTTTCCACCCACCAGCCTCTGATCTTCCTGCATTCAGCATCTTTGTATGTGTTGTGCGAGTCTGAAGAAAAATTCATGGGCTAATATTGGACTTAGGGGCCAATATCGAATGTATGGACTTGATTTGCATTGGGCTAGAATGTTTGACTGATGCATAATCACTTCTTGATATAAAGTTCTCTCTGACATAGATATGAGATTCTCTGGACCTGTCTCCCTAGTCAACCTGGGCTAACACAGTTTCCTTCTGTTGTACACAGGGTAGCTTTGAGTAAGGGCCGACTTGATGGTACCCAACACCCCCTCCCCCAGTGAGCACATCCTGGCTCTGAGCTCAGTTCTCCGTGACCCGAAACCTCCTACCTGATATGAACAGAGCCAACAAGTTGTGCTGTGTGCACAAGTCGTTCCAGAGACTGCAGCTGGCCGGGAAACTATTACAGGATTTCAGAGGCCCTTTGTCTCCTTATCTTCATGAAATCTCTGGTGTCTTGTTGCTCCCAACACATGAATCCAACCAGGAAGCCTTCCAATAACGCACAGTGCTATGGGAATGTAATATACAGTAAAGGTAACCCCCTAAGCCCATGGGTAATGATAGCGAGCTTGGAGGACGGTGGAAAGAATACTGGCAGATTTCATGAGCTTCTCTTACGTATGTGCTACAGCTATATTTCTGGAAAAAATTAACTCAATCCCCTTGAGTGAACTTCATGCACAAAGCTAGATTATAGACAGAGTAAAGCACCAAATGCAAAAACTAGTGGGAAATTAATAGCAGAAAATACGAGAAGAACTGGGTAGCCTTCAGGTGGGGAAGTACTGTTTAAACAAAGCTTTCCAAAGCACCGAGCCTAAGCTAAAAGGGGTTGAATTTAACTAATTGTAAATTAAAGGTTTATGGATACCATGGATAAGATTGGAAAACAATAATGGGAGAAAATATTTGCAACATCTCAAATTGGTAAGTGACTAACCTATAGAATGGACGAGAAACTCTCGTAACCCAGCAACAGAAGTACAGAGAGTCTGACAGAATAACGGACAGAGGATATGAACAGGCAATATGGAGAAAACGAAGCCCCAAAGTCTAATAAGAATAAGACCAGCTGCTCACGCTCATTAGATATCGGAAGAGTGCAACATAAAATGATGAGCTACCGGGTCACAGCTGTTGGAGTGATGTGGGTGATAGCAACTCTGCCCCGCAGGTGGGAACGGAGTTTGGTGCTGCCATTCTAGAGAGCAATCTGGCAGTCCCCAGCCCACGTGAATGCACACCACCTGGGACCCATCAATCCTGCTCCTGGGTGGCTAGCCCAAGGAGCCCTGCACACACACACACACACACACACACACACACACACACACACACACACTGAAGCATTTTTCAGCAGGAAGAAGCCATTTACCAAATGTACGTACACTCACACAGCTGGAGCTTCCAAACACAGTAGTAAGAAAGGGAATGATATCTGTAAACCAACTTAACTTGCATGAGTACAAGCTACAAATCCACAATGACACAATTCGTGAGAGCATAAACATACATTAAACACATTAGAATCCTTGCCAATGGAGATGAGAGAGAGGCAGTGGGCAATGAGGAGACAATGCAATGCATGGATAAAGAGAAGGAGGTCAGGCATATTGGACCTGAAGCTTCCGCTCATCTTCTGGGCCGATGGCCTCACAGTCATGGGCAAGATGGGCCTCTTGGGCAGTCTGGTTGACGAAACTTGAGATTTTGAATGAGAGCAGCTGGAATGGTAGTGACATCAACTGAAGGGTCGTCTTTAGAGGGTACCGTGCAGAAGCCCCTCCACTCTTGGCCCTGGTTTCCACTTTTCAGACTTAAAAGAAGCTTCTGTCATGGATCAGGTGATACTAGACCTTAAGGACTTTTCTGTTAACTGAGCTGCACCTGAGGTAGATGGGAGAAGTCGAAGGATTAAGTTACAGTGAGAAGTAATTGTCCTCAGGCAAGCTTCATGATTAGTACATTCTCTTCCTGTAGTCAAATGGCATGGGAAGCCAATCCATAACCACTTGGATGAGGACAGAAATAAAGCAAAAAGAATTTAAATGATCCTTTGGTTGGGGGGTGGGGGACGGCTGGAAATCACTCAACTGGCATAGCTTGTGGCAAGGCCCCACAGTTGGAATAGCTTGGATACAGGGCACCAAATACCAGGCTTATCTTATGTTGAAGTTTAGTTACACATATCATTCGATGCAGCCAAATAAAGAAGGATCAGCTGAGGACTGGGACCGGCTAATTTAGAACAGCTATAGAAACCTGCTTCCAGGGACCTGGTATAACCAATCGACTCAAATTAAAGTACAGCTGGGAACAGCTTGCCCGGGTCTCTGCACACTGTGGGATGAATGTCAGGAAGGGAGATTTATCCCCATCCAGCAACTTGGAGCACCCTGGGGAGATGCCACCACCACCTCTCTCCTGAGTTGGCAGGAAAGGAGAGGGAGGAGGGGCATGCTGAAACACCCACTATGTGCCAGCTGCCACAGTAGAATATTTTCTTTGTGGGGGGGCTATTACATAATGTGCTACTGCATCTGGGCCATGCTCCTACTGGCCCAGAAACCAGACTCCTACCCAGCTTTTACTGAGAAGGTCCTCTTTGATGCTTTTGCGGAGGGACACACACACGTATTAGAAATCCACTTCCTCTTCCCGGCCCTTTGTTCGGCACTTCTCTGATACATCCTTTGGTTTCTGTGTTTGAATTAAGAAACTGAAAATGAACCTAAACAAAATCGGTTCCCTTGTGTGGGGAGGTAAGCAGCATAGATTCTGGTCACCCACGTCTCTTGGTCACCTGGAAAGAGTGTTTTCTTTGGTCTCATCCATGTGGAATGATGTCCACCAGAATCTTTGTCTAGGGTGCATTATTTGCTCTTGCAGCTATCCACCCTGATCTGCATTTCCTTCCCTTCTGCTCTTTCTTGACCTCCTGGTCTCACCTCTTGACCCATTAAAACCCATGGCCGTTGAGTGGATCCCAGTCTGTGGCGTGTGTCAGAGTCGAACTGCTCCACAGGTGGCTGTGGCCCTTTGGAAGGCACGCCCTGGTCTCTCTTCTGAGACACCTTTCTGTGAACTCAAGCCACCAGTCTTTCGGTTAGTAGGCCAGCGCAGAACATTTGCGACACCTGGGGACTTTCCAAATCCCTGGGGTCCATTGGTTCTCTACCTAAGGAAACAGAGCAGAACAACGGGATTGTTCCAGGCATGGAACATGTTGGTGTACACGCTACTGAGAAGCATGAAGAAAGGAAGAGAGACATAGAAAGTAATATATCAGAACACAATTAATCTTGCAATAGAGGTGTGGGAAAACAAATAGAGGAAGTGCTACAGTAGGTTGAATTTCAATCAGTGGGGAGGTGGGGAGGGGGACACAAAGAACAGACAAGTAGCAACTGAAAATACTTCATGTTTTATATCAAATACTCAACCTCCTGAGAGACTTTCCAGATAATGGTTTCCTTCGAGGTCGCAGGTTGAATAACACCGTGTTCAAGCGGTTAGGCAAGCAGTCCTGGGGAGGCCGTGGTTCAAGTCCTCCACAGCTAACTGAAAGATTGTCGATTTGAACCTACCATGGGCGGTATGGCAGAAAGATGAGTTGGTCTGCTTCTATAAACACTGACAGCCCAGGAAACCCACAGGGGCAGTTCTACTCTGCCCTCTAAAGTCACTAGGAGCCAGAATGTGAGTCAACGGCAATGGGTTTTAATCTATTGGACGTTGGCTACAGAGGACCTCTCAAGAAGGAGCCCACAGATTGAGGTTTGGGCAGGAGTTCCAGCCTGGATGGCTTCACCCTCCACTCTTACCCTCCCATAGCTGCTGCCAGTGCTGCCCACTGTCTAGGGTTCAGAGCGGTGGGTAGGGGTGTTCTTTGTATTCCTGTACTGCCATTGACTAATTAGATGTTCACACAGGGCTCTGAACTGGTTCCAAACAGCTGATGGAAACAAGAGCCCCATGCCCACTGCATGCAAACATAGCTCCTGCTTATTGCATACCGACAGCAGAGGCCGCAGTGGCACAGTCATTAAAGCACTTGGCTGCTACCCAAAAGGCCGGTGGTTTGAACCTACAGGAATCTACAGAAGAGAGATGAGACAGTCTGGGTCCTTAAAGATTCACAGCCTTAGGAACGCTATAGGGCAATTCTACACCATCCAAGGAGATCGCTGAGTTAGAACTGACTCATGGAGCACAGGTGGACTCTGCTGCTATGAGTCTGAGTGAACGCAAAGGCAGCTGGTCTTTCCCCAGGGTCCTGCAGAGGCATGGGCTGCTCTTTCAGAAATGCCCAGAATGTGCAGGCACCCATCAATGAGCCAGGCTCCTGCTCTGGGTGTGCAAGGCTGAGTGGCACAGCAGGTGACGTGCCGGCTGCTAACCAAAAGACTGGCAGTGTGAACCCATCAGCCGCTCCCTAGGAGAAAGATGAGACCGTCTATCACTGTGAAGATATGCAACCTTAGAAACCTATGGGGCTGGAGTCCAACTCTACAAAAGAGGGTGCTCAGAGTCGGGTTGACCTCATGGCAGTGGCTTTCAGACCTTTCAAAATGCATTGCCATCGACTTGATTCCAACTCACGGTGACCCTATAGGACAGGCTAGAACTGTCCCATAAGGTTTCCAAAGCAATAAACCCATATGGAATGCAGTAAGCTGGGTGCTCTCGAGAAGCTTCTATGTCGACAGAAAGAGATTCATCTCAAGAAGCAGCTCACACAATGCTAGAAGTGGGTCATCCCAGTCCTGTTCAAGTCTGTGGGTCAGATGTCAGCTGGAGGCTTCTCCTGACTCTTGGTGAGTGGGAAGCAGGAAGATGAAGGCCGGTGGATGCTGAGCCGAATGAAACCAAGGGAGCAGTCCGCTGATGGCTCCCGAGATCAATATAGGATGTGGACAGACTGGATGCAGGGGCCAGATCCAGCAGGAGAAGGGTGCTAGCATGTGCACGCTCTCAGTCTGCGCACCTGGTGAGAAAACTCCACACACACTCTGAGTGAAAACCCTAACAATTGTATCAAGGCTGAGACCAAAGTAAGAAGGGGGTTCTCTACCTATTTTCTCACAGCTGATTGGCCACTTCACAGAAGATCCCATCATGGAGATTCCTGACCACTGGTCATCCCTTAGGAAGGTTTGTAACTAACTTTAAGGAAGTTGGTTGTCCTAATTCTTCTCCCACATCCTGAAAGAGGACCTGGGTTCTCTTTACCTGCTGCTAGGCTGCAGGGGACACATGTGATGTAAAGGGCACAGAATATTGGAGGGAAAGAGGGCCCGGGGGCAGGCCCTGCCTCCTGTGGTGGACAGCTGGGAGGGTGGTTGCTGCATGTCCCTGGGTACCACACACCAGGGCTGGTGAGAAGCCTTGAGAGAGCTTTCTTCCTGAGATAGAAGGGGAGGAAGGAAGTGGCTTAATGACATCAGCAGAGATAAAGGAAGGACAGCAGGAGACCCATGAGGGTTCAAGTGTTGCTAATGGAGCTGCTATCCTTTCCTGTCCAGACGTCATGGGGTGACCCACAGCCTAAACAAACAGCACCCAACTCGTATTTCTATCAGCGGTTTAGCTCTCAGCTGAAGAGGAGGGAAGATTATAGGGATGCCTTTCCTGTGGGAAACAGAAAGATTTCCCCCAAGTTGTCTCCCCCAAATATACGCCAAACTTAGCTGCTTGCTACATGTGGTGAATGACTTGGAGGTCAACGGAAGTAGGTTAGGGGTTATTCTCCCTAAGCGTTATCAGCCATTCAGAACAAGCAGTCATCACTGTTTCTCCCACAAGTAGGGCCCACTCCCTTCTGATAAGGATAGTAGTTGTCTGTTTCCTTGTAGGAGACCCCAGAGAGGTCAAGCCCACCCAAGGGTGACCAAGGTTAGGC
>NW_022111324.1:16225536-16243398 GCF_000313985.2 Echinops telfairi
TTCACACCTTGAACTCAGGATGGGAGGGCCAGTCAGAGTGACTGTTCAGACCCCAGGTCAGCTCCAGGGTGCCCCATAATCCTGCCTAGGGCAGCTGTGGTCTCTGTTGCACACCATGGTCTTGTGCTGAGGCTCTTCTCCAGTGTGGTGTAAATGTAGACATGGGGCACATGCTCCAGACCAGGAGGACCAGGTCTGTCTTTGGACAGTTTCCTGACATCGCTGGATAACCAAGTTGGCCTGTAGTGACCATGAAAACAAAGGGCCCCGTACAATAATAGCATATTCATTGGTACTAAATCAAGCTGAGAAACAAACCTAAGGCTTTAAATGCCCTTATTTACAATCTCTATCACAAACATAGCATGTACCCTTCAATTAAGCTTCTAAAATATCCTACGTTTATATAGAGAGATTTTTTCCTCTGTGTTGTTTTTAGAGCTCTCTGTTCTAAGTGTTTTTTCTATATGTATATATAATGGCTTTCCAGGCTCAATGGGAGAAGTTTCCAAAGCAATGCTATAATATGAGTCTATATTGAATTTTCTCACCAAATGTCCATGTTAAGGCACCCTGGTGGTTAAGTGCTTGCTAACCGAAAGGTCAGCAGTTCAAACCTACCGGCTGCTCTGCAGGAGAAAGCTGAGGCTATCTGCTTCTGTGGGGTCTACAGCCTTGGGAACCCAATGAGGACAGTGCGACCCTGCCCTGTAGGGTCGTTATCAATCAGAGTCAGCTCGACGGCAATGGGCAGAGTACATATGATAGGGTTTAGATTGAAGTAACTATTTTAATGGTTTGAAGAGTGACATGCAAGTGTGCTCAGCTTCCTCGGAGCTCCTCCCTCTTCCTGTGTGGGGCCAAGAGCCTGCCAGATGTGCCCCAGGCCACATTCGCTTCCAGATCACTCACTTCCTCCCACACCAACCCGAAAGGCATTTCCAGAAGTCTTTCCTGAGAGCATCCAGTTTTACCAGGTCACTTTTCCTGTGCCCCTGTGCTTATCGTGGAAGTACCCCTTCTCCAGCATGCGCAGCCAGCCGACCTATGTGCTCCACCTCCCTCCGTATGGCTGTATTATCCACAATGTACTGCAGCACTTAGGGGGCTTCTCCGTGTCTCATTTAGGAAGTGGCACTGCTTCGACTCCTCTATATGCTGGCAGGTGATGCTAGGCATGCTGGAAGGTGCAGGCCGTCTCTCTGACCCAGAAGGGTTTGGGATTCTGGTCTTAGAGGGGGACAAATAAATAGTATTTCTTCTCTTGGAAACAAATAGATGATCAGAGCTGAGGAAGCCAAGAGGCCCAGCAAAGAGTCATGGTGACTCATTCCTTGATGCACCCAGCTGCTGGGCCTTGATCCCTCCGGGTATTTGGCCTGCCATCAAATTCCATGAAGCAGGTTTCATTACCTGGCTCAAAGAGCCCGGGAAACAAGACTAGGTTAAGAACTGGGAACTCTGGGATCCACTCCCAGCGTTGCCACCGACTCCTATGTGACTGCGAGAAAGGCATTTCTCAGTTTTCTGAACTGTGAAATGAGAGGTTGAAAAAGATGACTTCGAGATGCCTTCCAGCTTCAGCCATCTATAATCCCAGGATTCTTTCTCGTGCCGGCTACGAAGAAACGTGTGTGGCCGGCAACATCTACTCTTCTAAACACCCCTAACACAAAACTCCTCCCTCCCCAATTTCCCTTCCTCCCTTCAAAGAGTACTTGAGCCTCCCTCTTCTGTGGCCCAGGCTCCCCATGGCCAGATTCTGAGGGCACACGAGTGTGTCTGGAGCCTCTGCCCAGGGCCACTGTGCTGCCCGGCAGGCTGAGTTTCCCAGTGAGTGACGCCCTTACTGCTCCGCAAACAGAACCTGGGTCTTCCTGACCTTCTCTCCCGGGGAAGATGGATCCTTTCAGACGGGCCCTTCAGCACCCATCAGGTGTGAGTGCCTGAGGTGCCATAAGGTGTTAATTCTTCCAGATGTTTCCAGGACGAATGGCTGAGGTGGGCACTGGCTCTGGCAGATGGGCTGGGGCAGTCTGATGGCCATTTGTTCTTTCTGCCCTCCTTCCTGTCCCGTCTCATTACTAGGTCCTTGATGCAAGCTGCCCTGAAGCCTTCTACTCCAAGTGTGGTCTGGGGAGCAGCAGGGCCAGTATCGCCTGGGACTTGGAGTAGCAGACCAGCTGCTGTTGAGTTGATTTGGGCTGGTGGTGCCCCCCCACCCACCCCGTGTGTCAGACTGAACTGTGCTCCGTCGGATTCAATGGCTTCTGATGTCTTCAGAAGCTGACCACCAGGCGTTTCTTCCAGGTCTTGGGATGGTCTGCAACCTTCACCCATTCAGTTAGCAGCTGGACTTCTTAACCCTTACACCACCCAAGGATTCTAAGAGCTTATTGGAAATGCAGAATCTGTATTCTCACCAAAGCCGACAGCATCTTAAGCCCCAATTTAACAAGAGCCCCAGGTGACTGCATGCATATTAAAGACTGGAAAGCACTAGTTGGAGGGGATGAAATAAGATCAGGTTCACTTCTTCCACCATTACTAGATGTTCCTTCCCATGAGAATTATAGTCATAATTAGCAACTACACATCTTTTTTTTCTTTTTTCTTGTCTCTCTCTCTCTGTCTGTCTCTCTTCTTAGTTTCTCAGAGCCTTCTCCGAGATGTGGTCTTTTAAAGTCTTCATAACAATCCTGCATAGTAATTTGTACCCTTACCCATTTTCACATAAGAGAACGGAGGTCTAATGCCTGCCCAAGATTACAGAGCCAGTAAATAGAGGAGTGAGAGTCTGAACGGAGGCCTCGCACCGTCAAGCTCTGACGTCATGCATGTCGACATAGGACACCAACATTACGAAACTCGTTGCCATTAAGTCGATGCTGATTCAGGGCGACCCACCCGATAGCACAGGGTAGACCTGCCCCTGTGGCTTTCTGAGACTCTAACTCTTTACAGGAGAAAAGGCGCCATCTCTCTCCCGGCAGGCGGCTGGTGGCTTCAAACTGCTGACCTCGTGGATCTCAGCCCAGTGTGTAATCAGGACACAGCTATCCACTCACCCCTTCAAATCACTTCCATTATGTAACCCAGAAAGGTCAAGCTCAGCCCACATTCTTTACGATAATAATACCGGGTCAGGCTCCCTGCAGTTGCCCAATTTGCATGTTTGTATTTCTTCTCTTAAACAGCAAGTGAATTTTATGGAAATGGATCTTGGACCCAGTTTGGGAATGTTTATGGCTCACTAATCAGAAGTGAGCTGCAATTAGATTGGAGTTAGAAAGTAATGGCATAGTAGTTACCATGTAATTAAGGAGTACGATGTAATGGCATGCGATTATATCTCTGGCCTTGAGATTTAAAGTGATATCATTAGAGCCCACCTCCTATTCAGAAAAGCTGTGGATTAAAATGCAGTGTCAATGCAGATGCCACAAATCAAAGAGATAGAGCTGGTGATGCCCCCCCCCTCCCCACTGCTTTTCACTCTGGTTCTTGGATTCAACTGCATGTGTATTGGCAACCACTTAGCTGCCTTTGTTCCATACCATTAAACTGCAATTCTGTTTCACATGAGGAGTCTTCATCCCAACTGGCTGAGAAGCCTTTTGCACCTTTCTGCCTACCCTGCAGGCAGTCACCCCTCCCCAAGCCCCAAGGGAAGTGCACCCTGCTCTGCCTCAGGAGAACTCTTGCAGAAAGCTATAGAGTCATTATTTATAGCAGGGAGTGGAACACACACACACACACACACACACACACACACACACACACGCCCCAAGCTGGGCTGCCTGCCACACACTGGCTTGTAATCTACTGTGGATTTTTAACATTACTGTCACCTCCAGGAACACACTGACTGGAAGGGAGAAGCTGACCTGGATGCAGAGACAATTTGAGGCTCTACTTAGGGCAAAGCCATTCACCACATTGCTCCTCACACGCTGCCCTCGCCTTCTGCCCCTGAGGGCTGAGGATCTGGTTGGGCACTACCCGCTTATTTGGTTTTCCATCTGGCCATTCATTAGTGCACAGCTGGGTCTCACTGGCCTCACTGCCCAGTTGGGTTAAGCCTGGCAGGGCAAATTCTCCTGCAGTGAGGACGGAAGTGACCTCCACGGAAAGGGACCTGACCTGGGATCCTGGGTAGTGACTGAAGGCCCATTCCCTTCAAGCCTGTCTTCTATCATTGTCTGTTTCTTCGTGCTCCCCCCCTTCCCCCGGGGCTATCGCAGGTTGTCTAGCACTCTTGCAATGGAAGACGCCCATGACTTTTGACCAAGAGAGCATCCCTGCTGCCAGCTAGTGGTCCCAAGCCCGTGGTCTGTGTGGCCCAAAGGGCCAAAAGCCACACGTCGTCTTGATAGAACTCATTTCCAGTTTGCAACACATACAATTTTGGATAGCGTGTCAGTCCAGGAATGGCCTCCCAGGACTTAAGCCCAGTGTAGCAAATAAACCATGGATCCCTGTCCCCTAAGGGCAATGTTAGTTTCAGGACCCTGGACAAGGCACCCAGCTAGCCCACCTGTGCTACTGCGTAGAAGAAAGCTAAGGAGCTCTGAGTTCTCAAGGGCTGGTGTGGTTGGGCTGAAGACCAGTATTACCTGTGTGGATAGCAAATGTGGCAGAACCAAGGCAGATCCTAGATGTAGAGACTTTGAACTTGAAGAGTCGTGGGCGAAAATCTCCAATCCAATCCACCATTATACAGAGGAGGGAAGCAGAACCCCAGGCTTGCTCTTAACTTCTCTGCTTTTCAAACCGAGCACAGCTGGGGCTGAACCAGGAGGCGTCCCGAGCTGTGTGAGGCTCAGGAAATTGGTAAGAATCAAACACATTTCCCCTGCCTTTTCCCTTGACAGAAGCCATAATAAACAAAGCCAACCGACATTAAAACAGTGCAAACACAGACATCATGTGTTGGGATGGAGACAGCGGTGGCATCGGAATGAAGAAACATCCACTCCATCCTAGTAGCCAAGCCCCGGGTACAAATCGCTGGACTTCCCTGAACTGAAACCTGCTCATCTGTATAATGTGCTGTAAAGATGAACCTCCTATTATAAGCAGGGGGGGGGGGACATTTTATAAGTTCATGAAAAAATTCCATTATCTCTTATTTCTGTTTTTCCACACATTTTCTGAAGCCCCCCTTGAATACAATAATAGTATAAATAATCAAACCTCATCGAGTGTCTGGGGCAATTAGAGGGAAGGCAAAGTGCTGTGTAATTGTCATGATGTACAATTTCACACAGGATGAGTCAGAGTGGTGAATAATTTTCTCTTTGGCTGGGTGGATTGGGGAGTGGGAGAAATTATTTCAGGGGTCCAGAGGTGTGCGCTGCCTGGAACCTATCCCCCCTTGGCCTTGGCCTGTCAAAGAGTAATAGATAACATGCACATAGAGCCTGGTGTTTTCAAGGGGGTGTGGTCTTCCAGCTTGAGGGGTCACTTCATCAGTCCCCCAGTCACTGGGCCTCTGCTGAGTTCAAGCTGAGCTCTGGAGTCTGATAGAATTGGGAGAGACAGAGAGAACTGAGTAGAGGATCTATAAAATCTAGGTTGCCGTAATGATGGGGAACATTTGACCCAGTAACCTCCATTTCTCCCTCATCCTCCAAGCTGACTTTTATTGGAGCTGCTAATGATGAGCCAAAGACACCTGTCTGTTCCTCCTCCTCCATCCCCACACCCAGTACCAGCGGGGCTGCTCACAAGTAGACCCAGAGCCCAAAGGCTGGCAGCGGGAGGGGAGACGAGAGAAGTGCAGGGGCTGCTGGAGACAAACCAGAGCAATCAGCAGAGCAGTGGTGAGGAAGTGGTTCAGAGACTAAGGACCCAGACGTTTAGTCCCACGAGTCATGCTGTGTCCTCCCTCTCCTGCCATCTGGTGCCCAGAGCTCTGGCAGGCTCCATGGCTGCTTATCCCCCTCACTGGGCTGGGCAAGGGTGTGGAATGCCCTTTCTGGTCAACTCCAACTTGGTCTATAAGCTAAGTTGTTCTGTTTAGCCTTGCGCTTAGCTTCCAGGGGGACTGGCCCCTAACCTTCAGGCCTGTTTCATTTCCCAAGCCCAGAGAGCAGCCGAGTGTCTCAACTGCTTTGTCCTGTAGATTCTAAATGTGAGATGCTGACACCACCCACCCATCCTCCCTCTGCCTTGGTTCAGGCCTTTGGAATCATTGTCCTCAACTGGCAACTTGGAGCGGGCGGGGATCTCCTCCTTCTGCCTCACCATTCTACCCTGGCCCACTGTAAGGGTCTGATATAGATTGCTGACTGACTGATGGATGGGGTTTATTGTAACAAACCCTAAGCTCATCTCCCAGCCTACATCTGTCCTCCTTTCAGCTGGAATTCTGCTGCCAGATTCATCTCCCTGATTTAATTAAAATCTTCTAATGCCTTCTCATTGCTTACTGAACCAAGTCCAAACTTTGGGCTTGAAATTCCCACTTGCCATGACCTGGCACCAGCTGACCTTTGTCGTGATGTTCTTCACCGTTTCTCCTCCTGTTCTGACAGCCCCACTAAGAGCAACCGCCTACCGCCCCCAGCCCCTCCTCCCCCTAAAGTCCTTCCTGCATTTAATCATGATTTCCCTCTGGGCACTGCTCCCATGCCAAGATACTTCCATCCAAATGATGCTCATCTATGGGTGCCTTCCATTTTTCAACCTATTCAATGGGCTCATAGCAGTATCTGCCGCGTAGGCGGTTGCATAAAGTATCTACACAGGAAAGGTTACAAACTAAGGGCTCCACACCTATTTGCTTTTGCTATTATTGTAAACGTTCCAGTGTAGTGGTTATGCATTGGGCTGTGATCTGCAAGGTCGGCGGTTCGAAGCCATCAGTGGCTCTGTGGGAGTAGGACTTTCTACTTCTGAAGTTACACTCTCAGAAACTCACAGAGGCAGTTCCACACCATCCTACAGGATCACTATTAGTCAGTATGGTAGATATATAATCGTTTGTCACTTTGAGGATTAAGAGTGGGGATGGAGTCTAGCTTGTCAATCAGATCATAGCCAATGAGCCCTCTTGTGGGCATGGCCTTCTCCTGAGAATTCTGGGAAATTCGGTACTTCCTCCTTGGAGGCGGGAGACACTTCTCTCTCTCTGCCATTCCCTGGGAGACATTGCAGCTGACAAGACACATGGAACCATGCTAGTGCCCTAAGTTGGAGAAGCCACATGGACCTACCCTGATGACACCAGACCGCTGAAGCCGGAGAAGGTATGTAGAGACCCCTGCCAGCGCTGAGATTCTTACAATGCCACTGGATCCAAAGACTTTCTACTCACTGGCATGTTCAATTGCTCTTGTATATAAATCTCTTTCTTATACACATATGTGTTTCATGGGTTTGTTCCTCTAGTCTACCCAGACCAACAGTCAGTATCGATTCAATGACAGTCAGTTTGGTTTGGATTTTGTTTTTTGGATCCACCCTCAAGGTTTAGCTCAAATTCAACCTCTTCATCCAAAATGTCCCTCCTCCTTGAACCCCATTCTTATCCCCAATCCACTTATCTCTGTAAGTACTACTTAAAGACTCTTATCGTGCATTGGCTTACACTGTCCTATCTTTCCTACTAGATTATCTGCTCCTTGGAGCCAAGGGTGTTGATTTCAATAGGCTAACAGTGTGGCCTAGGATTAGGTCTAGTTCAAAAGCCAGCTCCCGGTCTCTTGGCTGAAATGCTTGGAGCAAGCATTTCCTTCTGTAGGCTTGATTTCATTCTCTGCCACTGTGTTAGCCTGGGTAGACTAGAGAAACAAATTCATAAACACTCATATGTATATCAGAAAGAGGTTTATGTACAAGAGCAATTGAATATTGAGAAAACATCTCAGCCCAGTCCAGATCAAGTCCACAAGTTAAGCCCACATATCTGATACCAATCTATAAAGTCCTCTTCAGACTGATGAAATACATGCAATGATGCTGAATGCAGGAGGATCACAGTCCAGTGGGTTGGACGTTTTGTGGATCTAGTGGTGTTGTGAGCATCTCAGCGCTGGCAGGGGTCTCTACGTGGCTCTTCTGGCTCCAGAGGTCTGGTTGCATCAGGGTAGTAGGTCCATGGGCCATATAGTGCCATGTGTCTTGTCAGCCTCTCAGGGAGTGAGCCGAGAGAGAGTCTCTCCCACCTCCAAGGAGGAAAATGCCGGAGTTCCCAGAATTCTCAGGAGAAGGCCATGCCCACACAGAAACCTTATTGGCTATGACCCGATTGACAGACTAGACTCCACCCTTTACTCTTATTCCTTTCAAGTCCCAGACTGACACCAGGTTATGTAACTACCACAGCCACCCAGGGAGACTTGTGGTGCCCACTGATGGGGCGGTTAGAGCACTGAGGAGGTCATCCACGTAAAGCACTCTGCATACCACTTTGTGGGTAATAGGTGCTGGGCGAATGTCAGCTATTATTCTTGGTACACATTTCTGAGTCTCAGTCGCCAAACATAGGACGTGTACCACTAAATAGACATTTGGGGAGTAAATGAGTCTTGGTGACTCTGAAGGCAGAAGGGGCCCTCGAGGCAGAAAAGCCTTACATGCTCCAATTCTTTATTGGACCCCCACAAATCCTCCTCTGTACCAATGTTCACAGGGGTCTGACCGAGGCAGGGCATCTGCTTTGTCCAGAACGCATTTGTGCTTAGACGCACTGCACACACAGAAACAGGTGATCTGGGGCGGATGGCTTCGTTGGCTACTTGCTCAGGGTTCTCCATAGGCACCCTAGACCACAGGGTCAAACTGCCTCTGTTTGACATGTTTGACATGTTTCCAAGGATGTAACTCTTCCCAGGCAGAGAATGCCTCCTCTTCCTCTCGAGCCCACTAGCACCTCTTTAACAAGGCTTCCTTCTCCCAAGCCTCTCCCTGGGGCACCCCCCATCCCCGTTC
Organism: Echinops telfairi; assembly: GCF_000313985.2. NCBI lineage: Eukaryota > Metazoa > Chordata > Mammalia > Afrosoricida > Tenrecidae > Echinops > Echinops telfairi. Next base: position 16,234,474 of record NW_022111324.1, read on the forward strand.
TGATGTCCCGCAAGCCACCCCCACCTAGCTCTCCTCAGGGTTTGAATTTGTTCAGCTCTCCTGCTGGGAAGCCTTCTCACACTGTATTTGGTGCCCCCCATCTTCTCCCTTATGCCATCCCCCTGGTGAGACTGCCAACTCTGTATGGGCCGGGCCTTCGCTGCATAGCTCACGGCGATCCCTCTCATTTTTAATAGAGTCCCTGAGTGAGTGAGTAAAAGACTTTCAGGGGAAACATTCCTATCCTAAAGTCTCCCTAATATTGTGAGCAGGCTTTTTGCTCTGGGTGCCCCATTCAGCCAGAGGGTGGGAGGTGAGCTGGTTCACAGTAGGGCTGCTTGGAAAGAAGAGGCTGGCAGGGAGGACACCCACAGGAAATAAGCATGATCCGGGGATTGTCACCGAGTTTGCCCATACTCATGATTGTCAACGTTAAAGGGAGGAGGAGGCCAAGGACCCCTGAAGTGCTCTAAGTCTCACGTTTAGCTAGGAATGCACCCCCAAATTGGGCCTGGGTCTCTGGACACAAAGTCTCTTCCCTCAGCAGTAATGTGCTCTTTTGATTTCTGTTCTGTTCGGGAATTCAGAGATTTTCCTTTCATCTCTCTTAAAATGTTAGGGGTGAGGTGGGAGTCACCCCAATGAGATTAGGAAGAGCAGATAGATACCCTCTGCGCATTATCTGGCTCCAGACCTGCTCATCCGGAGAATTCTGCCATCAACCATTTACATTTATGCTGCCTGCTTCTTGAATGAGGTTTTTCTCTGTTTTACTTTGTTAGTGTTGTTAGTTTTTCTTTTGTTTCTATGGTTTTCTGTATATGAAGGTCTGGTTGCATCAGGGTAGTAGGTCCATGGGCCATATAGTATATACATAATTGGTAAATATATAGAGGATTGGTAAATATATAGAGATGACAACTGGATTAATAGTTTCTTGGGGGTATGGTAGGGGAGGTTGGGGGGAAATGGGGAGCTAATAACAATGAGTACACGAAAGAAGAAAATGTTCTAAAAGTGATTGTAGTGAGATTACATAACACTTCTTAATATGATGGAAATCTTAAATTGTATGCTGTGAATTAAAAGCTAATAAAGCCATTAAAATAACATAAAAGTATGTGGAAAAGGGAAAAAAGAAATTTGCTTGTATAGAATTCCCTTCCATGATGCCCAATAACTGCCACTGGCCCCAGATTTACATGCCAATACCTCTTTTTTTTAAAATTTATTTTATTGGGTGTTCATACAATTCTTATCACAATCCATCCATCCATTGTGTCAAGCACATTTGTACATTTGTTGCCATCATCATTCTCAAAATATTTGCCTTCTACTTGAGCCCTTAATATCAGCTTGTCATTTTCCTCCTCCCTCATTAACCTATGATAATTTACATATTATTAATTTTTCATATCTTACACTGTCCAACGTCTCCCTTCACCCACTTTTCCGTTGGGATGGACGTTCATGGCCAATGCCTCTTAATGTATCTCTGACATAGTCAGCCGTGCTATCCACAGTCTTGGGAGTCAGTATGCCATTGTTAGGTGCCTTGAGCCAGTTGCCTCAACATACAACAGAACAAACACCAAAGGGCTTGTGTCGCACTTCACAGTCTCTCCCATGTTTGAGCTCATTGTTGCAACCACTGGGTCAATCCATCTCCTTAAGGGTCTTCTTCTTTTTCACTGAACTCTATTTTGCCAAATATGATGTCCAGGGGCCTGTCCCATCCCATCTAATAAACTGCTTGACAATATGTTATATATATATGTATATATACACACATACACACACACGCAGACATACATGTGTACATATGTATACATATTTACTTAGGCATGTAAATATGTGTTTATGTATATACACACTATACATACACATGCATACATATACACATGTGTGTATATATACATGTGTGTATATATTACACAAAACAAAACAAAGCTCCCAAAGTAACAATCACAAAGTAAAATAGAAAGAAACCTGTGTATATAGATGTGTGAGCATGTGTCTTTATATATAACAAAAACCATAAACTCATAATCACAAAGTAAATCAGAAAAATCTGTGTGTCTATATGTGTGTATACATGTGTATAGATGCACACATATATACATACATATATGGTATACATACTTATTTTTAGAAAATGAGTGTGTTGATAGCTAAAGGGAACAATAGACCCCTAAGGTGGAGCTTAGTTGATCACCAAGGGACAGGTTAAGAAAAGTGCGAAATACAAGTTCCAAAGATCTTTGTGTCCAGGTGACAATTGACTCACCATAGCATGGTGCCCTTCTTTCTCGGGAAAGAATGACCCTGCAAGTGAAGCCTCCTGTCTCTAGGTCATCTGGCTGCTCTCGGATTTCCAGAGAACTGTGAGGGGGCTTAGAAACATTTGTGGAATAATGGAGTTAAAAGATGATGGGTTTCTTTGGGAAAGTTTTGAAGCCTCCTTGTATCAGAAAGGGAAACACTCAGGTGTGCCTTTGGGGTCTTATCTTAAGTTTGGCCAGAGGTATTGATGTTCTGACAACAAGGAGTTAAACCTGATTTGCAGTAAGAACTTTGGGGGAGGAAGAGACCTCTATTTACCTAAGAAAGCTCCCCAAAGCATCCAATATTGGCACGCTTGCCTTCTATGATTCCCAAGTCAGCCCTAGTAATCCTTCTTGATGATTTCTATTTCTTCTCAAATAACCTACAACTGTGAAAAACAACAGGGTGAACCTTCTGCCCATTCTGACTGTAAAGCATCCCTTCCCAAGTGCCAGGCAAGCTGAAGAGCACAGAGGCAAGAACTGTACCAGAACCGGAGGCTGCGGGGAATATGCCAATGGGAACAGTGGGGACCCTGTAGGAGGTTGCACCGCTCTGGGCTGGGGGTGGGTGAATGCATCCTGGCACTGGTTCACATTGGGTTTGCCAGCAGTATCTGGAGGGGAGGCAGTGGAGGCTGCCCCATTGGTGGTGAACAGAACTCCCAGAGGCCTTAGTGCATGACTGGTTCTCTATGCCCTGTATGCCCTGCAGGCCTGTATGCTCTGCAGTTGTGGTAGGATGTGAGAACTACCCTAAGCAGTGGCTCCCCTTGGGAATTGCGACTCTGTTCTTCCCCCAAGAGAATGTTTGTGCTGGTATGAAGGGGATCCCCATTACTTCCTGCCCATCCTGCCAGCACAGATAATGACTAGCTGTCTGGATCGGAAGCTCTCAATGGAGACTGTTTCTCACCTGTATAGAGAGCCAGGTTCAGCGATCAGCAGAAGCTGCAGGGGGTTCTAGAGTATCTGCCCCCACTCCCAAACCCGCACATCTCCCCACAAGCTAAATGGTCTGAAACAAGAACAAGACCAGGGAAGTGATGCTCATCTTCTCTCTCCCCTTACTGGGCATCAATAGGTGAGCAGGGCAGTGGTGTTTCCGTGGCAGACTTTGCACCGTGCATGAAGGGGAGCCAGGTTTGCTTCGCAGCCAGGGTCCCTCATGGGCAGCCACCACCTGCCCATCAGTGGAGGCTTTGGTGTTGCTATGACGCTCCAGACTAAGATGAATCCACTTCTGAAACACCTCCAAGGAAAACCCTAGGGATGGCAACAGTGAACCCAAAGGTCCAATCATGAGTTGGGGGCCCCCATGTTACAGAAATGAACCCACACAAGGAGGAAGCAACTGTGAAATTGCTGTTTCCAGGCCAGTCCACAGACCTCCTCCCCTTCTGCTGCCCCTTCAGCACTCAGCTGACTTCCCCTCTCCTCTGCCCCTGGAGGCTAATGACTTCAAGGTGGGATCTGACCTCCCAAAGTCACCTACTTGGATGGCCTGATTCTTTTACTGCAAATGAACCCTTCTCTGTCCCCAATCCGGATGCAAGGTCCATTCCCCACTGCACCTCTCAGTCAGTACTTGAGAGGGACGCAACTAGGAAATAAATCAAAGTGAAGGAATGTATGTGACTTCTAATACCCAAAGCCATTAAGTCAATTCTGACTCACAGTGACCCTATAAAGGGTGTCTGAGGCTTTATAAACCTTTAAGGGAGCAGACAGCTCCCATCTTTTCTCCAGGGAGCTCCTGGTGGGTTTGAACCACTAACCTTGCCGTCAGCAGCCCAATACTGAGAAATCCATTTCTTCACATAGTCGCCAGTTGCTGTGAAGTTGATTCTGACTCATGGTGACTCCATGTGTCTCCGAGTTGAACTGGATTCCATGGGAATTTTCAATGCCTGCTCCCTCGGAAGTAGATCAGCAGGTGGGTTTTCCCAAGGGGCCTCTGGGTAGACTTAAACCTCCAACCTTTATGTTAGCAGCTGAAGGCATTTTCATCATCCAGGGCCTCCCCTAACATACTAAAGTCCCATTTATCAGTTAATAATCATACCTCTTGGGTATAATTTGAGACGTACGCAGCAGGAGGAGTGAGTGCAGTATCACGAATGGGCAGAGTGTAAAATGCCAGGAGTTCAATCTCACTGTTTTCCTTTAACGTGTGCCTGGAATTATTCTTTTCTCTAGTCTTCCATTTGCCCACATGTAAAACTTGCTCTGCCCGCCTCACAGGGTGATGTAAAAATCAAAAGGGTATCATTTGTGGGAAATGGATTTGGTTCTGTGAATTCACAGCTATCTGAAAGGGATCATTTGATTCAGAAAGACCTGGGTTCAGGTTCTACCACTGCATGCTACTTACTAGTTGGGTGACTTTAGGAAACCCAAGCTCTCTTGAGACATTCTTCCTTCATCTGTAGAAAATCACAATGAAACCTATCATATAAGAGAACTTAGAGAACTAAATGCAATTTTAACTATATATAGCTAGCAGCCCTGGTAATGTAGTGGGTTACATGTTGGGCTGCTAACCACCAGGTCAGCAGTTTGAAACCGGCAGCGGCTCCACAGGAGGAAGATGAGACTTTCTATTCCCATACAGTTACAGTGTCTGAAACCCATAGGGGCAGTTCTACTCTGATCTAAAGAGTTGCTATCAGTCAGAATTACTTGATGGCAGTGAGTTTGGTTTTTATAGATAGCTGCTGTCAGTCTTCAGTGCAGCCATGACAGCCAGAACTCCCAGGGCCTCCCCTCTTTCTGGATCTCACAAGTTTCTGCCTTCAACAGGGTGCAGCCCTGCCACTTTCCTATCGCTCCCTAGTCGTGAGATACTTGCATTTCCCTTCTCTGCTGACTTTCTACTTTACACAAGTTCCAGCTACTGCCCGTCTGACCGTAACAGTTATCGGTATTACCCCACTGATGAGTAAGATCCATCCTGCAGCCAAGTTAACTTAACGGGGGCTTCTTAGCATTTTCACCAACAGAGGTGTTCTTAGGAAAGACTACTTTTTCTGTTGGAGAGAGTCGCTGAAGAGGACCGGCTGAGAGGAAGCTATGCTGTGGGAGAGCCCCAGGTCCTTCTCATCGCAGGAGGAGTAATGGAGGCCCAGAAGGGCAGCCCACAGAGAACTCATCAGATGCCCTGTTGGTCTGAAGGAGCCAGAACTGCTGGGCGATGTGCCCTGGGATCTAGCCAAGGGCTCTCAAATTGTGCCCAAAAGCCTCATGGTATGCAGGCTCAGAAGGGCAGTAATCAGTAGGCACGGCACTGTTTCCAGCACCCTGCTGGCTGATGCAGTGTATGTGGGGACCACGCTCTGAGAAATGCTGCATGTTTCTAGGGCTCATCCTCACGAGGGATCCCAGTGCTGTGATTCAGGATGGGAGAGCCTTTCTAGGGTCCCTAAAGCCTCTGAACTCTGAGCCTGAGTGGAAAGGCTAAGTGTCAAAGGACTTTGGGAGTAGGGAAGCTCCACGCATAAGCAGTTAAGCCCCTCAACGACTCGTGGCAATATTGGAAGGTGGAACCCACCCAGATGGGCCTGGGAAGAAAGGTTACAGCCTTAAAGCCCCTCTGGGGCCGTTCTATAATAAGAACAACCTTGGAAACCACGTGGGCTGAGCGGGTCCCTGGGACTCTGGGTTTGGTCCTTGTGACAGCCACCTGGTAACTGAAAAGGGAAGATGAACAAATCCCTTCCCATGTTGGAGAAGAACAGCTCTACAGGGTTCCCATGGTGTCCCTGGGTGGGGATGAATCTTGGTCAACATTTAGGTTAATAGACCAGCAGCCATGGGGTCATAATGGTAACCTCAAGGTCAGCAGTTCGAAACCCACCAGCCTCTCCAAGGGAGAAAAAACGAAGCTTTCCTCTCCCATAAAGAGTTACATTCTGGGAAAGTCACTGGGGCAGTTCTACCCTATCCTGTAGGGTCGCTGTGAATCAGAATGGACTCAATGGTGGTAAGTCATGAGTCCAGCAGCCCAGCTTGTGAACGCCACCCCGGGGACCTCAGGGAGGAGAAATCGAAGAGGATATGAAAACTCGCTAGGGACAAACTTCACAGACAGCACTGTGCAGGCTTGCTTGATGCTGAATGGAGATGGGAAGGGGGCCCTGTAGTCCCCAAAGGCAATGCCAAATAAGAAAGCAGAGGAACTGCCGATTCATTTAATTTGTCTATCAGATCCCCTCAGACCTGCAGCTGGGCTTCCTGAGACCATCAAGGTCAAGTCGTAGAGAACGCTTATCTACAGGACTGTGCAGGAAACAAAAGAAATCTCATTTTCTCTTAAATTTAATTTTACCCTGTGCTCTGAGAGTGCGATCCTATCAGGGCTGGAGTGTAATAGCCCAGTTGGAGTGGATCAGATTGGATTTTCCATCGCATCCGCTAGTGCCCATGTGGTAAGCCGCATCAGGCCCCAGCTGTCTGCTACGCTCAGGGGCTCTGATAAGGAAGGTGCAGACTCGGCTCCTCTCTGTCTCCAGCAGCTGAGCGCGTCGTCCCTTGCCTGTAACACATGGTCAGCAGGACCAACACACTGCAAGCGCCCTACAGATCCCAGCTCAGATCTTTCGATTAGAAGCTCCCATGGGAAGCTGAGTTGTCCTAAAGTTTTCTCAGATGGAGGAGTGAGGCAGCTCACCGCCCTCTCCGGGCTTCCAGGCCTAAGCAGGTCTGTCAGGGCGAGGTGGTTACCTTGGAGAGCAGCCCGCGAACCTAAGAAATGCAGAATGTGATGGAGGGACTGCGGAGAACAGCAGAATGCTGGGATGGCCAATGCATTTTGATCACGGAACCCATTTCTCCTGCTGTAGAGGGCGGGGGACGGGAGAGTGGGGAAGGGCTTGGAGCAGCTGCGGCCAGGCACTGCTGACCAGAGCACTGGAGCAAGGGACTGGAGAAAAGACTACAGAACCCGCCCACCTGTAGAAACGTCAGTTAGCACTGCGACGCCCAAAGCAACACCAGGGTCAAATTGCCCAGGTTGAGATTTAGAAGCCAAGAATTTTACGTGTTGGAAATAGAGTTAGAGGCAAGTACCAGGTTGATCAGAGTAGCCTTGAGGTGTTCAAAGGGCACCTTATTGTTGGAAGAGGTCCTTGGGCAGCACGAGCAGCTTGTGCTCAATTACCAACCGCGAGGTTGGATCCACCCTGCGGCACCGTGAAAGAAACCAATCATCACAGCCGAGGAAGCCCGATGGGGTAGTTCCACTCTGTAACACGTGGGGTCTCTCTGGATTGGGACTGAGTCCAAGGATAGAGGTGTTGTCTGGGGGTCCTTAGTTGACAGGCTAGGGTAGTTGCTCTCATTAGGAGGGTAAATGACTTGAAATACATATATAGCACGTATCGAAAATAACAGTGGCAATAGTGAACACCCAGTTCCTAATTAGGTAAATCATGTATTAACAACTCTTTAAGCTGAACTTCAGACACATAGAAAGTCCTTGGAGGGGGACTTTCAGACACAGGACAGCCCAGACGAACCTTGATTATACACAGCACTTGAAGGCCTCCTCGGGGCGTCCACTAAAGCACATGGCCAGGTCTAGGAACAAGGGCTTCCCAGCAGAAGACACAATGGTGCCTGGCTCCCCTGGCCTCTGAGCACACTGCGGAAGAGCAGTAAGGCTCCGTCGCTAGACATTGCACCTCCATGGAGCCTGGTAAAGGAAGCGCTCCTCAAATCACAGCTTAGTCAGGCAGTGCCCCGCAGAAGCAAACCACCGTTGAAAAAACACAGTGCTGCTTTTCCCCCCATGTGATAATCATATCATTGCTATCGTTCGTTCTTATCGAGTTGGCTTTGACGCATGGTGACTTGAATGAAACGGTGCTCAGTCTGGATGACGGTTGGCATGGTTGAGTGGCTGTCGTTGTGTCAGTCATGCCATTGAGGGTTTCTGGGTTTTGGCGGATCTACCAAGCATGATGTCTGCTTCTGGTGACTGTGTAAGTATGATCATGGCAACCATCGTTTTTTCAAGTGATCACATTGCATGTGCTTCGCTATTAGTCCTCCAACACCCTCGTGAATGAGGCTTCTGGTCATGCCTCCACTCATCCCTCTCTCCTTCACCCCTCCCTGCTGCTCTTTCCTTCTTTTCTTTGCTCGCAGACAGGAGGGTTCGGGACTCTTTTTTCAAATAAAAACGTGCAGGGGTTTAAGGACTCCCTTTCCTACCATGATATTTAGCTTCATTCTTAGGCCTCTTTTTAATGACTAAAACACAGCCTTTCGTAGCTGTCAGCGCCATTTCACACTAAATTTACGAGCACTCCTAACTCAACCCGATAGCTCAGCTCTGCTAGCCAAACAAAGGTATTCTGGATGGCTTTCTTAATTCTCACCAAAGGAGAGGGTCAGGACAGAATCCAGCCCCCTGCATGGTCAACTGGCACAGCACAGGGGTCATCTGCTATTCTGGAGAGAATCACTCATCTCTGGCTCATCCAATTAGCAAAAAATATTTCAAAACTGATACTGTACAGGCCTAGGAAGGATGGAGGGAAATTGGTATTTTCAAATGTTTATGATGGAGGCAATTGCCTTTATGAGATGTGACCTAAGA
>NW_022111324.1:16245916-16274967 GCF_000313985.2 Echinops telfairi
GCCCTGGCCCCAAAGTCTATTTTTGATACTCCCTTGGGGCTTCCTTGCTCTGCTCCCCTTGCTGTTCTGTTGCACGCCCTTAGTGTTTTGCCTTGGTGTGGTGAGGTCATATTGGGCACAATTCCCACACTGTGTCCCCAGTGTTGTTCCCTGTAGGGCTATGGGTCACTGAGGGATGTCGTGTCTCATAGTGGGGTAAATTGTAAAACTTTATCAAGGGGACCTTGTGAGAAGAAATCAGCCCTCACTACAGGAACATTGGTGATTACACGTGGGGCTGCCAACCGCAGCAGTTTGAAACCATCAGCCAGTCCACGGGAGCAAGGCGGGTCTTTTCAGTCCACAGAAGAATTCCAGTCTCGGAATTCATAGGTCACCATGAGTTGGAATTGCCTCAATGGCAGGGAGTTGGGTTTGTTTGAACCTCACCTATAAGAGAGCTGATCCACTTTTCAAACACAGAAGGGCGAGCACCTTTGGCCACAAAGTGAAAAAGGGCTTTGGCAAGGGTGTTTGGCAGAGCTGAAGGTTAGAGATGGTGTGAGTAGGGCCGGTTCTTCTCAGTCCCCAGGCTGTCCTGACCTGCTGACTGAAATGGAGAACAAGAGCTGTATTGGCAGTAAGCTGAAACCTTTTCCTGCATGGTTCTGGTGAAAAGGTGGGGGAAGATACAGAGAGACTTCACCTGTGAGTAATTGTGAATAGGATTCCCTGGAGTGCCATCCTGCTGCGTATAAAATGAGCCCCCTGAGAAGCAGGAGGTGGAATCATTAACAGAAAGAGCCAGGAGTGGAGTGCCACCGCTAGACCCTAGATTCCTGCGCAGTGAATCTCTTGGATCCAGAAGACGATGACAACGTCAGAGGAGCAGCAGCAGAGCCAGAAGACAGAACGTGGAGCCGAGTGATGGACATCCTAACCCAGGGACCAAGGACAGCCCAATGTTATACAGGAGCCTGGCTTGCAAAGCAGGCGCCTCTGGGCACTTATGGGGAAGCTGGGCCTGCTGATCCCTGAGTGTCTTTGGTCTGAGGCTTTCTGGCATTGGGTGCCTCTGGGCTTAATTCAGAGAGCTGGGTTTGCTGGCCCTCCGAGTTGGAGCTGCATGCCCTTGGTGGAGGCTTTCAGTGGAGTGGGGTGCCTCTGGGCATTTATGAGCAGACCTGAAAGACCTAATTTATAACATGTCCTAATAAATGACTATCCTGAGCATCTCTCACTGGCATTACAGTGTGCTCATAAATAAATAAACCTTTATCGTGAACTTTGTTTGTGGATTCTGTGTAGTCATTGCAATGGATATTAGAACCTGGAGATGTAAAATTAGAACACTCATTGGAACAACTCCATCTTACTTGACAGAGGACATAAAACGAGATGGTAAGTTTATGACTTGGCCATGACTACACAGATGTACAGGGCAATGCTAGAAGTCAAATCCCAAGCATTGGGTATCCATGGTTGAAACCCAGAACTTCTGACATTGAATTGTTACCGTGTTACTACATTATGCTGCCTCCTGTGAAAAATAGGCTGATTTGTGTCCTCACAGAGACATAGAATCCTGGGAATAGTTGTTGGTTATCTACCTCCTAGAGGGAAGACATCCGCGCCGTACCCTAAGCATGTCTTCACACAAACGATGTCGGCTCTCTAGAAGGTCCTCCTCTCCTTGACCACTTTCAACAACTCACTACTCACCTCCAGACTGAGCTCCGCTTCCTAAACTGAGTTTGAGACATCTTCCGGTTTTGTGTATTTTAAAACTTGGCTCACGCAGAATTGTAATTTTGTGTGTGTCTGGTAAGTTCCACTTGTCTACAAGGATTTTAAGAATAACATCACGTATTCATTTGTGTCCCACCAAGCCTCGCACAGTGCCTGACCCAGATGCTGCTCCACACATGTTTTATGAGCAAGCCAATGGTAAGCTAAACACAAGTGGATGAATGAATACTACCGCCCAGCTCCCCTATGGCAGTGCAATCAAATTTCTTTCTGATGAGACGGTTTAAGCCGGCAAAAACTCCATGGAAATCAGAAAATATAAATTTCCAGAAGAGATTCAGAGTTCAGCTTTGAGATGCCGCCCCAGATGTGATGGTGAATCCAAGATGAGAGGCTGAGCCCCTACCTTCCAGACAAAGGTAGCTCAGGTGCTCTCCCAGGGCCCTTGGCTTGACTGGACCTTTGGAACCCCAGTGGGATGCTGCAGTGGAGGGGACGCAAAAGGACCATGGATTGACTAGATGGATTGCCCTTTAGTGTCCTCACAGAGTTGTGATTTAGCCCCATTCCTTCAGGCAGGGTCCTGCCTCTAGTCTAGTGAAGACAAGACCAGGACTGTCACACCAACCGTGGACATTCTCAGCCTAGCGTGACAGCAGCTGGGCTCTGAGTGGCTGGATATTATGGACTGAATGGTGACACTCCGCCCCTCCCCCCAATGATATATTGAAGTTCAACCCTCGGTACCTGTAAACATGACCTTGTTTGGAAAACATCTATAAACATGATGCAGTTAGGTTAACACAAGTTCATACTGGAGTATAGTGGGTCCTAAGCCAATATGACTGGTGTCGATTAAGAGAAGCTACATGGAAACAGAGGAAGCCCAGCAACGTGATTAGAGAAGCAGAAGAAAGGCAAGGAATGCCAAGAATTGCTAAGTTAGGGGAGAGGCGTGGAGGGTTCCTTTCCCAGAGCCCTCAGAAAGAACCAGCCGGGTTGATAGCCTGATTTGACATCTAGGCTCTAGAACTATGAAACAATAAACTACCTATTTGTGGTGCTTTGTTTTGGCAGCTGTAGGAAACCAAGACACTGGGCCACTTGCAATACCCGAGACTCCTCGCGAGCAGGGCATCACTCTGTTGTTCTCAGCAAGCTCCGATGTGAAGTCACAGAGCATGGCAGGCACTCACTTGAGCCCACTAGGACATTTAGTGGCCACTGCCTGGCACCCAATAGGTGTTTGAAAAGTCTCTGCTGAGTGAGTGAATGAGAGAAGAACAAAAGAAAATAAATAAGTTCATCTTTTTGAAATCCACAGCCTATTCTCCCTCGGACATTGCTCCCATTTCGCTTTATCAATACAAATGCCACACATCTTCCCAGGCCTGCTTCAAACCTACATCATTCATGGTTCCCTAACAATCGACTTCAGCTCACTACATATGTCACTGACAGGCTTTTCTGTATTGCTCATATTTTAATAGGTTTATGGATTGTCTTCTTAATTAGACCCTATGCATCTTGGAAGCCAAGACTTTGTCTTATATTCTGTGGCACAGTGAATTATTTTAGTCTTTGTAACTCCCACCAAATGACTGGGTGGAACCGAGCAAATAGGCTTTAGGAAGCTTTAAGGTCGCTTGGTAGACTGGACAGTTTGGCCATCCCACCAGATTTTAAAGGAACCAACTCAGAGCAGAAAAGGGAGGTCGTATTTCCAGCAAGAAATAAGAACCAGGAGGTAACCTGTCTTTCGGAACCTGGGATCCTATATGCTGAGTCTTCTCAGTCCAAGAGCCCGAGAACAGTGATGCCAGAGGAACAGCCACAGAACAAAGAGCATAAGCCGGAGACAGGCTTCCGGGCCGGAGACTGACTGGTGTGGTGGAATGCCTACGCTTCCTTGATGGAGGAACTCGCTGGATTTGTTGACCTATGGAGCTAGACTGGGGCTTATGGCAGAGTGGAATGCCCTTTGGACATTGATTGGCTCTGCTAAATGAGCTCTGTAAGACTGCCCCGGCAGGGCAGAGGTCAAGGGGCCGGGCGGCTCAGAGGCTGAGGAACAGAGGGAGGTATGCCTGTGGGGCATGATAAAAAGGTGAGTTCCTGACTGAAGAACTGGATCCTAAATATCTCTAGTCTGAATTGTAACCTGTTACCTTCCCGAATACACCCCACCAGCATGAGTCATGTCCGTGAGTTCAGTGGGGCCACAGCAATGAATGTTTGAACCCCGAAGAACATGAGAGAGTGCTTTAGGAAGGACAGTTGGGGTGGGGTGGGGGGAGTTTGGAGAGGGGAGGTCTGGCTGACCTTCTCATAGAAATCAGCTTGCCTGATGTTGATTTTCTTTTCTCTTCCCCTTGTGAAGTCAGAGGCGGTCAGACTCTGCCGCCATGCCATCCCCATACCATCTTTACGTGTTTCATTAGTTTATTTGTTTGTTTGTCCAGTCCTGCTAGCATGGAATAAAAACCTGGCAATCTAATTCTGAAAAATCAGCCAATAAAATCCCTATGAATCCTAATGCTTTCGATCTAATCCTGTTGTGCATGGGGCTGCCATGGCTCAAGGCTGACTGACTGGCAGCTAACAACCAAAAACCCCCAATGACTGGCACCTTTCGTCCCTAAAAAATTCCAGGAGAGAAGATAGTAAAAATTAGAGAGCCAGAGGAATTGTGGGAAAGAAAGAAGGAATGAGATAAGAGGGTTTGGTGGCAAAGGGAAAAAAAACATGTTTTGTACATTCTAGCTTATGCTAAAATTAAAACAGAAAACGGCTTTCAAGATGGCATATAATTATAATTAATTAAATATTCTGTTCCCTAAATTATTTCATTACCAAGACTTCCTACAGCCTTGGCGTTTATGTAATCGTAAATGCCATAAACATTAGGTAAATGTGTGGCCTCCGTGGAGCGCCCATATTGTACATGGAGCCGGGGCCAGGACAGAGGCTGAGAGAAGAGCAGAGAGTCAGCCAGAGGTCTTCCTGTGTGCCACTCGGCAGGGATCTTTGCCCCTGAATGGCAGCGAGGAGTGAGGGAAGGCGGAGGAAATTAGAGAAAGACAGGAGAATGAATGTGCCAAAGACAAGGCGTGGGTGCAGCATGGGAGAATGGAATGGATGAGTGGAACAAACCCAAGTTCAGTCCAGCACAGAAAACTGTGAGCTGAGCGGACCTTCCTGACTCTCTTTAACCAACCATATTGCTTTGTTAGCTGCCACCCCGTAGGCTGACCAGACCTGCACCTTCCCCGTGGTTCTTGCAGATCTAGCCCTTGGGCTCCATAGGGTTTTCATTGGCAGATTTTCAGAAGCAGCACTCTACGCCTTCCTTCCTTAGTCTCCGTTGAAACCTGTTCAGCCATCATAGCAACATGTAGCCTTCACTGATAATCCAGTAGGTGCTGTGCATGAAGTGCACTGGCTAGAATTGACCCAGGTGGGAGGTGAGAATTCTACCACTGAACCACCAATGAACTGGTGTAACAACAATCACAAGGCCTACCCCAATGAGGTCTCTATGCAGATGAAGTAAGGTAACATATGTAAATGAGCAGTGGCTGTTAATTCTCTGCTATGATTTTGAAAATCATTTGTTGTGTACATTGGGGGCGGGGAGGAAGTTGGGAAGGAGTGCCGGGCAACCCGCCCTTGCCTTCCAATTCCCTTGAATGATTGTCTCTCTGCTCGGATGAAGTGGATCCTGGTGATACTCTTGTTTCACTCGTCACCCGCCGCCCTCTTCCCTTCATTCCATCCATCCAGCTGCCTGACAGCGCTTATCCCACTTCTCCAACAGCCTTGCCCTTTGTCTCACCTGTGGATCTCTCTACCTTGTGTGCTGAGCCATCTGTTCTGCTGATGGGCCTTCATCTTCTTTCGCATGTTGTTTTCTTGGCTAAATTATTGTCTGTCTCAGATAAGCGGTTTATCTCAGTAACCCAAGCGTATGTGAAAAGTGGAATGAATCCCAGATGAAGTCCAAGTATACACTGAGGTGAAAGGCTAAGGTAAGTGCTGGTTGGGACTTAGCATATAGGGAGCGAAAGAGTCGCGGACCTGAAATATTAGAGTTGGAAAGGGCCTGACATATCCCCAATCCTCCCTTCACCATCTTATGTCACAGATGTACAAACTAAGGACGGTAATGAGAAACGGCTGCTTTTGCTCATGGGACTCAAGCATAGCCGGGCTCAAAGTCAGTTTCCTCTTCCCAGCTGATTCTCCTCTTTTGGGATATCCTTCTGTCTTTCATGTCAAGCTTTAAGTTTATAGGGTGCTACTTACCCACCCCTCCCCGTCATACCATGGTGGCATGGTTGCCATGATAATGAAAGCTACGTCCATGGTATTTCAAATGCCAGGCAAGTCACCCATGGACGGCAGGTTTCAGTAAAGTTAATACTTCAAGGCAGACCAGGAAGAAATATCTGGTGGTCTACTTCCAAAAACTAGCCAGAAAAAGTCTTTGGATCACAATCAAACTTGCTCTGGACATATCACCCGCAGAGATCAATTACTGGAGGATGGCAGCGTGTTTGGGAAGCAGACGGTCAGTGAAGGCATGGTAGATCCTGGATGAAATGGATTGGCTCAGTAGATGCCGTGAGGACTTGAACAGATGGCGGAGAGGACGGCGCTGGACTGGGTGATGTTTCATTCTGCTGCTCGCAGGTTGACATAAAGCGGAAGGGAAAGCAGCTAGCAACAGCAGTTCTTCATCCACAGACACTTGTACAAACCTCAAAAAGAAGTTGCCAGAGTTGTATGCTGCCTCATCACCTCTCATTCTGTCAGCGCAGGTGTACCCACTCTAATGCCCACTAATGCCATTGCTCTGTACCGAGCCTCTGCTTGGGGGGGGTGCAGGGGGGACTAGTGAGTCTAACAATGGGCACAGGGCTAGTACCTTATTTCCTTAGACCAGTGGTTCTCCACTTTCCTCATGCCGTGACCCTTTAAGACAGTTCCTCGTGTTGTGGTGACCCCCAACCATAAAATTATTTTCATTGCTACTTCATAACTATAAGTTTGCTATTGTTATGAATCATAATGTAACTATATGATATGCAGGATATAGTTTCATTATTACAAATTGAACATAATTAAAGCATAGTGATTAATCACAAAACAATATGCAATTATATATTGTGAAATATTTATTTCTAATTACAAATAAATGGAATTTTGTTTTGAAGCATGGTATAGCATGGGTAACAATCTTCACGCCAGGTTAGTCATATGTGGGCATATCTGCGTGTGGGCAGACCCGCCTGGAGACAGATAAAGGAGCAGTGTCTGGGTTCCTAAGACCATTGGAAATATGTGTTTTCCTATGGTCTTAGGTGACCCCTGTGAACGGGTTGTTCGTCCCCCAAAGGGGTCACAACCCACAGGTTGAGAACCGCTGCTTTCAACCATCTATAAGATGTAACTGCAGAAAGCAAGAGGCCTGCCTGATCCTCACATATACCGACCCTAAAGGTATGTGGCAATGTCATCCTGTAAGAAACCCATCCCAGCACCCACTGGAGCTTATTCAGAATTTACCCTGACTTAGAAGTCGAGATCCAACCTGGGCACAGATGAAGGCTATTCCACTTTGAGTGGCCTGGCGAGTTCCCTCTTGAATATGCTCACTACTATGTGGGGAAACCAGAGGATTGCTAATTTTCCCTTCAAACTTCATCCTGGGGCAATGGATGATCTCTAGAAGTTTGGAAATTCTCTCGTTGGAATTTGTCTTGGTTTTTACTTCTGCCTGCAATATCACCCAGACAATTCCAATATTCAGCAAGAGTGAGTTTTCTTATCATGGTCCCATATCTACATTTGTACAACACAATTTATCAAGCACCTGGCGAGAGGTATGGGGTGGCACGCAGGCAATTCCCTTGTATTGGACTGATTTGAGAATTTTTAATAACCTCCCCCACAAAATCCAATTGCCCAGATACAGATGGAATTGATAGTACATATGCTTCAGAACTGAATTAACTTGATCAAGACTGAATTCATGACAAGATTCCTCAACAATCCCATTTTCTGTCCTCCTATCTGACACTGCCCTCCACCCCAAGCTCAGGGAACCCTCATGTCAAACAAGAGACGGTATTCAGTTTGGACTATTATAGTCCAGAGAGGCCTGGTGACTACTGAAAGAAGGTTGGTATTATCCACATTTGGATCACTGTATGTTTATTTAGAAATTTAAAAAATCAATTCCAATCCAAAAGGATTTGTTTCCCCACAAAGAACAGTACATCTTCTGTCATGAGAGCTATTTATTCTATACTTACTGTCCCCGCGTCTTCTACTTAAGTCACTCTTCTACCAGTCCTTGTGTACCAGCCCCAACTCTCACTTCCTCTCCATCCAGGGTGGTAACAGCTGGACCAACTTTTTCCTCCACCTGTCAGATCATTCCTGCTCCAATCCCCAGGTCAACCCCGGGGATCTGAAAATCAGCACTGCAACAGCTGTATCCACAGGTGCTCAAGTAGTTACCATTGTCTCCACTGTTCTTAGAATCAGAATCTGACGTTCCTGAGACAGTTTCATGGAAATAATCATGGTGATGATAGGGATGGCAGCGACAAAGATGGCGTGCTATGCCTAGCCAGTACTCTAAGCACTTGACTCACAGCACCTCTAAGCTCCTCAGTGGCGTGCCAGGGGAATATCATGGTTACACATTTGACCACTCACCCAAAGTGAGTGGTTCAAGTCCACCCAGATTCACATCAAAAGAGAGGTCTGGCCATCTACTTCTAAAGAAACCACAGCCAGTGAAAACCGTATGAAGCTCAGCTCGACTTTGAAGCACACGGAATCACCATGAGTTGGAAATGACAATGGTTCTTTGTTTTTGGGTGTGGGGGTGTTGGTAAGCCACCCACTAACATCTACCCTTGAGGGTCCCGTCCTTCTTCTCATGCTCTAAGCCCAGGACCCCATTCTCCCTTCATTCGTGGCTGACTGCCCAATTCTTTTTCTGTCTTCCTCCTCATTCTAGGTCTAGAGACTTGTCTCTGGATTGGATCCCAATCCAGCCGTCTATAGACGACAGGATTGTGCTAGATGCAGGTGGACGACTCATTGTCTTCTGCCTGAGTTCTAAAAATAGAGTCTTTTCTGGAGCCCTGTTCCCTTGTTTGAACATTCCAAAGCTCTCTGCTGTGTGAATCTTAACCGAATTGGCTTCTCTGTTCCAAAATTGATCAATACTAGGTCTGACAGACCCATCTCTGGGGTGATAAGTCCCACACCAGGACGCTGCCTGATGTATTGAAAGCATAATCATGAGATGGCAAGACTGTCCAATAGTGAGTGGCCTCTGATCCCTCCATAAGTAGCGTGCCTGCGCTTTGATTTAAAACCAGTTCCATTTATACCAATAAGAGAGTGAGCGTGTGGTTCCAGCACAGATTTTACAGACTCAATTCTGACAATTGATTCATCAAAGAGAAAACTTAATCCATGGGGATTAAGTGAGTGGTAATGAAAGGTGACTGAGAGGTTCTAGACAGCCCTCTGAGCTTGTCATTTGTTTGTTTTTGTGGCTCGCCGGCTTCCTGAATTCTAGCAGCCCCTGATAAATAGCATGCTGGAATATGATTACAGAGCAGACATTGTTATTACATGGCGCACTTGTCATCTGTGTGGCCATTACTCCCGACGTGCAGGGATCCATAACAATGAAAGCAGTGATAGCATGGATAATTAAAACTTAAAGAGAATCCAATATCATTTTTAAGCCATTTAGTTTCTCCCGTACCAAAGCTTTTCTCCTAACTCACAAATGCATAGATTACATAGCCGTACCTCTTCTTTCTACTCATCCCCACCCTGTGGTGAAGGGAGATAGGAACAATTTATAAAATCATCAAAAGGCAGAAAGTTAAAAAAAAAAAAGAAGAACAAAATGAGAAGCCCGACATAATCCTCAGCCTGATTAATCATGCCGGGTGACAGCCAGTGAGTGGTAACACATTTATATTTTCATGATAGGTTCATCTTTAGAGGCCAGAAAAATCCAAGTATCAGCTCATCAGTGCTAGATAATGAAGTGTTGGAGGAACTTCGGTGTGGCTCCAAGAAGAAATCTTCCACCGAGGAAGAAATGTCAAATCGAATATCATCTGGGCTCCATTTTCTTGCCTAAGGTGTGTCTTGGCTGTGACTTTGGATTAGATTTCTTTGCTCAGGTTTATTATCTGTACATGTGGACTCATGATCACCATCACACTGTCCTGCCGAGAAGGAGATGCTGAATATAATGAGGGGCAAATGAGCATCTTTCTCCAGTGGAGACAAGCGCTTCTCCCCAGCCCCATAGCCAGTCACCCGTTGAAGGGATTCTTGGTTTTTCAGAATTCTTCCCTTACTTGTCAGGCTGCATCTGAGCAACTAATTGCTCATCGACGAAGAAGAAGAACTCATGTTTCCAGGTGCCTGTGAGTCAGTCTCACAGGAACCCGAGTGCACACTGGTTAGTAGGGTCTCCAAGACTCTGATGCTGAGTCTCCTCAAGAACAAGCTGCCCGAGGAAGAGCAACCTTTCTTTTGTGCCGTGTCCTGATGGAAGGAGCACCTCGCAGCTCTCCCTTTGCTCATCTGGACAGGAAACCAATTCCATCGGGTCTCTTGGCCAACAGCCAGCCATGGCACCCCTGGGCAGGACAAGAGGTCCTTGACTACAATGACTTCCAGAGGGTGTACTACCTCCATCCCTGGGTTATTATAAACCAAACTCACTGCGATCGGATCGCTTCTGACCCATAGAAGATGAGGTTTTCTACTCTCATAAAGAGTTACAGTCTCATAGACCCTGTCCATGGGGTTGCTATGAGTCACAACAGTAGAGGAGCCCCTGTAATCAGGTATTTAGACAATAAGCAGAGGACAGTTGCTGTTGAGTAGATTCCAGAGTGACTGCATGCCACTTTGGAATGTCTCTAGTGTCTTTAGAGAAGCTGACTGCTACATCTTCCTCCCCAACAGCAGCTGCTGGGGCTCTTCCATGGCATCACCAGGGATTCTCATTCACATGTGAGGGGGCATCTGAAAATTCCTGGAGAGCTTTCATTAAAGGGACCCCCCTTGATTTAGAAACCTCAAATCCCCTCTTCTTTAGATGGTTTCCTGATGAAGTGGGCTCTTATGCATAGGTCTCAGTTAGATCTCAGCTTAAAAGGGCCATCTAGCAAACTGCTGCTATTGAACATAAACATCCAGGTTAAGCAGACAGAAAAAGGTAGCCTTGAACCTAGTTCATTGCAGGTGACAGGGCACTCACACTTGGTGGAAAGGAAAATTGTGTACCAAAGTCTTCAGCTGAGATTAGCCTGTTATTGAATCATCTTCTATCTATTAGCTGAACCCCTCCTCCATAGCTTGGAATACTTTAAAAAACACATCATCTCTCCCTAGCCCTGGCCTGGGCTGAATCCGAGGGGCAAGGAGAAACAACACAAGAGCAAGGGGCCAAGGGGGATAGACATCTTGTAATTTTTTCCCTTTTGAATAAATGTCACCCTTGGAGGCCCCCAAACCCCCAAACACATCTTCTTAAATCCATTTTACAACAAATCCACCACCAAGCTAAATTATGGCATAATCCCAATATGATATAGATACCAATATGATATAGATACCAATCTGCTATCTAGATAGATAATGAGAGAGACAGAGAAATAGATAGTAGATTGCATTTATATATATGTAATGTGTGTGTGTGTGTGTTTCCTATATATTTTTTCCAGTATATTTCCAAATAGAGGAATCCATTTTTCTTATGTTGCTGATCGTTGAACTCCCATCCTTCCTTATGAGAACGTTGAGGTTTACTTCTGGAAGTATTTTTTTCATGTAGTTCAGACCTAAAGTCTTGGCCTCATTTTCAACTCCTCTCTTTTGCTCATGGCCCACATCAAAACTGTCAGTAAATTCTACCATCTTTCCCTTCAAAACATATCCCAAACCTAAATACTTCTACTACCTCCAAGACACACCTCCAGGAGCAACCCACTGGCATCTCTCACTTGAGAACTGGTGCCTCTGTTCGGTCCTTGCCTCTTAATGGTCGATTGTTCACATAGCAGTCTGAGTTATTCTTATAAATCCCAAATCTGATCATATCACTTCTCTAATCCAAATCCCAGCAGCTTTCCAGTTTACACAAGTAAAAAGCAAAGACCCCCCTAGTGGCCTACTCTCTCCAATGAACATTCCAACTTAATACAGGACCCCCACTTGTTTCCACACCAGCCACCCTGGCCACCAGGGAACTCCCATCTTGGGAATTTGAAATGTGCTCTTCCTTCAGCCTAGAATGTGCTTCTTCCAAACATTCACATCGTTCAGGCTCTCATTTCATTTAGATCTCTGCTCAAATGGCTCTTATCAGATAGGTTTTGCTTACCATTTTCTTACCTTGCTTATTTTTCTCTATAGAACTTGACAACCCCAAGCCTCCCCCACCCCCACCCCTATCAGGAGATGAGAATTTAAGTTTGGTGAGTGGCATACTATTTTCCAGTTTACTGCAATGTCTTCAGCAGCTAGAAGAGTGCATGATGAGTAGTACACATTCAATAAATAGTAGTTGAATGAATAAATGAATAGGCTGCTAACCAAAGGGTTGGTAGTTCAAACACACCTAGAGGCTTCATGGAAGAAAAGATCTGGTGATATTTTCCCATAAAGATAGCAGCCAAGAAAACCCTATCACTGCCATTGAGTCAATTCTGACTCATCGCAACCCTACAGGACAGAGTGGAGGAAGTGCCCAGTGAGGTTCCAACACTGTAATGCTTTCTGGGAATAGAAAGCCTCATTTTTCTTTTGCAGAGTGGCTGGTGGTTTTGAACTGCTGACCTTGCAATTAGCAGCCCAACTCATAACCACTATGCCACCAAGGCTCCTCTAAGCAAACCATATGGAACAGTTCTACTCTATCATGTGGGGTCACTATGAGTCAAAAATCTACTCATGGATCACAGGGTACATCCAGAGATAAACATCTTTATGAAAGGAAAAGTTTGAAAATGAGTGCATAAGCAAATGTGAAGAAAGCTGATGGTGCCCAGCTATTAAAAGATAAAACATCTAGGGGGTGGAGGTGGGTCTTACTAGCTGATGGTGCCCAGCTACTAAAAGATAAAGCACCTGGGGGGTGGAGTAAAACAAGCAGCCATCTAGCAGAGAAACAAAAAAAAAACCCTACATGGAGCAGCACATCATCCTGTGTGATCAAGAGGGGAACAGGCATCAGAAGTTCAAAAACAAGCAATCAAATTGATGAGAAGGAGCGTGGACAAAGTGGAGACCCAAAACCCACCTGCACGCTAATAGGGCAGTCCCTCACAGAAGGACTACATGGAAGGAAGGGATGATAAATTCAGGGTGAGTTATGTTATGATACTCATAACTATCCTCTAGTTCTTTAATATTTCCTCCATTTACTATTATGGTCTTTGTTTTGCCTATTAATCTTGTGAGACCTCGTGTGTTCATTTGTATAATTAAGGTCATTCAATGCATGAAAGCCAAGATAAATAACTCTTCAGAAAGAGTAATGGGAGTAATGATTCCCTGAGGATACAGGAAGAGAGTGGGGTGGGAAGGGGTAGCTGATAGCAAGAATGACTGTATAACCCCACTCGAGGGGAGTAAATAACAGAATTGTAAATGAATAGATATATTAGATTGGGTAAAATATGGCCAAAAAACCACCTGATAATAATAATAATATATAATAAGAATATCTATGGTTCTTGTGGGGTAGGGCGGGGGAGGGAGGGGATAATGGGGAGCTGATATCAAAGAGTTCAAGAAGAACAAAATGTTTGGAAACTGATTGTGGTAGCCATTGCACAATTATGCTTGATCCAATTGAAGCCTGGGATGTTATAATATCTGTAAAAGAGCTCCTAATAAAATGACTAATTTAATAAAAAGAAATTTTAAACGGGAAAGTCTGACAAAGAGTCAGAAAATAGATAAAATATGGAAATTGATCAAAGGAAGATAAAATGGTTGAAAAGATGAATCTAGAATTGAAGTTAATGCACAAAATTCCTGCTCTGAGATTTTATGAATGAGCAGCCAGTCATAAACTTGATTTCAAGCTTCTTAGCAGCCATAGAAACACAAATGATTTTATGGTAAAAAGCAAAGACCCCCGTAGTGGCCTACAAGACCCTTTGTGTTCTTGTCTCCAGTGAACTTTCCAGCTTTACACATAACTTGCTCACACCACCCACCCTGGCCACCAGGGAACTTCCACCTTGGGAATTTGAAATGTGCTTTTCTTTCGGCTTAGAATGATCTTCTTCTGGAAGTTCACATTGTTCGGACTCCCATTTCACTAAGATGAACAAGTTGTCCATAGATAGAAGTGAACAAGCTGTCCGGGAGGAGTATCCAGGTGAGAAGATGAAGTAAATTCTCCTAAACAGCCTCGCAGGGAGGACAAAACAATATAAGAATTAGTACCCTCAACAGCAACTCTCCTCGCTCCCTCTGCAGAGGGCACGGGGGGCCTGGCTACCCCAGGGGCTGGGGGAGACCTCACCCTACAGGGAGGAGAAGGTAAATGGTCACTGGTACAGTGACCCTCCTCATGTATCTTTGTGTTTCAGCTCAGATTTTTAAAAAAATCTTCCCCTAGACTGACCCTGGGATAAACGCTGAATTTTTTTTACTGGAATCCTTTGCTAGTGAAGCTTGGTTACAAATGGGCTTGCTCTGGGCCGCAGCAAAATTCTTTGTATTCAACAGAGGGGAAGGATGTGCTAGTCGGTTATTTCCCAGGAACGCCTCAGAGCGCACGTTTAAAGACATGACCTATCTAAGGTGCCGGGCTCTGTTGGCACACGAGGAAAATGGAATTTCCGTGCCCAATTCACTTCAATTCAGTTCAATAAACATTTATTGCGAACCTAACATGTGTTAGATGCCGTTAAGCTAATGCTATAAAGATGAATAAAACTCCGTCCCTGCTATCAAGTCGGTCGTAATCAGAAGAGACAGAGAGGCGACCTGGTAACCCCAACCCAGTTCTCTGGCAACTAGTAAGAAGACGCCAGCAGCACGATGAATGGGGGCCCTTAGTCCAGCCGAGAGGAACCAGAAAGAGCAACCCAGAGGAGGAGATCCCTGAACCAAGTCTTGGAGAACATTCCACCGTCACCACCCTTGGCCCAGTCCACAAGAGAGAGCCAACATGTGTGAGTGCATGGGCTCACGTGTGTGCCTATGTGCATGCCGCAGCCAAGGGGGAAGAGAGTAGTACAAGTCCAGGGAGCAGCATTTGCAAAATGCAGGCAACATGCAACTACAGGCAACTTGGCATTACTCAAAATTAAGGGAAGAGGTGGGGGTTGCTAGAAATTGGTTAGAAGACACGGCAGAGGCCAGGCCCTGAACGGTGCTTGGTCTGTTTCTGTATGCGGCAGGAAGTCACTGAGGTGGTTTAGGCGGAGGAGAGGTGAGGGCGTCTTTGCCCCTTATAGTACTTGGAAGTACAGAGGAGAAAGGAGTGAAGTGGCAGCCAGGGTGGGACAGGGGAGCACGGAGGCTCAGAGGTTGACCAGGATTCTGCAGCAGTCCTTGTGGGAGCATGAGGGCTTGGCCTAGTGCAAAGACCATGGCAAAGTGGGTGGGTGGGGGGATGGTGGGTGGTATTGAGAGGCACTAACAGGAGCCTTGGTGGCATAGTGATTATTCATTGGGTTTTTAACCACAAGGTCAATTGTTCAAAAGCACCAGACACTCTGTGGGAGAAAGACAGAGCTTTCTACTCTTGTTACCAAGGGCTCAAGTAGAAAGCAAATGTTTTGAGAATGATGATGGCAGCAAATGAACAGATGTGCTTGACACAATGGATGGATGAATGGATTGTGATAAGAGTTTTATGAGCCCCCAGTAAAATTATTTTTAAAAAAGAGTTACAGCTTCAGAAACCCATAGGAGCACCTCTACCCTGTCCTGTAGGGTCATTACGAGTGGGAATAGACTCACGAACAATGAATTTGGCTTTTTAGAGGAGAAATCTTAATAGACTAGTGATTTCTTGGGTGAGGGGTACGGGGCATGAATCTGAGACGGTTCTCCTGTTTCTTATGGGTGAGGGTACATCAAGGGGACCCTTTCTTGATGATTCACAGGCCTGTCAATTGTGGATGGGTCTTTTTACACATAGATGCTTTCACCTACCTGGTTCTATAACCATCCCTGGCATCCTGGAGCTAGGCTCTTTGTCCCTAGGTTGTCAGAGGAATGATCTCCCACCAGTGTACTGACTTTCAGGTAGAGAGTAAGTCTGGTCTAGCCAAAAACAATCACCAAGAAACACTGGTAGTGTGGCAGACAAGTTGCCAGGCGTTTGTGCCTCACTTTACTTATCTGTAAGATGAAAGTTTGACAAGGCCTGCCTCACCCATCTTATGAAGTCAACGTGGGGACCATGCATGGCACCTTCCTGGACAATCCTTTTAACGTGGGTGCAAAGGTTAGAGCGACCGTTGTGGTTTCAGGGGCAGGAAACAAAACCAAGGGTGGTGAGAAAAGGTGGCTATTTTTCCAAGAGAAGCAAACATTTTCCTGATAATAAATTCCAAAAGGAATTTATAATGTGGAACATTGTATCAGGAACATTGACCAGCATAATGGACAATATCTTCCAGAAGCCAAGGGGGTATGTCTGTAGAACTGAGAAATTTTTTCGGTCGTTCCTTCAAGTTTTTTATTTTCTTTTCAGTGGGCAATGAACAAATACATAGAAATATGGCTGCAGAAGTGCTGCCAAATTCAATACTCATAATATCTATTCAATATTCAGCAATCCACATGCAATATTGCAGATGGCTGTGGGATGTGATGGTCTCTTTCCAAGAGCCCCAACGGGGAAAACAAGATGTTATGAGACAACAGCCCATCTTTGGATGTACCCTGATTGTTTAAATGACAGGGGAGTCAGCAATCGTGTGCAAATTAAAACATGATTATGCACACAGACCACTCAGGATTAAGTCACATTTCACAGATGCATGCTAAATTACTAAACACCCTTGGAAATAAATTGTGACCACGATTTGTTATCTTCCCAAGAATATGATTACTAAAAAAGTCAAATGCCAGAGATATGTATTGCCTAGTGTGTTAATTGTATGTATGTACTAAAACAGTTATCACAAATTGGGGGTGTGCTAGCTACTAAGTAGTCTCGCTAGCACCCCCCACCCCCAGGGTCAGTAAACAATTTATGTAAAAGTGCACCCACAGACACATTGTCTAACAACATGCCCCTCCTCCCTGGGCAATGCAGACTGTTTAGCTTCGAGGTAACTGGGCACAGTTTATTACAGGTTTAATCAATGCCATCTCATCATGATCACCAGCTGCAAGGAAATACACATTTCTCTATGCCTAATGTGAGCTGCACCACACACTGAGCTCAGCCAGGTCAAGGTTGGGGTCAGAAGAGTCAAGACGTTGGTGGTACTGGACTTGGTAGTCAAGCGATTGGAAAATAAAGGCTGAGCCATGTGAAGGGCAAGCTCATGCTATGAAGTAGATCAATGGTGGCTTCTTCAGTGCTATCGGCTCTCTGCACTCTTCACTCAAGTCCACACACACAACTGGGCCACTCCAAGGGGGAGGCGACAATGTCCTGGAGCCAATCTATGGTGTGTGGTCCTGAGCTCTTGTTTCTTTCTTCTGCAACCCTCCCAAAATAAACCAACCCCCTGGTGGCTGAGCACCCCCCTACACACCCCCAAACACACCTGGACAATAAATGCTCCAGGTATAGTTGATGAACATTGGTGCCGTCTTGTGCCATGGAGTTGACTCTGTATCACAGGATAGACCTGCCCCGTAGAATGTTCTTGGTTGTAAGCTCTATGTAGCTGTCGCTACATCAGCATCAACAGCAAATCACCAGGCTTCTCTTCTGCCGTGCTGCTAGGTAGGTGCAAACCATGGTCTTTCCTTGACCTGCTGAGCACAAACTATTCGCACAACCCAGGTACTTCTGCATGAATATAGAAAACCTCAGAACAGGTGGAGTCCTTTTGCCCATGTTGGAGTGACCTTGCACCTTAGGAATTTCTACTGGAAGCAAGGTCTTTATTGAGCAAGCCATATTTCTACCTTCCCTGTCAGATGCCCTATGGGTTTAAAAAAAAGAGAGAGCCTGGGGGGTGGGGGTGGGGGGCTGCCCTTTCTCTCACTTCACTTTCAGGAATCAACTGGCATTACTTGTACAACTTTGGCTCCCCCTCCCCCGTCTCTCAGTGTCTTGGGAGTGAGCCATTAGTCAATGGGAAGCGAACAAATTAGCAAGTCTTTATTGAGTGCTAACTGGGTGTAGGGCTGTGTGAAGCACAATTGGAAGATTTTTTTTTATTGTAATTCCAGCTGAGAAGATTAAAGAGACACAAATGAAGATGTTTGAAAACAACAATAAAAGGCATAATATGTTTTCATGTTATCTCAAAACATATGTGTAATTTTACACACTATTTAATTCCAAGAAAACATATCTTAATCGAGATACAATAAAATGCAGACAACCACTATATAAGAGCAGCCGGCCGAGGTTAAGAATACGAAGCAGAAAGGTCATCATACCCCAAATGTGAGATTATTCAGTTACAGCTATTGGTGCAAAGGAAGGTCTCAAGATTCCCAGCAGCCAAGGCAAACGAGGAAAACGAGGATTCGGTCATCATGAACACTTAAGGGGAAGCGTTCTGTTTTGCCAAGAGAAGCAAACATTTTCCTGATAATAAATTCCAAGAGGAATTTATAATGTGGATCATTGTATCAGGAACATTGAACAGCAAAATGGACAATATCTTCCACAACAGTTTTTAGAGCAAATGTGGAAATGTTCTTCATTTGACTGACTCTTAAAATGGCCTTCCATAAAAGTCACAGGCCTGAGAGCCAGCACGACTCGCTGAAGCCATTTCTGCGGGAGGAAGTCAATCTCACCCACGAAGATAGCTGGCTGCAAAGCCCAGCCAGCATTAGGGCGAGAATGTAATACGCATGAAGTAATAAATGATTGGCATGCACTTTGTTCTAACGTTTAAAACATATCCACTATCTCAACGTAGGTTTAGTTAAGAACTTAGAGACTTTAGTATTGTGCTTCGTGTTGTGCAAATACTAGAAGGATGAACACAGACACTCAATGCTTTCGATATCAAACCTGCAGGTTGGACGAGGCTGATATTCTACTACAGCAGTTAAGAAGCCTGACAATTATTCCTGCTGGACAAGGTTCTGGTTCGTCTTCCAAGTTCTGTAGATCATGGAAAAAGTCTCTTTGGCCTGGGATATTCTCAAGGGGGTGAGGGTGGGGGCTAGTTAATTAACCACGGTGATAAAATGTCTATGTACCAGTGAAAGCAGATGTGTTTGGCGGTAAGAACTTAAGGGGTGAAGGTATTGGGGAAAGGGAAGGTAATGGAGATCCCCCAGTGGTGGATGAGTACGTGGTTGAGGAGGACTCTCCCCATGATTTTTCCCTCCTCCCTTCAGCACAGATCTCTGCAGACTTCCCACCTCTTACCTACTAAAGGAACTCCTATCTGACTGGAGGGTTATTTGCATTTGAGAAAGTTACTCTGGATACAGGAACACTTTGTGTCTGCATTTGACTGCTAGGAGTGGCTCACCTGGCCCAAAGGAGCTCCTCAGTGGCAATGCCAGGGGAGCGTTGGATGGCTAACTGCAAGGTGGATGGTTCAATCCCACGACGAGGAAAAAACAGAGTTGTCTGCTCCCATAAAGATTTAGCAAAGCCTCAGAAACACTAGATAGGGTTGCTACACCAGCATCAACTTCAGGGAGATGGGTTTGGTTTCAATTCTGGAATGAGTGAGCTTAGTGGCATCATGTGGTGGGGGAGAGGCTGGTAGAATTGCTTCCCCAATGGTCTGCTCTTGAGCTTCCAGGTCCACCGGCAGAGACTCGCTCGGGGTTTCCTTTACAAGTTTGCTCTTAAAATCCTCAGTCAGCGAAGTAGAACATTAATCCTTTGCCAACCTTTATTAGAACTAGAAGGGCCATAGGCATCATGTGCTCCAAAGATTGAAATACGCTGCCTGCAGGCCAAGAGAAGCCTGCAGGTGTTTGCCTGTCCTAAAGAATAGTTTAGATGTGAGATTGTCACATAAAATTCTAACTTATGGATTTTTTTTTTTAATGAGGAGTTTTAGTAATTCTGGGCTGCCCTACTCCCCACCACTCCCAGGTGTCTTCCATCTGGCCTATTTCACCCCTGTACACGGCCTGTCTTTTCCTGAGAACATTTGAGTTATTAATCTCTCATAGTTGGATACCCTCAAGTTATGTCTCAAAGAGAGAGGGGCTTGCTCAAGCTTAGACACCTGGTTATTGATTCCCCCAGTCTCATATCTGCCCACAGCAGATCTAAGCCCTCAGCAGGATGGGGCGGTGCCTTGAGAGGCTGCCCTGAGACAGGGAAGATCAGCTTCACAGGCTCACACAAGTTTGCCCCCGGCTGGCTCTGCCTGCAATAATATTTTACAGCATCTTCCAGAAAAATCAATTTGTTGAAAACAGCAACTTATTTCGCCCTGGGTGAAAATGTTTGGCATATGCAAAAAAGGGAGCATTGTGTTCTCTTTCAAGCCCTTCCTAACCTGCGAAAAAGTCGAATTGTTTCCTCCCTTTATACACGCACTTCACTCAAGCATGGTTTCTTTTGGGAGGGACAGATTTTAATTTTAAGGAACGGTGGGCCTTTATTAAATTCTTTAATAGCCCTTCTTTCAGCCACACAATGGCTTCCTTTGTCATAGCGGTTCGGAAATACAGCTTGTCACAATTGTGGGCTAAAAATAAATAAATTAGTGGAGTCTGGGGCTCCACGCTCTCTTAGGCGAAAGAAGCAAAGGTATCAGGGGGGTGGGGAGCCCCGAGAAACTGTTTCTGCCCTGACGAAGAAATCACAGGCAGAACATTTCCAAGCTGCTAAACACCAGAAGGAGATAACAGGCAGCGAGCGAAATGCCAATTATGATGGTACCAATATTGAAAGTCGTTCTCCCCGCCCCCACCCTCGTTCCAAAGCCTCAAGTCCTGTGCAGATGAGCGCCGCATCAATGCACGCAGTGTTCTTGGCAGTGGGGCCCGCTTTGTCTGGAGGGAGGGGTGCAAGATGGCCGGGAGGCCCCCATCAGACCCTCTGCTTTGATGCCAATTGGCAGGG
The DNA here is from genome assembly GCF_000313985.2 of Echinops telfairi. Classification (NCBI taxonomy): domain Eukaryota; kingdom Metazoa; phylum Chordata; class Mammalia; order Afrosoricida; family Tenrecidae; genus Echinops; species Echinops telfairi. The sequence goes on from NW_022111324.1 coordinate 16,266,915, forward strand.
CAGCCGAATCGTTAAGATTTGTCACGGCCGACTCCGTAAAGAGTCTCCGCAATGCACCAGGATCGTGCTGCCTTCTCCACCCTCGACAAGATGGCAGCGAGTTTGAGTTGGGTCCGTCTTCTCTAAGACAGGATGCTCTGGTGGTGGAATGGATAAGATTTGTAATGGTCTCTTCTGTAAGTCAAAGAGCCCTAGCGGCTGCGTGGCTCAGAGGTCAGGTGCAAACTAAAGGTCTGCAGTTCAAACCGCCCCACGCCCCACTCCCCGCAGCTCCTCAGGAGAAAGGCCTGCTCCTGCCAATGTTGCAGGGAGGGCCCCCTATGGGGCTGTTCTTTTCCGTTCTACAGGGTCACTATCGGTCAGAATCAACTACTCAATGGCACCGAATCACAGCATCTGTAAGGCTGAGCCCCTGATTCTCCAGTCTTTTCTATTTCAGAGCTCTTCCAAGTCCTCCTTCCCCACTGGGGTCCTTCACCTGCCCACTGGCCCATCCCACCCTTTCAACATCCTTTCTTTCCTTCCCCTTGAGGCAAATCCCAGTTATCCATTTCCGCCTCTTCTCCTTGAAGCCTTTTCACCCAATCAGAATTATACTTCACTTCTTTTCTTGCTACTAGTTGTTGTTGGCAGCTCCTTCCTAGAACTTATACTGCCTGGTCACCCTAAAGCTTTCGATTCCACCCTTCGACACGCACTCTTTGGGCTAGACTGCGACTTCCTTGAGGGAAGGACAATGCCTCAACCATGTTGGTACATCAAGTCTCCGATGCTTTCTGTTTGGTATTGCTTTGTTTTTTCTATAAGAAGCAATCAAGTCAATAAATGAACATAAGACTCCACTCTGTTAAACAGCTACGTGGGTACAAGCTAGGGAGGAGATAATTCAACTTTGCTTGCTGAAACTGAGGAAGACTTGCTGATAAAAATCAAAGACTGCCACCTCACTAGAAATAGAAAGAAAACAAAAGCCTCACAACTGGACTGAGAGACGGCATCAGGAGAACTGGAGAACAGACGGAAGTTGCCAAGATGTCAGTTTCCTTGGGGGCACCATCAGTGCTCGTGGAAACAACAGGTAAGAAACCAAATGAGGCATTGCGTTGGGCAAATCTGTGCCACAGATCTATTCATGTGATAGAGCAGCAATGTCACGTTGGGTGCACCTGATGCAGCCGATGGTATTGCCTACCACCTCAAGCTGTAGGTGAAAGCTGCATACTGAATGATAAGGAAGGAAGACTATAGAAGCCCTGGTCTGGTTGAATCATGGCGTTGGGGAAGAAGATTCAAAGTACCTTGGACTGCTAGAAGAGCTAATAGATTTGTCTTGGAAGAAGGGGAGCCAAAATGTTCCTTAGAAGTAAGGATGACAATACTCACGTACTTTGGACGTCTTATCAGGAGGGACCAGGATACTGGACATACCATCAGCAGCCAGAAGGATAAACACGCCTGTTTTAGAAATACAGCCAGAATGCTCCTTGGAGGCAAGGTTGTCCCGACTTCATCTCACAAACTTTGGCCATGGTGTTGGGTGAGACGGGTCCCCAGAGAAGGACAACATGCTTGAGGGGCGATGAAAAAGAGGGAGGCCCTCAACGAGATGGATTGACTCAAACTTAAACATAGAGTCTGTGCGAGTTGGAACAAACTTAGCATCTCACAATAGGTAACATAGAAGATAATTATGGAAACACAGACTCAGGCTACCCAATCGGCTTAAAATAACTTGGAGGGCCCACCTACTCCACAATAAAGGGTTAAAAATACATAATAAAAATATAGAGGAACAATCCCACCTCCATACTAGCCCCTCACCCGACCATTTGAGGTGATCCAATTTCAGCTTTCAACACGCCAGTTTTTCTTCTTTTCTTTCTCTGGCTCTGAAAAGGGAGTGTCACTCTCTGACGAGCACTCCTCACTTCATCCCCTCGCTCCTCCTCTTAGACCGTCAGCTGCTGCTTCTCACACTTGGTCAGCCGTCACCTACCCGAAAGCTCTTTCCCTGCCCATTGCAAGCAAACTCGGTCTTCGCTCAGAGTAAATCATCTTTCCCTCCTTCAAAATCTTCTTGCTTCTCCTCATCGCTAACAGAACTCTTGAGCCCATCCTCTGTCTTCCCATGTCAGTAACCGCATCACAAACCACCAGGTTACTCAACCTAAAACGCAAGCGTCGTCTTTAATGTGTTCCTTTCTTTTTGGGCCCCACTCAGGTACCATCCCCCAGTGCGCCTTGTTAATCTGCAGGAGATCTCTCCAGTGTGCCCTGTTCTCTCTGCCTCCGTTGTAACACCCTCTGAGCACACCTAGTCTACCCCCCAAAGCATCGAGCCTGGATCCCTGCTGCTGCTCCCCCTTTCTGACCTCTATTCTGCACAGTAGCTGTCCCAGTTATCCGGTGCTGCTATAAAACCAAACCACAAATGGATAGGTTTAGCAACCAGAAATTAATTTTCTCACAGTAGTTGCCTGTTTGGGATTAGGGACCATCGGGTTGGCTCTGACCCATAGCAGCCCTATCCGTGCGCAACAAAATGAAACTGCCTCATCCCACACCGTCCTCACAATCACTGTTGTGTCTGATCCCATGGTTGCAGCCACTGTGTCGATCTAGTTCATCCAGGGTCATTCTTTTTTTTGTGGTTGACCCTCTGCTTTACCAAGCATGGTGCTCTTTTCCAGAGACTGAGCTCGTCTGATAGTATATCATAAGGATACAGTACAAGGCCTGCCATCCTGGCTTCTAAGGAGCAATCTGGCTGTACTTCCTGTAGATTTTATTCTTCTGGAAGTTCGTGGTTCTTTCAATGTTCTTCCCAACACCATAACTTAAATGTATCAATTCTCCTGGGCTCTTTCTGATTCATTATCCAGGTGTATACCCATACATTTCTCTTTACTGTAAACAAGTTGCCATTGAACTGAATCCAACTCATGGGGGCTTGTGTGTGTCAGAGAGGGGCTGTACTCCCTCCACAGGGTCTTTCTTTGGCTGATTCTTTTTGAAAGTTGACTGATTGCCAGGCTCTGGGCACCTCTGGATAGACCGATACCTCCAACTTTTCAACCTTTCACTTAGCAGCTAAGCATAGTAACCACTTGCCCCACCTCAGGCCTGCTCTCTTCACCACAGCCAATCTCAGCTCTACTCTAGACCAAATTCCTTTCCTGGTTACTCTGCCCAAATGGCTCCTAATTGGCGACGAGGTGGCCTTTGTGCCAGCCTCATCCTTCTCTGTATTTCCCCCACCTCCTAACATCTTTCACTCAAAGCACCCTTCCCACCCTGCTGCTGACTCTTCGTGCACCTGGGTTCTGAAATCTCTACCTTCCATATGCCTCACAGTGGTCCCCTGCACTCTCCTGCGACTATATCTTTGGGAGTGCTGCCTCCTCTAGTTTTCATATATATATATATTTTTTTTTAAATCATTTTTTGGGGGCTCATACAACTCTTATCACAGTCCATTTATCAATTGCATCAGGCATGTTTGTACATGTTGCCTTCATTCTTTTCTAGACATTTTCTTTCTATTGAGCCCTTGGTATCTACTGTTTACCCAACCCCCTCTTGCGCCCCACACCCTTATAACCCCCTGATCGATGTACATTGTTATTATGTTCATCTCTCACACCGACCGCTGTCTCCCTTCCCCCGTGTTTCCTGTTGTTCTTCTCCCTGTAGAGGGGTGTATGGTTGTGTGTCGATCATTGCGATTGGTTCCCCGTTTCTCCCTTCCTCTCCCCCTGCTTCCCCTACCCTTCTGGTATCACTATTCCCACTCCTGTACCTGGGTTCGGTGTGTCAGGAGACCTGTGTACATGTTCCCATCTAGTCCGAATTGAGAAGCTGCACTGGGGTCATGGTAGTGGGGGGTGAGGACGCCTCAAGGAACCTGGTAGAATAGTATGACTTCCCCATGTGTTGGCATGTGTTAGATTATAAAGGATTAACATTAAAAATAAATACAGAGCAAAGCATGTAGGCAGGCAGAAGCCCTTTAAAAACAGTGCTCCTCAAACTGAGGTCATCAGAGCCCTATGGGATTTTCAGGTCTTATGCTTTCATTTCGATGTCTCTCGTTTTTTCTGGAAGTACTTCAGAGACGCTTAATCTGGACTGTCGAGTTGGCCACCTCATAACCAGATACTCGGGTGGGACTCATCACGCTTGTATTTGCACTGGTGACTGCATAGCCGTGGCACCAGGTGGGGTAGGCTAATGAGAGACTAACTGTGGGGACACATGGCAACTGCTGCATGCACACTGAGGGAGGACAAAGGGATAAACAAACACTCGGCTTGCAAAGAGAAGGAGGACCCGAGGCTGCTCTCTGCCCCACTCTCAGCCTGGCCATGGCACACAGGTGAGAGGAGGCTGCCAGTCTGGTGCAGCAGGGCGGGCCAGGGATCAGGGGATGTTGTCTGGGTGAGACCTGAGTGCTTCGCCCTCCTTTATCTCGACAGATGGACACTGCCGGCAGCAATGGGCCCAGACGTAGCTGTGGGAGTGAGGCTGGTGTCGGACTGGGTGATGCTTCCTTATGTTGGACATACGGGCGCTAGGAGTCAGAACTCACATCCAACCACAGAGGTTCTTAGCCAGGGCTGTCTGCCTGGAAAGAAGCAGCAGGTGGCACTGCTAGGTGTCTCACTACCAACTCCTAACTCACCCCATTCTCTGCCCTTCTCACCTCATTCCTACCCCACCCCCGCCTTGTTACTACCTTTCCTGGCTTGTCGCCATTTCTACCTCGTTATTACTTCGTTATGACCTTGTTTCTACTTCCTCCTCTCATCACTAGCCCTTTCACCTCCAGATGAATTTGAACCTCAAAGCGTTCAATTAGCAGCCAAGTGCATTGCTACTACCCTTACTGCTTCAGTACTAGCCCCTTCCTCATCCCGTCACTCCCTTTCTTCACGGTGTTACTGCTGCTACCGCTGTACTGCCCTTTCTACTTCACTGACCCTACACTGCTGTTCCCAACTCAGTACCAGCCTCCTCCACTCCTCACTACCCCCATGTCTTTCCTACTCCTTCTCAGCTTCCCGCTCCCCTACCTCATCACCACCCGCACTTCATAGCTGTCCTTTCCTCATGCTTCCAGCACCAAACACTCCAAGGGAAAGGTCTTAGAAAGAAGACACTGAACTTGGCAAAGAGCTTTGTGTGGGCAGGACCAGCTCAGCATGTTCTCGGAGGAGAGGCGTGGCCTTGGGGCAAAGAGAGGAAGGAGGTGGGATCAGCAGAGGGTCTAACCCAGAGAGGAGAACTGAGCTTTATTCCCTACCCTGTCGTGAGTGAATGAGGGGAAGGATAATTTAAAGTGCACAATCGATATATATTTTTTAAATAATAAGAGAATATTGTGAGGGATGTCATGAACAGCTATACATCAATAAAATAGAAAACCTGGACGAAATGCAGACATTTTTGGAAATACATAGAATATTTATTACAGAGCTTGAAAAGGTAATCGAGGAGCTCCTTCCAAAGAATCGTAAAAGACCGATTGCTGTCCAGTTGATTTCAACTCACTGAGATCCTGTGTGCTCCACCGGCCTCTCTGCTTGTAAATCACCAGGACCTTCTTCCTGGAAGCCACGAGGTGGATTCCAACCACCAACCTTGAGGAAATGAGAGCCAGTCATGTGTGCTACCCAGGAACCGTAAAGACCTGTATCTTTGGCTCTGGCAAGAAATGCCCCTGCAATGTGTACGCCCCAGATCCTATATGTTGGTCTAGAACATAGAAAAAGGAAGGTGCTCAGTCATTTCATGAGGTTGACATGGCCGTCTGTCTCCAACCAGACGAGGGCAACAGAAGGACAGAGCAGAGGCTCGTTTCACTCAGGTACACCGAAACCAACATGTGAGATAAAATATGACCTAATTGAATACAGCCGCGAATCAAAACAAAATAAAAAAGATTGCAATCAAGGAGGATTTATCTGAGGAAAGAAAGGGCAGAGTGGCATCTATTGTAAATCTATGTTCATGGATGAAAGAAGAAAAATGATACTATTAGCTTAGTGATAGTGAGAAAAAAAGAATTTGATGAAGCACAAGCCTATCCATGATTTAAAAGTAAGCTTCCCAAAACTAACAATCTAGGTTTTCTTACCCTGACAAAGGCCATATCACAAACACCTAAAGCAAAATCCATACCTTTAAGTTCATGAATAAAAATAATAGGAGAATATATTTGTCACCTTGAGGTGGGAAAACACTTTCTGAACAGGATTTAAGGAGAACAGATAACATGATACAGAATGTAGGTTTTCATGGCATCAGATTTAAAGCTTTCTATTCTGTGATGGCAGGGTAGGAGTTTCCCACCGGTCTGCTAACCACGAGGCCAGCAGTTCAAAACCACCAGCCACTCCACAGAGAAAGCTAAGGTTTTCTCCCCCTGGAAAGAGTCCCAGTGTTGGAAACCCCCAGGGCAGTTCTGCTCTGATCTGCCGGGTGGCTCCGAGGCAGAACTGACTCGATGGCAGTAAGTTTGCTTGTTTCAGGGACGGCAAACTTGGAGACATTTCCAACATCTCACACCAAGAAATCGAATCTATGTTATAAAGAATAAGAAAGGGAACCGAGCAGAAGCAGAAGTAAGATTGTGGATAGAGAATTTACTGCAGGGACAGGCAAACTGCCAATGTGAGGCCCATCAGCCTCACTGCTAATGAGGGCAATGCCAATGAAAACACTGATAGAGCCGTAAGTTGGCAAATACCTTAAAGTTGGGCATTGTGAAGGGTTGTCAAGGAAATGGAAGGGAAGCCTCCTTACTGCTGGGTATCAAGTTGGTCCCTGACTCCTCGCGACCTCACTGAACAGAGCAGACTTGCCCCCTAGCTAGCTTTCTGGGCTTTGGGCTTTGTGGCAACAGGTCTCTAGGCCCCGCTCCCTCCTGGAGCTGAGGGGTGAGCTTTCGGTTAGCAGCTGAGCCCAGGCCTGTAGCACCACCGGGGCTCCTTAGGAAGAGAGCTCTGTGCACTGCTGATGGAAGCAGACATCGGTGGAGCTCGTGTGGAGAGCGATCAGACTGATAGCATCTCCACGTTTGTCATCCTCAGGCCCACTCCTGATGACAAACAACAGAAACCGTCACAAATCTAGGAGGATACTTGCCACCACTTCATTTGTGGCAGATGGAAAGGGGAGGCCGTCGAGGTGTTTCTCCCTGGGGAACTGGATGATTAAAATGTAGCCAACACAGAACATGACATCCTAGGCACAGTTGGCAGCAGTATTTAGACGTTCACTCACCAGCATGGTAGCTCTTAACATCATGGCTGCAAAGGGAAAAAGTATGACACAGGATGAAGTATATATTGCTCAAGATCATTTAGGTAAATTTAAACCAGACTACAAAATAACACTGTATCTTTTACCCCCCAGAATCTCCCAGATGTCCAAGGACATATTTCACATACATTCAAATGAGCACTGAGGGGAGCGTGAGAGGGGAGTGGGAAGGCAGTGAGGAACGAAGGAACAAACAGAACAAGAGAGGGCTCTTGTACTGACAAATTATAGATCCTTTGCCATGATTTAAAGGATGCAATTAACTCAGCTCTCTGTACCTGGGGTTTCCAGAGGGGGTGGGGGTGGTGGAAGGCAAGCCGTGAGACATGCACAGGCACCTCGTAGTCAAAAGAACCGGCACTGTATTATTCAGTAGTCAGACGCGCTGTTCACTCAGAAAGTGGAGATTTATTCTGAGCAAAGTAGCAGCGTATCACACTAAATTGATGTTATTAATTTGAGTATGGTTGTCTTCTTTCGCTTTGATTTAATCCATCTGTTTACATTTGTTTTATAATTATATGAGGTTTTTCAAGCATTAGGAGTATGTACTTAGTTTTATCCGTGTATACGTTTAAGTGATGGTACTATAAAAATAATTTAACATTAGGAGTCCTTGAAAATTTTCTTCCTGATAATGGATCCTTTCTTTACTGAGTGAGACATTGCTCGAGGGACATGACTGTTTCCAGTCCAGATCTGAGCTAACACTTTAGTGGCAAAGGCTTCA
>NW_022111324.1:16275372-16289098 GCF_000313985.2 Echinops telfairi
CAAGAAAGTGTCCCATCAGTGCCTCTTCAGACTCACGCAGCCACATGCAATGGTGCAGAATGCAGGGAGATCACAGGCTGGTGGGAGCAAAGTTCTGTGGATCTGAGGTCTGTGGACACTTGGCCGGTCTCCGGCAGCTTCAGGGTCAGTGGCAGAGAGAAAGGGAGATTCCCAGGGCCCTCTTTATGAGAAGACCTCACAAAAAAAGGAGGCACCATCTGACTGACAGATCAGTTACCACCCCTTACACTTTCACCCGTCTTCAAGTTGATATGAAGTCATCTAACTATCACGGGTATTATGCAATCGATCCAAGCCCGGCCAGGTGCTGCCCTTCAGTACCAGCGTGCGAGGCCATGTTGCTCTCTGCCATCCAGCCTCTTGAGTTTCAAGGGACAACACAATTTCCAGAACACAGCAAGGAGACATGCTCTATGTATCGCCGCATCCAGGGAAGGTGCACTTTTCAAGGTTCTGTGTTTATGGTCTCCATGGAAGCTCTTCCATCTTCTGGGAACGCTTCCCCTTTGCTCGCATACTAGCTCTCCTTCCAACCCTTCCAAGATTTCTCTCACTGGATCTCTTCCAAGACCATTTTCAGCAGCCCACTCTTCTTCCCCCCAAATGGGTGTGCTCCCTTGCTGCTTTCCTCCCACGTCTCTGTTAGGACACTGGTGACTGGCTTAGCGGGCTGTCACATTTCCAGGATGTCCCTTGGAGGTGCCTGCATGCGAGGGTGAGCCCATGGCCCATGTGATGAGTGACGTGAACGCCACCGCTGCTCCAAGAAGTAGATCCGAAGCACCTTTCCGCCTCTTCTACCCTCTCCTCCCGCATGACGACTGTGTCCTGTCCACACACCCAGCATTTACTGGGATCCCCACTCCCGCTTCTTAATTCGCCCCATCTTCAACCCCCGGGTAGAATTTGCATCTCGTGTGCCGGAGGCCTGGGGGGTGACGATCAGTCAGTGTACCTTCAAACACCGCCGCCCCCACGTCTGTCTGTGAGTGGGTGAGATGCTGAATAGATTTCTCTGGAGCTTCCAGACGAAGAGGGACTTCGTAGGAAGGCCTAGCGCACTGGTCCTGAAGGCCAGCCCTGGGAATCCGAAAGCTTACAACAGCCCTCGTTCTGATGGGCCTGGGGCCACCAGGAGCCAGGGGCCAACTCGGCAGCAGCTCACATCCGCAGGTGTGCATCTCCAGGACTCAGGAGTAACTTGACAAGGGCCAGGATGCAAGCCTGGTCTCCTCTGAGTCTTACCATTGCACCCCTGTCTCTCAAAGTTCAAACTCCTCCTCTGGGAGGAGAGACGGGTATGCAAAGGGTTTTGACAAGGGTGATGGGTTATATGGAATTTAGCTCTAATCGTGGGTGATATCAGAGCTGCATGAGTGGATTGAATTACTCTGGGCACTTCCCAAACACGGATCTCTCGGGCATGGGCATTGCACTTCACCAACGCCCGCCCCATTGTGAGGAACAGAATAGAGAGGTCGGGGGAGGTTTGCCCCCTTTGGTTCTGAGCTGCCATTGACAACATCAGTGGAGAGACCTGCTCGGTCTAGCTGCACGAGGAGCCTGGTGGGGCGGGGTATCTGTTTGGGGTTGCTCATGTGGTCTCCTATCTGTGTTACACACAGGATTCTGGGTTTGATCTGTCCACCAAGCCATGTGCCCAACACAGGACAGGGACCCCTAGGAAGAAGGGGTACAGTCACATGAAAGCATCCGACCCACTGGCCCAGGAAGGACCCCTGTACAAAGCACCTCCTTGTCTGGAGGCATGTTGGAGAGGATAAGGGAGGGGGTGTCCCTTTTTCTATCTGGCCCCATCCTGGCTCCATTTTCTCATCAGTCCCACACCAGCCCCAATGCCCCACACAGACCAGCAGCAACCTCATCTGCTTGGCGGGCTGGGCCGGAGACCCTTTGCGAATGGACACAGGGGAGCCATCAGCTGTCAGGCAAAAATATTTTTCAGTTCCTGCTGACCAGAGCTGGGTCCGAACCAGTGACCTCTCTGTGAAAAGCTCCCAACCCCATTAACTCAGCCACCCAAGGGCACAGTTTCTGACTCCAGCCTAGTCCTGAAATCAGAGCTGCTGGTGGGGCGTCCGGTGTTTACAGAGATGCCGCTGCAGGCACATATTTGAGTAGGCTTTGAGCTGACTCGCTCCACTGCCTGCCCCCACTCCCACCCCAACCCCCAATTAGTCCAGGCTGGGGGCGGGAGTATCACTGGAGATGGCACTAGTCCCCACAGTGTGACAGCTCATCACAGCAGAGCTGTCGGTGTGTCAGCCCAAAGTGCTAGGAGCTGGCAGAAGCGAGGAGGGGAGGACTCTGGGGGTGGGGGCAGTGAGGGAGGCTGTGCGTGGCTGTGTTTGTGTCAGGTTTTGTATATGTGTAGTTGTCTGGGCTTGAAGTTAGGGGGTGGGTAGGAGGATGCTGTCATGGGAGTGGTTGTATGTAAAAGGATGTTCATGTGGTTAGGCACGTATCCGATTGCAAGGATGCTGTGTGTGGTCACGTGCTCCTTGTATGTTTGTGTTAGGTGATTGTGCATATTGAGTGTAAGGGAAAGACAGAGAGAGGCAGAGAATCTGAGGAAGGAGACAGGAAGGTGCAGGGAAGGAGGTAGGAGACACAGATGGAAGGGATGGAGCCATTGGGAGGAAGGAGAACGGCTTCCCTTTAAAGATGGGTGGGCCCCAAAGCAGAGGGTGCATCATCAGATGGAGGTTCTGAGGTTCCTATGATGGTCCCAGGTTAATGAGAGAATGAGGCGAGGTAGAAGCAAATAGAAAATCAGCTGCCTCCTCTTGATGGAGCGCCCAGCTGCACATGGACCATGACTCCCAGACAGCCCAGGACGGGGTGAGGCAACAAGCCCCAGAGGCCACGAAACCCCAGCTCCAGGACCCTCCACTCTCAAAGCAGTGATGGCCTGCCCCTGGGGGCTAGGATCTCACACCCACACTGTTGGCTCCCCGACTCCACCTGTGGGTGGACCCAGCTCCCAGCCCCTCGCAGTCCTGCCCTGCCAAGTTCATACTGAGGTGCGGTCTGAGGATCAGTCAGCAGGTGCAGGCTAAGATTGTGTAGAAAGGAGGTGTCCTTTCTCTCGGACCTTCCAGGAGGCACTGAGGCACTGAGCCCACTCTTACCCCAGGCGAGCTCTGTGTGCATGGAAGCAGCGGGAGGGTTGGGGACCCACACACCTGTGCAGCACCTGGAAACCTGGGTGAGCCTGTGACCTGTGATGGAGGCAGAGTTGAAACGCCGTCTGCCCGAGGGCTGCTGGCCGGAGCAAAATACCCCAGAGCAGGAGGCTTTTCACAACAAAAACTTATTGTCTCAGAGTTTGGGAAGCTGAGAGTCTGAGATCAGGGTGTCGGCCATGTTGATTTTTTAAAATTTTGTTATGAGTCTTTAGGAATCTGACCCACGTCTCTCTCCCAGCTACTTGCAGCTCCAGGGATTCCTGATGTGTTACTGCAGTAGCATCTGACATCCTTTCTAGGTCTGTCTCTGGATCGCTCCTCCTCTTTTATAAAGACATCATTCGGATGGAATTGGGAACCACCTGATTCCAGGATGCCTCCACTTGGTAACCATCTATCCCAAAAGCCAAACTCTCTCACATCGAGTCCATGCCGACTCACGGCAGTCCTACAGGACAGAGGAGAATGGTCCCTGTGAGGTGCTGAGACTGTAACTGTTTACCGGAGTAGAAAGCTCCATCTATCTCCTATGGAGTGGCTGGTAATTTCAAACTGCTGACCTTTTGGATTGCAGCCCAACACATAACAACTACACCACCAGGGTGCCTTAATAGCCATCTAAAGACCATATTTTCAAACAGGGTCACATTTTCAGGTACAGGGTTTAGGAAGAACTCAATTTAATCCAAAGCCCCATCCCTACCCAGCCTACCTGTGGTGTCTGGCTGAACAGTCATGCTGGGGAGGTGCTGAATAGCTTCCAGAAAATTTCTATCAAGTAAGATAAAATTCTCAAGTGTTCCCAGTGGGTAGAAAATATTCAGACCCGATGCTCAGGATCTGGTAATATCTCTTCCGATTCCTCCCACCTTCACTTATTTATAACATTCAAGCCCTTAGCTGGGTCACAGAGACTTTCTGATAAACACATTTCCATTGATTCCTTGACAGCAGAGGCTTACAAAGAGGGAATTCTCTTTGCTCAAATTCAACACTAGAAGACAAAATTTCTCCTGCACTCTCCTGCCAATCCCTTGAGCCCATTTCATGGAACTAGACTGCAAAACAATAGAGAAGCAAACCAAACAAAATTGATTCTGCATGCGGCGCTGTGTTGGGGCTTGCATGGAGATTTCCCAGGTACTACCTGGGCTGGGCTAGACCAGAGGAAGCCAGCAATGGTTCTACAAGGGATTTCAAACTAAACCACATGTCCTCTGTCCTTCTCCCACTGCACCTTCCAAGATGCCAGTGACTGATTACCCAGGAGTCCACTGGAACCCACTGCAGTGCCTGGAGCCTCTGCTGAGTAGAGCAGGTTAGAGATCTGATGTCAACCAGGTGTAGCAGTTACATAATCTCCTGTCAACTTGCGAAGGGGTGGAGTCTAGCCTGTCAATCAGGTCATAGCCAGTGAGGGCTCTGTGTGGTGGGCATGGCCTTCTCCTGAGGATTCTGGGAACTTCTAGGTGGGACACACACTCTTCCCTCAAGACATTCCTGTTGACAAACCACATGGAGCTACACTGATAGAGCCAGAGCCCTGGAGCTGAAGGAGCCATGTGGAGACCCACACCAGCACTGAGATGCTTCCACCACCACTGGATCCACAAGACTTTCCACCCACTGGCCTGTGATCTTGCTGCATTTGGGGTCATTCCATGTGTTGTGTGACTCTGAAGAGGAATTTCAGACTGGTATCAGACATATGAGGTAATATTGGACTTATGGACATGATCTGGACCAGGCTGGGATGTTTTCTTAGTGTAAAATTACTCTTTGATATCAAGGTCTCTCTTACACATATATGAGTGTCAATGAATTTGTTTCTCTGGTCAACTGGGACTAACACACCAGGCAAGGAAGCACCGTTCAGATGCTTATACCAGGGCTGTGAGTTGAGTAAGGGTGTTGCATCCCACCCTCATCTGGTCCCATTATGGCGGCTTCCGGCAGCTTGTTCTGATTGCATCGAGTTAGGTCAGGCCATGGGGGATTGATAGGGATTACTAACAAACCACAGAGAATCCTAGCCCAATGATGTTGACACAAAAACTTATCACACCCATTATTATGACAGTTGAGGAGAGAGTTGGAGGTATGTGGGGAAGGACCCAGATGTCAGAATCCTAGAAACTTGATAACCCCTATTCGAGGTGGGCAGTGTGTGTGGAGGACCCAGGTCTCTTCCTGACATGAATACTAGCAACCAGAGGCACTTGGAACTCATCTCTTCTCCTCTCTGGACCTGGTCCCCACACAGTAAAACAAAGCAGTTAGACTAGATCAGGAGCCAGCAAACTATGAGATGGAAGAGCCAATCCTGTCCCTTCACAACTATCTAAAAATTATTCGAGTCAGACAGTTTTACAAATGAAATCACCACTATCTGAATAGTATCCTTTAAATGACACTATGATAGTTTTCATTGTCAATTTTACTTCAGAGCCACATGTACATACCACATATGACTCTCAAGCCAATGTTTGCCGATCCCTGGACTAGACACTCCCTAAGGTCCCTCTATGCGGTGTAGGAGGCTCCGGTAAAGACTACTTGCAGTATATTCCAGACCACTTGCCTACTGGGATATCGAGGCAGGGCTGGGAGACAGAGATATGCAGAAATAAATCAGTAGCTCTATCATTTGGGCATGCTCTTTTTTATCTTTCCTATAGTCTCCAAGGAGCTCTGGAGACACAGGGATTAAATGCTCAGCTGTTAACCAAAAGGTTGTGTGGTTCTCACCCCTCAGCCACTCCAGGGGAGAAAGACGTGACGGTCTACAGCTTTAGGACGCTATGGGGCTGTCCTGTAGGGTTGCTGTGAGTCAGAGTCCACTCTACAGCAGTGAGCTTGACAGTGCTGCCACCAATAAAATGAACTGGGACCTGTTCCAAGGCTGGGTCCCTGGGGACTCTGGGTCCCTGTGGCAAGGTCAGGCTGCAGATAATTTGACTAGGGGTGGTAGCTCTCTCTATTGTCATTGACTGGGCAAATCCTTCCCCCTCCCTTGCCCCTCAGTTTCTCCTCTGATGTCTGCATCAGTGGAATGCCACGGCTCTGCCACGGCTCAGAAGAAACTGGGAGGATCAAGAGAGAAGGATGGTTATAACAGCCCTTTGAAGGGCATACAACTTTCTACAAATGCCAAGTTTCTGTCCATTCAGTATTATCGGAATCCCCAAAGCTGCCCGGTATTATCAGAGGCTTTGAGGAGGGAGATAGAAGTGGGTGGGAATGTGCCCAGAGCACACAGCTCCTCTGAGCGCCTTCAGAAAGTAGAGGGGCACAACACACAGTGCTAAGTCAACAAGAGCTCCTGGAGGAGCAGGATGAGCTGCCTGCTCTGCTGACTCAGGAAGAAGTAGAACCAGAGGCAAGGGCTGCAAGAAAGGAGGTTGGGCCCCAGAGGGGGCGGGGCCCTGGGTGGGCGGGGCTTGCGGCAGGAAAGCACCAATGGCAGCCACAGCACTCGGCAGTGCAGACAGATTGATGAAGGTTTCCTCTACTCTAGGCAAGGCCACAAGCCTTCTGGGTGGGTTTCTGAGCCAGGACTGCGTTTCCTACCACTCATTACTAGCCACAATACTGGGCCCACCCAGCGATACCGAGAAAGAAAGGCTTGGCTGTTTGCCTCTGAAAAACCCGCCCTGGTTCTAGAATGTCACGGAGCCCAGTTCACGTGGGCTCACCTAGAGTCACCATTGACTTGAAAGCCTTTGGTTTGACTGGTCCCAACAAGCAGCTCCCTTAGTTCAGTCTTCAGTCCCCTATGCAGTCCACCAGCATTTACGTCGGAGGTGCCTACTACCTCTCAGTCTACAGGGAGGGCAAGGGCTCCCCATCAGCCCCAGACACAGAACCTCCTGGCACCCGCCCCCAAGGACGAGATGGGGAAGGCAGGGAGGGGAGCAACACTGCATTGTCTGATTTCCTGACCTACAGACCCGGGGAGAAATGACACAATAGTGACTGGTGTCAGGGTTTCTGTCTTAGTGTGATGGAGAGGAGAGGCATTCATTCAGAGCCGGCAGGAGGGCGAGGCAGGGAGTGCTGGGTTCAGGAGACTGCAGGAAGGCTTTAGGAGAAAGTGGATTGGTGTTGGGGTGGCCACACATTCTGCAGTCAGTCCCACCCAAGGAGAAGCCTTCCTCTGACAGCAGTGCGGGAGCAGAGCAAATGTCTTCCTGTAGCGAGGGATTTTGCCGCAAATCCCTAATCAATGAAGAGAAATTTAAAGAGATTAAGGTAGCTGCCAGGGCTTCAGAAGTCTCATCTCCCTTCCTCCTTCTGGACTTTCTTCTCTGACTTTATTTTTCCACCTTTATATGTTCTATCTCCCTCTTTCTACATCCCCCAGCCTTTCTCTCTCCTTGCTGCTCCTTCTAGTCCTCTACCCACCCACCCCCACTCTCCTACACAAACACACCTACCTCAGGCACCTCGCTGGGCGGCTCTGTCTGCTTCTCTCTCCTGCCTGTCTCCAGCCTGTCTCTGCTCCAGGACAGGCTGTTTGCTCCCCACCCACATCTTCTACCTGCTGCAGGTACTGCTGTTCCTCTCAGCAACATTTAATGTTTACAAATTTAGAACCAGACAAAGTTCCACTCTGGCAAACCCAGAAGGAGACATCCCTGCTTCCATCCCCAGCCCCTGACACCAAACGAATTTTCTTTCCAAGAGCCACTGCTGAGGAGTGGATTCTGCTTGGTGGCAACATGACAGGATGGAGCGGAGCTCCTGCAAAGGACCTCCCAGGCTGTCCCTTTGTGCAGAAAGAAACTACCATGTCTCTCCCCCAAAGAGTGGAGGGTGGGTTTGAACCCCTCACCTTTCCCGTGGCAATTGAGTGCTTTGTTGCTGTGTCAGCAAGGCTCCCCCCTCTGGTGCCATCCAAGTTGAAAGGTGGGTGGTCAGAACTCGGTCGCCAGTCTCCATGTTCCAGGAAGAAGAGAGCATTGAAACATGAGGGATGGAACTAGAAACCCCCAGGGAAACAAAAAGGGGGTGTGGGCTCAGGCTCAGGATGACTGGTTATCAGAGATCCAGATTTGGCCAAGGACAATCTAAACACAAATAAAGTCAGTGGCCCACAAAGTCAACTCCAACTCAAGGTGACTCCATGTGTGGCAGAGGGAAGCCGTGCTCCAAACAGTTGTCAGGGGCTGATGTTCAGAAATGGATCTCTAGGCCTTTGTTCTGAGGTGCCTCTGGGTGTACTTGAACCATCAGTCTTATGGTGAGCATCCAGAACATCTATCAGTTACACCACCCAGGGACTAGCTTAACTCACAAATGGCTCATTCTTCTAAAGTAACACTTAAGATGGTCTCCTCCCAGGTATGCTTTCAGATGGATGTGGCCAGGCGACAGAGAAGATACAATAAATGAATGAACAGAAGATTGATAGTAAACTACTTGAGTTAAAAGCTCCACTATTTCTTACTAAACCTTCTTAAATTCTCCTTTTGGAAAACATGCTCTGTCTGCCTCCTAGGACAAGGGAGGTCTCCTCCAGCTCCCTGGGCAGCCACCCTGACAAGAGCCCTGCCTCCCCTGGCCTCTGGCCCCTCAACCAGAGGTGCCACCTTCATCCTACCCTCTCAGAGAACCATCATTGGGCCTCGAGTGCCAATTAAGCAGGGCTAATTAATTAAGCCGCCACTCATCCCAAGAGGGAGTCTGAAGACAAAGAGAAAACTCTGCTTGAGGATCAGGGGAAGCATCGCCTAACAAAGCCTTTTAGGAGCAGGCCGAGGGCTGGCCTGGCTGCTCACTTCCCGGCAATACTGCAGAGATGAGACCAAGCATAAGGGGTTGCATCAGGAGCACACACAGGAAAGACGTCCAGGTTTTCGTTGACTGTGAGCTCACCATGAACACGTAATGACAAAAAGAGAAAAAGGGGGAGAAATCTGCTAGCAGGGAAGAGCTTCGATGGTTCTCTGTTGGGTAGACTAGACAGAGGGGTCAGTCCTACACTGCTGTGTTGATGAGGCCACAACCAGATGGTGGTCCTCCAGTCTGGAGGGGTGGGGGGTGGGGGTCTCACCTTTTAAATGATGGAGGAGACAAAATGTATGCTCAAAAGTAAAATATCAGAAGGCAGGGGATTTGAACTCTGGCTCACAGGGAAAACCAGATATGTTTAATCTGGGTAAATGTAGACTTTAAGCATCTGCAGTCATCCAAACCCCAAACCCACTACTGCCAAATGGTTTCCCACTCATGACAACTCCATGAGATAGAGGACTGTCCCCTATGGTTTCCAAGACTGTGTAGTCTTTATGGGAGCAGACACCCCCTGCTTCCCCTGCAGAGCAGTTGATGGGATCCACTTTCAGCAAGCAACCGCTGTGCCACTAAAAGGCCTTCCTGGGATATCCTGGACAAATGTTGAAGGGTTGCCCTGAGAGAGAAGGTTTCCCTGCTCTTTGGATCCCAGAGGATGGATCGAGGGAGGTGAGGGTTACAGGGAGCTGGACTCCTGCTCAAAGGAAAGGTGATTGTCGTGTTTCCCCTCTGATCACAGGCGAGGGATGGAGACAGCCTTGTTCCCAGCCACAGAGTATTGTAGAGACGATTGTAATGGATACAGCCAGCCTAAAATTTGACATCTGATTTGATCCCTTTTCAAGCCATTTAAAAGTTCTATCACTTAAAAAAAAGCGCGAGATGGAAATACACGTGAATGAACTCTCCATTGAATCCTCTCTGAACATAGACGAGGGGTGTGAATAGACTTGACATGCCACAGGGCATTGGAAGGTGGATGACGGCAGATGTGATTAGGCTAAAACTAACACCTTACATTTGATCTCCCTTTTGACCCATTTTAAAGTTGTTCTATTATTATACGAATAACAGAAATGTGGGTGAAGGGAGACAACAGTGTAAGACATGGAATGACAATAATATATAATTGAACAAGGATTCACGAGGGTGGGGAAAGAAGAGGAGCTGATACCAAGGGCTCAAGCAGATGTTTTGGAAACGTTGATGGCAACATCTGTACAATTGTGCTTCATACCATTGCACGATGGATTGTTACAAGATGTGTAAGAGCCCCCCCCCCTAAAATGATTAAAAAACACAAAAGAACAAGATCAGGCCAGGGGGGTGGATGGAGTAAGCTTTCCCGACTACATTCTCATAGGACAGCCCTTGTTACCCGTGCAGAATGAACAGGTTCGTTGTAGTGACTGGGGTGGGGGGTGGGGGTGCAGAATTTCCTTGTTACACCTTTCCAAAACTTTTTCTCACCAATACAATTTTCACTTTTCGTAAAAATCCTTCTTAACCATGGTTATTCTATGTCCTTCAAGCAAACCTACCTTTGCAACCCCCACCCCCACCCCCCAAAAATGGTTCCTATCACATTCGGAGTTAACCTGTCTCTGCCTTGAGCTTAGCTGTCCCAGCAGATGCCCTCAGAAGTCAGTTTTTATTGGACCTTGCTCCCTGGATTATTGGCATCTCAGTTTCTGGAACTAATGTGTTGGAAGCATCCCAAGAAAGCTTCAGAAAAGGGGGCTTGTTGACCCTACTCCAGCAGACCTGGGAACAGTGTGTACCCATAGTAAAATGGACAGTACTTTGACTGCTGGGGAGTTTCTTGACCCCATATCCAGAGCCTGAGGGGTTATGCATCCCAGAGGGCACTAGGATGTCAGCAATTGGTTTGGGAGATCAGTCTAATTTGAATACATATATTTATATATATAAATACAAAATGGGTCAAAACTGAAACCTGTCCCTATGGTTGGTGAAAAATTGAAAAGACAACTGCAGACAACTCAGCTGTATATTTTGATAGCCGGGCACCATCAGCTTTCCTCAACACATTTGCTTGTGCACACATTTGTCTTCAGCGATCATGTCAGAAAGGTCGGCACACAATTATGTGATTTTTTTGTTCTTTGATGCCTGATAGCTGATCCCTTCAACACCTCGTAATCACACAGGCGGTGGCAGGTTTCTTAACTGCAGACAACTCAGCAGTTATGCTGCTCCTTTCTTGGGACCTGGTGAGTCTGAAGTGGACTTGGTGCGATTCAGATGAAAATTGGTAAATTTGGATTATATTGGTAAATTCAAGACATCCTTAGTTTTGACGTGGTCCATAGAGTCATCTTCTTTACCCCAGCCATCTTCAAAGACTGAAGGTCGGTTCTTAGAGCTGGCTAAATTTCACACAAGCTTTTGGGACCACCCAGCTAAAAGCTGATCACGGCCAAGCTGCTCCCTTAACCTTGAGAGGGCCCCAGTTGCAGGAGCTATCACATCGATGAGAACTCTGTGGTCTCCATCTCCCACCACTTTCTGGACTCCAGCCACAACTTCATTTGGGGGGGTGGGGACATATTTCCCCCCTTAGCTCTTCTGAGGTCTTCCTGATGTCCTTGGAAACGCTTCATCCATCTAAGAACTCGTTTTGTGGAAAGCAACCGTCTCTCCTGACCTCCTTAGAAATGCCCTCTCTTTAAGAACTTGTTTTGTGGGAAGCAACATTCCCATAAACGTATTGCAAAACTTCAATGACTTGGCTGGAGATACCCTTGAATTTTGTTAGGAATTCGTTATTATCCCTGACCTCAAAATAATTTTTTTCCTATGACACAAATATCCTTTTGTTGTTTTGACGGCAAGCTCATGAGACTAAGACAAGTGTTACTACTGAGAGTAACCTGTCCGCAACGCTCTACCAATAACAGAGTTGTCTGTGAAGACGCTTCGTTTGGAATAAACCTGTGCATGTAAAAAAAAAAGTTGTTCTAACTTGTAACATTTTATATTTTGTGTTCACTGTGGTTTTTCTGCATTTTATTTTGATATTGCTGTTAGCTTTTATGACTTTCTGTTTTGTATTTTTGTATATTTTTCAGTATATGAAACTCAGGATGGGTAAATCTATAAGACAATACCTAGATCGATGGTCACTGTGGGTATGGCAGGAGAGGTCAGGGGGAAATGAGGAGCTAAGAACAGGGAGGACAAGAAAGCAGAAAATGTTCAAAAATTGATTGTGATCATGATTGCACAACTCTTCTTGAAATGATCACGTTATTGAACTGTATGCATGTGAATTAGGTCCCAATAAAACTGCTTATTAAAACAAAGGAATGGAGATCTGCCCAGGATGGGCCTCCGGGAAAAGGAGCGGCATGGAGATGCTGCCTGCGGCCTGCTTGCTGCTGCTACAGTGGGAAGGAGGTTTGACTCCATGACATGAAAGATTTCTACAGACCCTTTGTTGAACCGTTAATTCTGCAAGCTATCCTTTTCCTTGACCAGCTGTAGCCAGATTGCCTCTACAAAACATCTAGGTGAGGCTCCTGCCGTGAAAGGTTGCCCCAAACCCACAGATCCTGGAAGAAGATGCTAACCTTGCTATCTGCTACCCTACCCAAACCCACTGCCATCAAGTTGGTTCTGACTCATGATGCTGACTCATGATGCCCTTCTAGGACAGCAGAGAACCACCCCTACGGTTTTCAGAGACTGTACATTTTTATGGGAGCAGACAGCCTCATCTTTCTCCCTTGGAGCAGCTTGTAGAGTCAAACCCCCGACCTTGTGGTTGGCAGCTCAATGTGTAACCCATGATGTCAGCAGACTCCTGGTTATCTACAAAGTTATCAAGTCAATTCTGACTCATCTGGGCCCTATTGGACAGGATAAAAGTGCCCCTGTGGGTTTCTGAGACTGTAACTCGGTATGGGCGTAGAAAGGCTCATCTTTCTCTGAAGGAGCGGCTGGTGGTTTTGGATGGCTGACCTTTTCGTTAGCGGCCCAAAGGGGCATGATGGAGGACACACATGTCTGGGAAGAGATGAAAGGAGTCCACTGTGACAGCTTGGGTCTGAGTGTCTTGGGGAGGATGAGTGGTAGAAAGTAGGCTGGTGTGGCACCTGGTTTGAGCCTTTGTGAAGCAGGGAGACTTTGTGAAGCAGATGGGAGAGGGGACGTGAGCTGCTTAGAGTAGTCTGCTCTGAGAAAACCTGGGATTTCAAGATTTCTTCTATAGAGAATGTGGGTCTCCTTTTTTCTTTAATTACCAAGTTTTCCTGGAATGGTGAGAACTTCCCTCCAAACATACTGTTGGCTCTAATGAGCCCAGGGTATGGAATGGGTGCCAACAACTAACGAAAAACTCAGGCTAGAATAAGCCCATCGCCTCTGTTTACTCCAATCAAACTACAATTTTGCAAATTTGGCTGGCACAGACCACTGAGAAACAAAGACAGAGAGGCTGGAGGGTGGGGTTGACAGGAAGCATAGCCTAAAATATCAAGAACAAGCAAAGATAGCAATGTGATCATGGTTAGAGATTATGTCAACTAGATACTTCTGGGTAAGGATAGGAGTCGAGTCCAACCTGTCAATTGGGTCACAGCAGCCTGATGACACCCCCTTGGTGTCCTATGCCTTTTTGTATAGGACAGAGGGACCCCACAGAGATGAATCCTCTTTTTGGCCTTTTGCCTTCTGCC
>NW_022111324.1:16289516-16308854 GCF_000313985.2 Echinops telfairi
AATGGGAAATGGTCGGGAGGATGACACGGTTTGAAGAGGATGAAGATAAGCCAAGAGAGTGAGTGGGCTCGCTCCTATTCACACCAGTAGACAGATCTATGCGCCACTGCCTTCTCTAACCCTGACCAAGTCTGCTACAGCTGGGCATGGCCTGGCAACCAGCCCATCCTTGTGGGGCAGTGAACAGAAAAGAGACTCCCTGTCCAGAGACATCAGTGTTAGGCTTCCCAGCCTGGGACCCTGGGAGAGTTGAACTCTGCAGGGGTTCTGTGTCAAATGAGGGTGTTACATGAGGTTACTGCGTTTTTAAAGATCTTTGATGCTCTCAATCTGTGGCTACACCTGAGGTACCTTTGAGCTGATTCTACTCTGGGATGGGGAAGCTGCCGCCAAGCAGAGCCCTGTGATTGGTTTCCGGGGCAGCAGGAGCAGCCCTGAGGCTCTGCCTAGGTCTCAGGCGCAGGTTAGTTGGAGAGTGTGATATCTGCTCAGTTCCCGGAGGGAGGGGAGGGCCTTTTGGAAGCCTGCTGCTGGAGAGAAGAGGCCCAGAGGGGCCTCATTGTGTCCATCGCGTGGGTAACAGAAGTGATCTCACAGAGCTTCAGCAGCATCGCACAGCGACTGTGTTCAGCGACTGTGTTCTGGGATGCCAGGAGAATGGTTCAATTGATGGAAAAGAAATGAACAGCTCTCTCTTAATCTCGTACTCATTTGCTTATTCATTTCCTCATCAAGCATTCATTGTTTCTTCCCCACGTGTTAGAAAGTAAAGTGAACGCTGAGAATTCCTCTCATTCTTCTGGCTCTAAAATAATCCAAAGGATCACCAGGTCCCAAGCCATAGCCTATAGTGAGCTTAGCACTGGATGGGCAGGTTATAGTCCATGGCAGGGCGGTGGGCAGGGGGCGCAGACCATCAACTGGAAGTGCCCGGTGGCGCTTACGCCAATGCACAGGGCCTCTGGAGTCAGGGATGCTTGAACCGTCTTCGGAGAGTCAAGGACAGCGAATCTTAACAGCTCCTATTTCTTCAGAGCCTACGCTGTATCTGGAACTCCACTAATGCTTTATACACAAGTTGCTTCTTCCTCTGGTGAGCAGCCAAACTCCTGGGAAATCCCCCTACTGAATAGAAAGGCAGTAAAGCAGCCATTTATCCAATGTCTCCCACATGCCTTTCCAGAAACTCCTGTGTAAGCGTTGGGCCAGCAGATCAAACCTAGCAGCTGCTCTCCATGGTGGGCTCCTCCTGTAAAGGTGTAGAATGTCAGAAACCCTGCCTGGGTGGCTATGAGTTGGAATCTACTCCAGGACCGTGAGTGGGTGTTTAGGTGTCTGTCCGATGCATTGGGCTTTATGTACAAGACAGAGCGCACATGGCCCACAGTCCTAATTTATCATATCCATTTTACAGACGAGGAAACTAATTCGCAGAGAGGTTACGGGACTTGCCACGTTTCGTGTGCAGTGCCCTTTCTCAGCTGGAGGACTGACCAGCTCCACCTGTCTGGTCAGCAGCCCGGAGATGCTAGTGCTTTGCTCTTCTGCTGCTTCTCCCCTAAAGAGGCCATTGGGAATGGCTGCCAAATGGAACTTGTCCTGCCCAACAGTCTGGGCTGGTTTCCAGATGTGCTGTCATGGCACCACACTACCTACCTCTCCATCATCCGACCTCCTAGTTCTCTCACAAAGTCACTTCAGAGAGGAGTCAGTCATGAGCCCCTCTCCCCTCCCCTCCAACTGCTGCTGCTTCAGCCTTGGATCCTGATGCCAGCGAGCCTCTCGTGATTACGTGATGTGCCTGGGGCAACTGAGGTCCGTGCTAACCAAGACACCACCAGTGAACTCGGCTTACTCGCCTAAGCCAGAGGAGGGCCTGGCTGGTGAGCCTGGCTGGGCTCCTTTGAAAGGATATTTAGCTCCCATCCCCCTGGAAGCTCATTGTAAATGGCACAGAGTTCTGCCTTGGACCAGACTGCTCCCAGCCCCATATTTGTTTGTTTGTTTGTTTTTCATTACCTGGTTCCTTCTTCCTGCAGGGCTTTGCTCATCCTTCTTCACCATTTGAAAGCTAGCTCATTATCCAAAGCCTGGACTGCATGTCCTCTTTCCCCTGAGATCACCCTTCTACTCCTCAGCCAGACCTTATCACTCCATCCTCCGTGCTTTTCCAGCCCAAAGAGCCCATGTAACAGCTCGCAGCCAGTCTGCTCCCTCGGGAGAGCATTGCCTCCTCTAGGGGGTCTGGAGAGCCCGGGAGGACAAGGACCATGCTTTGCTGCTCAGGTGACTCCAGCCCAACTCCCATGCAAGTGAATGACAAGCCGGGAAGCGGAGCCCTCTGAGATTGTACAGGAATACATCATCATTATGCACCATTCATTCACAGGCACTTCATAAGCACCTACTATGTGCCGGGCATTAGCTTATGTGCTGGAAGCACAAAGATTAACAAAGCCTTTCCTTGAGAGGGGTCTCCAGTTCGGTTCAGGTAAGTCAACAGGTAATCTCAATACAGAGGCACGACGAGGCCGCTTAACTCAAACTGTTGGAGAAGACAGCCAAAAGAGAGTCGCTGTGTGGAAGGCTACTCAGAGCGGCTGATACTTGAGATGCTTCAGGGGATACTTATCAGTAGCTCTCTCCCCTCACATCCCTGCCTGACAGTCGCTGCATCCTACTTCTGTCTCCTCTCCCATCTGTACTCTCTTAGTCAAATACACCTCTTTCCTATGGTGCATGGGGGAATCTGGCCGCCTGAGCTGGTGGAATGGAAGGCACAATTGGGGGAATGTGTACCAGCTGAGAGCTGTTCAGGTCAGGAGAGCCAAGCCACCCACCCCTTCCTACTCAGTGTGGCCATGAATCAGCGGCATAAGCATCACCCAGGAGCTTCTTAGAATGCATACTCTCAGGCCCCACCCCAGACCTACTGAAGCTGAAGCAGCACTTCAACAAGATCTTGAGGTGATTCTTAAGCTTGCTACTCACATTTGGAAAGCACTAGTCTAATCCACGCATCTTGACCACCATTAGCTTCCTCCCTCACAGGAATAGAACCCCTGGGCATCTCCCATTGCACAACATCTGCCCAAGAAGTTTGTTCGAGTAAAGTAAACATGGAAATCATTTTACCAGAGGAAGACATTCAAAGGAGAGGCACAGTTGAAGCAAAAGGGATCCCTGCATTCTCCACTGGACCCCAGTTTGAGTGGTCAAGTGGCTCTCTGGTTAGTTGTATGAGGAAAGATGTCCCGGGGCCCTGTCACCCCGAGATAGCGTAAGGTCTGCTTCCTGCTAATGGCTGTGTCCCTGCACCACAAATCCAAGGTAGGCTGCTCCCCTCCTCCACAGCAGGGTGGGCACCCTGGCGTTGCCATGACTGTCTGAGACTCACTGACTGGGTTCTGGGAGGTGAGCGTCTTCCTGGCCACCACAGATGCCCCCATCTCCCAAGGAGCCAGGGACTGGCATTGGACACAGATGTAATAAGCGTAGTAATCAGCATTGACAGAACACCTACCGTGACAGGCGCCGCGCTAACAGTACACATATTCTCTCTAATGAGCTTGGCCGCTCAACAGAGAAGGTGAACAAGCGAGGAGGAAAGAAACACCTGACACACAAGTTCACACCGACGGCAAGAGAGGGGGTCAAACGTTGGACTCAGTTCTGCTCATCCCATCCCAAGCCTGCGGACCTGGCCTCCTTGACCCCCGGGCCTCGCCTCTGTGGGATGGCTGCCCCCCCACCCCGCCCCCACGTGGGGCTCCAGGATGGACTGAATGAGACCTGCCCCAGGAGCCAGCCCCTCTGTGAAGCGCGTGCGAGAATCAGCGTGTGAAGTCGCTGTGTGGAAGGCTACTCAGAGCGGCTGATACTTGAGATGCTTCAGGGGATACTTATCAGTAGCTCTCTCCCCTCACATCCCTGCCTGACAGTCGCTGCATCCTACTTCTGTCTCCTCTCCCATCTGTACTCTCTTAGTCAAATACACCTCTTTCCTATGGTGCCTGCCTCAGTTTCCCGACATTCTCCTAGCAGTACATGATGACTATCTCGCTAGGGGATGTGAATGCTAAAGAGATCATGATGGAATATGAAAATAATCTATAATTTATCAAGGGTTCATGAGGGAAGGGGGTGGGGGAGGGAGGGAAAATGAGGAGTTGCTATCAAGGGCTCAAGTGGAAAGAAATGCTTTGAAAAGAATGATGGCAACATATGTACAAATGTGCTTGACACAATGGATGGATGGATGGATTGTGATAAGAGCTGTAAGAACACCCAATAAAAGTATTTGATTTTTAAAAAGTGATCACGGTGGGAAAGGATTAGAAAGAGGAAACAGAGTAACTATGATCATTACAACTTCCTCTGGAATTCCTCTCCTCTCTGTCAGGAGAGCAGGGACTTTGCCAAGCACAGGTTTAGCACAGTTTGCTGAACGAGCCAATCAATGTCCGACCCAGAGCTTGTCTAATCCCACTCCTAGTCCCCCTCAGAATCCAGAATCCATTACCCACCTACAATAGGGCAACCATGCAGGGGTCAACACCGCAGTGCCCCCTCTCCTGAATACCACTGTATCGAGGTTCAGAGATAAAACAGTTAGGTGGGTTTTTTTGTTGTTTTTTAAGATCAACTGTAGGTAGTCCAGTCACAGGGCATGCAATTACATAGTTGAGTTTTATCTCAGCTTTTGAAAAAAGGCTCTGTAAGAGTGTTTGTATTTTTCCCCTCTGAGAAAAATTTAGTTTTACTTTTTAAACCACTTTCAAATGACTATTTCTTAAATGGTTTCTCTTTTAAATAAGATTCTTTTTTATTAATCACTTTATTGGGGGTCTCTTACAAATCGTATAACAATCCATCCTTCAATTGTATGAAGCACACTTGTACACATGTTGCCATCAACGTTTCCAAAACATTTTCTTTCTACTTGAGCCTTGGTATCAGCTCCTCTTTCTTTCCACCCCTTCCCGCACCCTCCCACCCTCATGAATCCCTGATCAATTGTATATTATTGTGGTTACTTCTTGTCTGACACTGTGCGTTGCCTCCCTTCACCCACATTTCTGAGGTGTTCACATTAACAGTCACTAGCTGAGCTGGGGGTTCCGAAAGGTGTCACCCGAGTGGGTGGAGGGGCAAGCTCTACCCCCTGCCATGTGGAGACTGAGAGGAGATGGCAGGAAGAGGGGCTGGGCGAGCGGACAAACTAAGAGAAGGACAAGGTATGTCGGGAGGTCAGCACCTGGCGCCTTTCACCCGATAGTCTCAGGAAAATGGAAAGACACTGTTGCCTCTCACCTTTCTTGCCTCGCAGCATCTCCATTGTGGTGGGCCCGGGACTCACTCAGCGTCTTGCCCCGGGTGCTCTGAGGAGGGAGATGCTCAGGATGGGGGTGGCCCTTGGTCCTCCCCCTAGGAGCTCCCACTGTGTGTTTCATCACTGGGCTCCTACTGGGCTCTGCCACCTCCTCCTTCCAGCCAGACCCCAGTGCCCCTGCCCCTCCTCCTTCCTCTCCTCTCCTCGCCTCTCCTCTCCTCTCCCCTGGGTACAGTCAGCCGACAGGAACAGGTCACTCCGAGTTTTGGGAGTGTGGAAAAACATCTGCAAAGGCTTCCAGATTGAGGTCATAAAATTCATTTCACTTCTACTGCGACCTCTGTCACAGTGGTATTTCCTATCTCCAGGGGCACAAGATTGGTTACTTCATTAACCCCCAAGAGCTGTCAAAGTCATTGGGAATTTTAATAACATTTGGATCTATTCATTCAGGGTCTGAGAGCAACTCCAATCCAGGACATGAAGCTGGGAAGGCAGGGTGTGGGTAGTGGTGGAAAATCTGGGGGAGCCTGTATTGCTGCCCTGCTCAGAAGTAGGGGAGAGGAGGAAGTAGAGGAGGGGGCCACCTGTACAGCCGTGGGAAAAGGGAAGTCATTTAATCCTGAGCTGGCTCTTTGGGAACTCAAACTGTGGTAAAATAAACTATTTTTTTAAGTGAATAGCTTTTCAATGTTTTATTTATTCATTTCCCTCTTTAGTTCAATAAACAATAGCATGCGTTGAGTGACCATCCATCCGGTGTCAGAGAAGTCCTGCTGGCAGAATGGTTACGTGCTGGGCTGCTGGCTACAAGGTCAGCAGTCTGAAACCAGCAGCCTTTTAGAGGGAGAAAGACAGGCTTTCTACTCCTGTAAAGAGCTACAGTCTTAAAAACCCACGGGAGCAGTCTACCTGTCCTGGGGCAGTTCTACCTGTCCTGTAGGGTCTCTGTTAGTCAGCATTGATTGGTGGCAGTGAGTGTCCACCATGCATCAGACACACTGGAATACAAAGCCAATTTGAGTGTGACCAGTGATGGAGACGCACATTCCCGAGGCCCTGGAGGGACCAAGAGGAACGCTCACATCATCTCTGAGCTGGGGAAGGCTTTCTGGATGAGAAGACAATTGAGCTGAATTTTGAAGGACAAATAAAGGCCAGAAAAGTGGACATGGGTTCACATGGGCAGATAGGGGAAGGAAGGGATACGGAGGAGGGATGAAGTAAAGTCTAAAGATAGGGTTAGTGGGTGTGGAAATCATCAATGGCTTGTATGCGAAGCTAACATTCCAACACTCTTCTGAAACACATCGGGAGCCAATGGAGACATGAACATGAGTGAGCACAGCAGCAGGTCTGGACCAGGCTGAGAGACCACTCTGACACCATGGGGGCTGACAGAGAGGGAGGGTGAGGAGCCACACGTACTGGAACTCCAGTTGGGGCTGAGATGAGGAGGGGCATGGGAGGCGGAGGCCTGGGAAGGAGAAGATAGCACGTGGCTACTGAATCCTTGTGGGGGTCTCTAGACAGAAAGAATGGCCATGGTTTCCCTGTTCTCAGGGGAATCCATTCACCAAGACAAGAAGCCAGACTGGAAGTGTGGCTTTGGGGAGAAGAACATGCACCCATCTGGAACTCAGGGAGTTTTAGGTTCGTGGCCCTGCAGGTGGAGGGTCCCTGTGATCTCCTTCCCTGCACAGGGTGTACTCAAGAGCCGCACAAAGTAGGAAGGAAGCCCCCCTAGAAGCAGGTGCTGTGGAGCTAGCCACGGGACTTGCTGGCCATGGTGCAAAGCAGCAAGCATTAGAGGATGAGTGAGTGGAGACCACTTGGACTCCTTGTAGGTGACAGAAGCCGTTGAGCACCTCTTGGTGCTTCTATTGCCTGGCCAGGTCCCCAAGTGGGCACTGAGATGTCCTTCACTCAGCATCGTGGCAGGGACAAGTGGCAAGGGTGTAGGGCTGCCAGATAGAATTCAGGATACTCAGTTACATCGGATTTCACATCGACAAGAAATAATCTTTTTTCTTTTTTTCAGGACATTTTAATTGATTTATCCCACTGTCTCCATCGGGAAGAGCCATGCATGCGTGGGGACACTGGGCACCAGCTTCCTGACATGCGTCACTGGGGTGGCAGCAGGACTCAATGAGCAAGGCTTGTGATGCCAGGCTACAAGACCCCTCAGGGCAGTGCCCTGGGGGCACTGGTGCCCACTCCTGGGTGAGCTTGGGCATGCAGCCACCTCATTGGTCACAGATAAACATGGCCACTTTGCCCTGTGCCCACAGAATGTTTTCCTGGGATCTCAAGCAAGTGGTGGGCTTTGCTCGGCTTCTCCCAGCCCTCCCCCAGGGCTCCCACAGAGAAAGGTGCTCTCCCCCCACCAGGGGTGCCAGCCTGCCACTCAGTACACCCTTCTGCACTTGTGGGTCTTTACAATCATGTAATCCGAAGGGCCAGGGGGGCCCAGCAGGCAGGATGGAGACCTTTGAATGGCCACCCATGGAGGGAGGGGGAGAGAGGATGAGGGCTGACAGACACAGGTGGGCAGCAAGCCCAAGGCCTGTGCAGATGCTGTCAGGCCAAGTGAGAGCCAAGGTGCTCTGAACACAGCTAAGACAGACCCACTCTGGGGCTGGAGTCTCAGGTGAGTTTTAAAAGGAGACTGGAATTCTTTGTCCACTCACAGGAACCCTGCGCGTGTCCACACCCAGCATCTTGGCCATGAGGGACGGCAGGCCACAGCTACATGGGTGCCATCAGGCGGCCCCTCCTGACCCAGGCCTCACACCAGCAGCCGGCCTCAGGCCAGCCCAGTCCACAAGGAAAGAAGGGACGAGAAAGGGCAGGGCAGGTGGTACAGGTCCGTGGGCTGTCCTCCAGCCACACAGAAAAGCCATTCAATCTAGTCACCCAGCGGCAGGGCCCCAGAGAGCTAGGGGTCATGGCAGGCAGAGGCTGGACGATGAACAGTGTCACTCCAGGGCGGCCAGCTGCTTCTTGGCACTTTCTTCAAAATCCTTCTGCTTGTTGCTGGTCTCCTTCACAATTTTGTTCTTGGCTCACTCTTTGTCCAATTTCAAGAATTCACTCAGGGTCAACTCTTCAAACTGCTTCCTGACCGAAAGGAAGGCGCAGCCAGACGAATGCTTTTTTATGTTCCTCAATGGGGTCATCGGCGGCTCCCAACCTTCCAGCTCCTTGGAGCAGAAGAAGCACTGGGCCAGGTCGGGCTCATTCTCTGCGGGGCAGTGGATGAAGCCAGCCTTGGCCATCCGCTCCGGGGTCCAGGAGCAGCCTTCTAAGAAAGGCCAGTTCTTGAACGTAGAGATGCGGCGGCCCTTGAGATAGAGCTGCCAGGCCGGGGGCAACTTAGGGTGCTCACTCCGCCGCCTGACAAACCCGCGATTGAAATGTGGCTGTGGCAGTACACTGCCAAGAAATCACCTTTTACACCTAAGTATATGGCAAATATTGCATGGGTCTTACTTATCCTAAAATATTACTCATTGTTTCTCTAACATTCCAATTTAACTGGATGGCCTCTATTTTCATTGGCTAAATGTGGCAACCCCACAAGAGGGTAAAGCAGAACCCACCTCCAGACCCTGGCCCTGCTTGCATTTACTTAACGCTTGTAGCAATTTTCACTTAGTGCTTGATGCAAAATAGTTATTGGGCGACAGCCCTGGTTGGCTCTGCGGAGCCTATTGTGTGCTCCCCTTTTCTAATCAAGGCCTGTGAGCTGCATCTTCGCGTATGTGTGCCCCGGAGGGAGGAGAGCCAGTGGTGACCATGCAGACAGGGGACTCCTCTTAGACCTTGCACCAAAACCCCAAACCCAACGCACTGCCATTGAGTCAATGCCGACTCATAGAGATCCTGTAGAATAGGGTAGAACTGCCCCTGTGGGTTTCCAAGACTGTAACACTTTACACAAGTAGAAAGCCCTGTCTTTTGCCCTTGGAGTGGCTGTGGTTTCAAACTGCTGGCCTTATGGTTAGCAGCCCAATGCATAGCAATGACTCTACCAGGGCTCCTAGGCCTCGCACAGGGCTGGCTTATAGGAGGTCCTCCCGAGATGCAGCATTAACTGTACCCAAAGATTGGGTTGTTGTCTCTCATTCCTAGAAGAGACCTTCTAAACTCTTGATGTTTCCTAGTTATTCCTGGAGGCTCCAGACCACAGTGAGAGCTGTACTGATGAAGTGACTCAAGGGAAGGGCTGGTAGTACCTGAGAGAGTCACCGTGTGGTGACAGAAGCCTATCCTTAGGAGAAGGAGGGAGCTGGAGACAGAGTTAAATAACATAGCTGATGTTCCAATCCATCAGGTCTTTGTAGTAAGACCTCAATGAAAGCTCCAGACTTAAAGCTCTGGTAGGCTTCCCTGAATTGAAAATATCCCAACGTGCCTAAAAGGTGGGGATCAGGACTCCATTAGAAGAAGACATGGAAGCTTCACACTGGGGACCCTCCTGTTGGTCTGTTCTGGCCAATATCTTCTGTTATATTTAAAAACTGTAGCCATGAGTTTCTCACTCTGTTCCAATCTTGGAAACCCACATGGCAGTTCTACCCTGTCTTTAAAGGGTTGCTGCACCAATAAAACAACTTTCCTCTCATTCTTTAATGCCCACCCCACCCCCCTGCAACTATCATCACCCCCATTCTAATCTTACAAATCCAACTAGACCAGAGCATGTACATGGGTATAGATAAGAGCTGGAAACACAGGGAATCCAAGACAGATAAACCCCTCAGGACAAATCATGAGAGTAGTGATAACAGGAGGGTAAGGGGATGGTAGGGGGAGAAAGAGGAAACCGATCACAATGATCTGTATATAAACCCCTCCCTGGGAGACAGACAACAGAAAAGTGGGTGAAGGGAGACAGCGGTCAGTGTAAGACATGAAAGTAATAATAATAATTTATAAATTATCAAGGGTTCATGAGGGAGGCTGGGGGAGGGGGGAAATGAGCTGATACCGAGAGCTCGAGTAGAAAGAAAATGTTTTGAGAATGATGATGGCAACATGTGTACAAAGGTGCTTGACACGATGGATGGATGGATGGATGGATGGATGGATGGATGGATGGATGGATGGATGGACAGGCGGACTGTGATAAGAGCTGCATGAGCCCCCAGTACAAGGATTTTCAAGCTACGGAAATAAGGGGTTGCTGTGAGTGAGGACTGACTCTATGGCAGGTGGTTGGTTGTCTACAGGAGAGACTAATGAGAATGCCTGCGTCTGCAGCCAGTCAGTCAGAAACGTGGGGGAAGGGAGCCAGCAAAAAGTGTAAAATATGAAAATAAAAATAATTTATAAATTATCAAGGGGAGGGAGGGGGGAAAACAGGAACTGATACCAAGGGCTCAACTAGAAAGAAAATGTTTTGGAAGTGATAATGGCAACATATAGATAAATGTGCTTGATACAATGGATGTATACATGATTTATACAATGACTTATTAAAATTAATTTTTACAATGTCAGCTCCACGTGCAAAATGACCTTGTCCCATTACTTATTGCTCAGCCTCAGTGTACCCCTTAGAAATAAGAATACCTTCAGTCCTATAGTGCAGACCAAGTGCAATAGCATGGATGCAGTGCCACGCATAGGCTCTAAGCAAACGTTCCCTCCAGCCCTGCCTAGGTTGGCCAACTAGCTCACAGCCCCTCGTCATATCTGCCTGTCCCCAGTGTGAGAGGGAAGGGCATTCTCATGGGTACCACCTCTTTACTCAGCAGCCTCTTGGTATGGTCCTGCCAGTTGAAACAATCAGGGTAGGGACTGGTACTGCACTCGGCAAAGAGAAGTTCCGACTTCCTTCATTTTATTTTACTTCTATTTTTAATGCTGTGACTAGAAGTGGAAAACCTAAATGAAGTGCCTTTCCCTGAGTGAGGATAAACTGTCCTTGTCATTTAATAGTCACTGGCTGACAGCCCACCACTCCCATCCAAAGGCAGTTGATGCATGCCTTTCCAGTGAAGACAGCCCGGTCCCATCCAACCTCTAAATTCAGTGACAGGCTAGAATCCCTGACTACTAACCAGGCCAGAGGACACCTGCAACCTGGAGCTACTTTTGCTGTTGGCACTTTAGAAGTTTCAAACCCCTTCCCAGAGCAAGTGACCCTTGAGCTCCCAGCATGCTCAAGATCGACAGGCAAGAAGGAAGCAGGTGCATCCCACAGAGTTTGAGTCTGATTTCTCATTGTCATCAACTCCCATTCATATTCTTTCACATCTGAAAAGCCGTCAGAATTGCCGCTTCCTGCCAGGCTAGTCTCCATTTTCTCCTCCTCGATCACCCGAGCTGCAGACTCCTCTGCCTAGAAGCCCCCCTGCCAGCCACTGTGCTGTGGGTTGAACTGTGTGTCCTTCAAAAAGATGCGTTCCCCTCCCAAGTCCTGGTAGCTGTGACTCTGGCCTTCTTAGGGGAACAGGTCTTTCCAGAAGGGAGTAGTTAGCTCGAGGCCTGAATCGGTGTCCTTCTACGAGAAGACAAGGGACACGGCACAACGGGAAGACAGGCGCCATGTGAAGATTGAGTTGGGAGTTGGGAACGATGTGTCTGTGAACCGAGGGGCACCGAGCATTGCCGGGAATCACCAGACTACGGAAACATAGGTGAGAAGCTTTCCCTACTGCCTGTTGAGGCAGCCTGGCCCTGCTGACACCTTGAATTTGTGCCTCCAGTCCCCCGAACGGGGAAGTAAATTAGTCAATAGTGTCTGTTACTTTGAGTCATCCAGTTTGTGGGACTTTGGTATGTTAGCCAATAGGAATCCCTGGATGATGTGAACACTCAACCATTCAACTAAGGGTTGGCCACTTGAACCCACCTGGAGGTGCACAGAGGAGGCCTGGAGGGGTAGCAGTTTGAAACCGCCAGCCACTCCAAGGAAGAAAGACAAGGCTTTCTACTCCCATAAAGATTTAGAGCTTTGGGAACCCCAAGTGGCAGCTTGGCAGGGTCCCTGTGCATCAGAGTTGACTTGTCCGTGCGTTTGGGTCTGAAACGTGCTCAGAGGACATCTCTGGCAATCCTCTTCCAAAAAGTCTGAGCCGTGAAAGCCCTTTGGAGTGATTCTACTCTGTGCACTACTCAGCAGCTAACAGGACCAGGTAACAAGTCCAGCCTTCCTCCTCCCGAGTTCCAGCACAGGCTGCAAATCTCTGACCTCTGGGGCCACAGGGGTCTCAATCATCTCTGATTTTCTAATTCACTGCCAGTGAGTCTGTGCCGACTCATAGCAACGCATAGGACAAGGTAGAACTGCCCTTGAGAGCTTCCAAGACTAAGGCTACGGGAGTAGAAAGCCTCATCTTCTTCCCTAGAAGTGACTGGTGGTTTCAAACTGCTGATCTTGCAGATTGCAGCCCAAGGTATAACCACAACACCAGCAAGGTTAGAGGTCCTTAATGAAAATCTGTCTTGATTGACTATTTATCTATTTCCTCTGAATGTCTTGTCTCCTCAACTGAATTTCCTGGTGTTCACTGCCTTTGAGTCCGCCCCTGAGCCGTGCGAGCCCACGGTGGCTACTGCACCATCCCCAGCATTAGTTGCCATAGGATGTGGTCCATAGAGTTTGGGCTGGCTGATTGAGGTTGGTGTAGTCAGTCTGCCTTGGTCTGGATGCTCCACGGAACCCTCTTCAGCATCCCGGCAACACAAAAACCTCCTGTGTGAAACCAGGCTCCTGAACAGAGGCCAGAGTGCTCCTGCTGAATCCGGATGGCCTCCTGAGTGAAACGCAAAGCAAAACGATAGACTTAAATCACTGCCCTCACGTCAGTGCCGGCTCATATGGCCCTGTCAGCTTCCGAGACAGTAACTCTTCGTGGGAGTCGAAAGCCCCATCTTCTCCCAAGGAGTGGCTGGCAGTTCCAGACAGCTGACCTTGCCATTAGCAGCCCAATGGCTAACCACTAGGCCACCTGGGCTCTGGCCTCAGGAGGGAAAAGGCAGAATTTGACTTTGCCTCTGCTCTTTTCAAGCCGGAGCTCATGCTTCCCCAGAAGTGCGCCCTCAAAGGATAGTAAGAAGAAGCACCAAAGAACAAAGGGCTGACCATTTGTGCAGGGATTTAGCATGGTCCCAGGGCAGGGGAGGCCATGGTATAGGCCGGGGTGTTGATTATGCTGAGATAGATGCGGTGGCTGATAAAGGGTGTGAAGGCAATCAGCGTAACAGTTAGGGGTTGCCTTAAAGTCAAGCCATTTGCTTTATGTGACAACCAAGGGACAAGCAGATTTGGGAGCCCAGAAGAATGAAAAAGGGACTCTTGATTGCGAGCACATTTAGTCATTCGCCACATGGTTTCCCCTATGTCCCTCAGTGTGGTGCTGTGTGCCCAGGAGAGGACAGACAGGGCCAGGCCCCAGAGGGACTTCAAATCCTAAATGACAAACACTGCCCTTCTGCCAGTCCAGTCTTGGAGGGCCAGATTTTAAGGTCTACTGGCCTGCGAGGGTAGAATTTGAAAGACCTGAGAGCAAATAAACAGTTTTGCCACGCGAATCATAATTAGAAGCCACGGTTATATAGCAATAGTTGGTTAACAGAGCTTCGGAAGATGCACTCAACGAGCAAGAGATTGAAGAAAACAAAATCCAGGTAGGAGACTCAAAATGGAAAAACTCACTGTTATGAATTGAGTTGAGTCCCCCTCATACATGTGTTGAAGTCCTAATCCTTGAGTCTACTTAGAAATAGGCCTTTTCTTTGGTTTTGCCAATGCGGTTATACCAGTATAGAGTGGATCCTAAACCTAATCACTTCTGGGTTATAAGATGACCAGAATAGACACAGAGACAAACTCAAGGGGAAGAAGACATTGGAAGCAGATGCATCTATAAACCCAGAAATGCCAAGGATTGCTGGCAGCTACTGGAAGCTGAACTAGGTAAGACAGGAAGCTATGTCAGAATTCAGACATCTAACTTTCAGGACTGTGACCAAATAAATTCGAGGTGAGCTACAGACTGAGCTGCTAACCACAGTCAGTGATTGCACCCAGCCAGCTGTTCCACAGGAGAAAGATCAGCCTGTCTGCTCCTATAACGATTTGAAGTCTTTGAAACTCCACAGGGTAGTTCTACTCTGGCTTTGGGGCCCACTATGCAATGGAAGTGAGTTTTGGTTAACACACTCCACTGTGACACTTCTGCTAAGGCAGCACTAGGAAACTAAGCCCCATGTGGCAAAATCAGAGTGGGAGGTGCTGGGGTGCTGCCACTTTAACCTGGGGCACACGCCTGCCTGGCACTGAGGCTCCATGATTGCTCTGCCCGTCACCCTGGGGCCCAGGGCTGTGGCACAGCAGTGCTGTGGGCCTACTCTCTTGCCTCCATCCTGATGACGAACGAGGAAGTTCAAGAGATGGCAGCGGTGGAGCAGGGAATTGGGGGGTCTAAAGGCCGGTACTGAATCTGTCGGGGAGCAGGCATAGCATGTATGCCTCCCTGGCCAGGAAGAGGAGACAAAGGGAGAGGTCACACCTGGAAGAAAGTTCAGGGAAACGGAGCCCAGGATGAAGAAGCTCGGGAGGAAAGACTGGGGATCCAAGGCTGACTGCACATTTTCTTTTCCTTTCACCAGGAGATAGCTCCCCTCCTGAGCTGGTCTTTTGAAAATGAAAGAGAAAGGCGCCGTTTTGAATGGCAGCTCTGGCCTAGAGTTGGACACCTGGAAAGCACAGCCAAACTCCACCACATTCCCGTCTTTAGACTGTCAGACTTGCCCCTCCCCATCTTATCCCACCCCACGCACCCTTACGCATTAGTGCATGTGTGTCCACACACACACACACACACACAAGCCAGCTCGCTGACCTTAATCCATCGTTCCATGGGACCAGGGGAGGTAAGGAGAGCTGGTCAGCAGTTCGATACCACCAGCCGTTCCGCAGGAGAAAGACAAGACTTTCTCCTTGTCAGGGGCAGCTTTCTCTAAGACAGGGGCAGTTCTACTCTGTCCTATGGGGTCACTGTGAATGGGCACCGATTCGATGGCAGTGAGTTGATGAGTGAGGAGAGGAGGGATGCAGCAGGCAAGGGGACCCGCATGGAGGCAAGGCTTTCAGGGCAGAAACCAGAGTGGGCCTGGGCAAAGCAGGCAGTGGGCCAGCCCTGGTAGGCCTCTGTTTCGGTGTGAACACTCTACACGGTCGACATGCTCGGAAGAAAAGTGTCTCAGCACCGCACCAGGCAGCAGGCGACCCTGCAGGGCCCTCCAGTGAGCCCCTGTCTCTCTGGACCTTCCTTGGGGCCCCCCTTCGGTCCCCCCGGAGTAGAGAATGCAAAGCATCAATCTACTGGGCCTGGAGAAAGCTGTCCTGCTGTGATGGATTTTTTAATTGGATTGTGACAAACATTTAATACCTAATAGAGCTCTTACCAGCACAGTTAATTAAGAATGTGACTAATCGAATTCAGTGAGAACGCAGGAAGAGAGAAAGAAGGGGAAGAGTGGAATAGAAGGTAGTGGGATTTGGGAAGGTGGGGTGGTTGGAGTTGGAAAATGACTATTGAGCTTAATGTTGGGATTTGGGGGGGGTGTTGTTGTTTGTTTGTTTGTTTGTTTTGTTTGGGTAAGGGAAAGGGGATTCCAGATACATAATATGGAGAGCATGCATTAAGTTTGAAAAAAGCAGCAGCCAATTGTTGGCAAGTTGCTGAGCAGCCGGCAGACAAGGGCCTCTCTCTCTTCTCCGTGCTCGCTCTGTCCCATTGTGCTCATCTCCTCATCCCGCTGGCTTGTTAGCAATGCCCGGACGAACGGGCTTTGTGGATCCTCTAAAGCCTCGCAGATAACTGCTGAGTGTTACAAGCCTCGCTACTGAACCTGCTGCAAAGAGAGGAGGGCTGCGTGGAGCCGCCAACCCTGAGCTAGAGAGCCTCTTAACTCCTTGTGAACCCCCAGGAGCACAGGAGAAAGCACTTTGAACTCCAGCCTCACCCAGGGCCATGGAGGAGCCCTTCTTGTGAACGTACTCTGGTGTGTCCTGTACACCTATGCACACTGGTATCAGCCCGGCCCACACAGCACCAATGCACTCGCGTGCACCCACAGGTGAAGGCGGCAGCCCCGATATGCAAATGTGGCAGATGAGCTCCCATAGGAGCAGCGGGTGCTCGTGAACAGGACCGCACAAGGGACCGTGTTATAAGTGTGTCTCTTGTGGGGTCCTGCTTCTTTCTGAGCAGAGATAATCCCCAGCCCGATCTCCCTGGGTCCCAGCGCCTGCTTCCCTTGGTGGGATGGGACATGGAGTTAGACATCAAGGTTATACATTCTGAGCAGGTAAGGGGGGCCATTCTGGGTGGGAGAAAGATCTGCCGGGGAACATAGGGATGATGTTCCCAGATGAGATGTGTTGACGCAGAGGAATGAAATCTCATTAATGACTTGCCTACAAGTCAACTCATGCTGATATGTGTGTGTCAGAGTAGACCTGATTTGGGGGGTAAGTAGATCACCAGGCCTTTCTTTCGAGGTGCCTCTGGCTGGACTCCGATCTCCAGCCTGTCAGTGAGCATTGCATGCATTCCTCCTCTGAGCCACACAGAGACTGCTGGGGAGATGAGAGGTGGTCTGGAAAGACATCAGGCTCTCAGGCTGCAGGGCCAGAGAACAGGAAGCTGAAGCTCCGGTCTCAGGGTGAGCTTTCAAGGGGGCTGGTGTAGGGGAAGATGAGTCTCTGATATGCATGGTGCCATAGTAACTGCTTGGGTAGGAGAATTATTTTGAGTTTCGCTCTGTTGCAGCACAATGGCGGCCACTGTGCTGAGCTTTACAAATGAGCAGCTTCCGTATTCTGATCTTTAATGGCAGGTCATAAGATTAGGGG
Source organism: Echinops telfairi (assembly GCF_000313985.2). Classification (NCBI taxonomy): domain Eukaryota; kingdom Metazoa; phylum Chordata; class Mammalia; order Afrosoricida; family Tenrecidae; genus Echinops; species Echinops telfairi. The sequence goes on from NW_022111324.1 coordinate 16,306,727, forward strand.
ACAAAACCTGTGATGTAGCAGTTTGGAGGTATTTGATAGCTCACCCAGGGCTCAACTGCTATTTGTCTGGGCTAATCCCTACAGCAAATCTAGGAGGCAGGTGGGCGGGAGGAAGCTGCCTTTTGTCTCTGGAGAGGGGAAGCCAGGCTTCTTGAACCTCAGATCTGGGAGGGCAAGGCTTTTACCCAGGCAATGCACACCTCACCCCTCCATGCTCAGCTCCAGGGCGAAGGGATACTGCCCAGTATTTAATGGGTCACCCTGGTAGAAGCTTGGACGTCCATGGCCAATCTGGAGCGCGTCAGGACCAGCTGGCAGGGGCAGGCCAGGTGGACCTGGCTCTCTGTGTGCAAGGGTCAGACAGCTAGCTGGCCCTGCCGCTCTCTTGGGGGCTGAAACCCAGGGCATGTCAGCAGAGACCAGTGTTGAGACTCACAGCTGGAAAGGCTAGATAGAGAACTACTCAGCAGCAAACAAACCAAAAACGTTGAAAAGGAGAGAAAAGGCAGTGAAAGGGCCCTCTTCCTCCCCCGCTTCTCCACGGCTCCTCTCATAGATAATTGTCATGTCTTATATGTGCACAGGCCTTCACCATTCTCAGCAGCGTCTGTACACAAAGAACCCATGTCAGAGGGGGCCCTGGGGCTTTCCGACACGTGGAGTCCGTTGGAGATGGAGCCTCAAATGGGCACCAGATCTTCTGGATCTTAAGCCAGGGCTTCCTCCTCTGCACAGTCACTCATTGAAACCTCCCACAACACTGCAGGAAGAGTATCGAGGTGGGGAGACTGAGGCACGGGGGATTAGCCCATTACACCCAAGGCCACTCAGGCAGTAAGCAGCGGAGAGGAAACGGGCTCAGGGCCCTCTGCCTACTCAGTAGCATATTCTCTCTCCACTTGCTCGTGTTAAGTCCTCCTTTGTTGGTACAGAGAGGGGCAGGGAGGGCCAGAAAAAAGACTCCACATGCCGGCAGGACTATGTTGTCGCAGTCAAATCGGCTCCAGCTCCTGCTGAGCTAAGGGCAACCCATCCAAACAACGTCCAGTCCTGCGCCAGTCGCCCTCACGTCCACTCTGAATCACGGTGGCCCGGTGCGGGGCACAGTAGAACTATGCTCCATAGAGTTTTCCATGGACAATTTCCCCAAAACAGATAACCAGGTCTTTCTTTCAACGCTCCTCTGGGTAGACTCGACCCGACAGGCCTCAGGTTAGCAGTGAGCGCTGCCTTCCAACCGGAGTACAGCTGCGCTGAAATCCCTCACACAAAGGCTTGGGGGGACTGTGCCAGACCACACCCCGCGGGTCCTCTTCTCTGTCCCCTTTAGCTCTCAGTCACCTTTCTTTGTGTTTTCCCTGGAGGGCCTGTCATTGGCTCTGCTGCGGAGTGGCTCTCTGTGTCCCGGGGCTTTCATTTCCTGGCAGCTGCAACAGGAGACGGCAAAACTCATCCCCCTGAGGGAACTGCGTGGCAGAGTGTATCATTCCTCCCTGCCCGGCGCCACCAAGGGCGGGGCCCTTTCACCAGTGTCACAGGCCGCAGAAAACCTCTTAATGATCATTTGTCTGACGAGTTGATCCCCGGAGGAAAAGCCAGAGTCGGCAGGGAGGGGAAAGGGCTGGCGTGCAGGGCCGAGGAGAGGCCAGGTCGTGGCCATGGACACGTCCTGGCGGACGGAGGCTGTCTTTCCTGCTTCCTGGCAAAGCGACCTTAGCAGAGTCGTGAGACATGGCTGAATTTTATTAACTGGGGATTGAAAATCTGTCCGTGTCTCACTAGATTCTTGGTGGCAAGAAGAAAGACATCAGAGAGAGGTTTGGAAACGGCACAGAGCTGCCGAAATGAAAGGTGAATGAAAGGTATGTGCTATGAAACAGAATAAAAGAGATGCGGAACGGCAGAGACAGGGAAGGGAAGACACCAGAGGGCGAGGCGCCAGGGCCAAGGGAAGTGAGTGGTTCCCCACAGAGAACTGCATTAGGCACCATCAGGTTGCTATTCTTCTCTCGAAGATCATAAAGCAAAAGCTATTTCTAATCGGCATCAATTATAACATTTTAGAGTCCGCCTATGGCACCTGTAATTGGTAGACATCATCGCAATTCTTTCCATTATTTCTCCACCC
>NW_022111324.1:16310225-16313767 GCF_000313985.2 Echinops telfairi
GGCAATGAATGTACAAATGTGCTTTACACAGTTGATATGTGTATGGATTGTGATAAGAGTTGTATAAGCCCCTAATAAAATGATTAAAAAAAACACCCACAGTATCTGTGAAACGCATCAAGTGAAGCTCAGTGAAATGACGGTGGTTGGGTTCCTCCTATGATTCAGTGACAGTCTGGTGGGCCCACCTGGAGGCGAGCTGGCTCACAGCTGCAGGGCCTTGGTGAAAGGGTTCTCACAGACAGGAAGAGGGGCCAAGATGACCCCAAGGAGGAAATAAACAAGACTGCTGTCTTTGGTGGTTGCCACTGATTTGGACTTAGGGGTTTTTCAAAGCTGTGACCTTTCCGAAGCAGATGGCCAGGCCTGTCTCCCAAGGTGCCTTGGGGTGGGTTCGAATCTCCAACCCTACCCATTTTCATCCCAGGGACTGCTAATAAAACCATCAGGCCTACAACCTAAGGGCTTGGCAGAAGCCAAAGCAGCATGTGGGAGGTTCGAAACCACCAGGAGAGAACCTCAGGGCAGCTGCAACTTGGCCTTCAGCACAGACTGTTGCCAGGTGCCGCCCTGGTAATTTTGACCCATGATACCTTCACGTGACAGTGGAGGGTGGCCCCAGACAGTTTTCTAGACTACAATCTCCATAGGAGCAAACCGTCACGCCTCTTTCCCTGGGTTGGTTCAAACCACCAACCTTCCAGTTAGCAGCTGGACCATTGTGCCCCAGGGCTCCTTTTGCTGGAGCTGGTAAACAGACTCCCAATTTGGCAGAGAGTGGGGGCAGTTTCCTCTACTGCTGCACGTGGGGGAAAGCCATTGCCAAGAAGCAGCTGGTGACTTGGAGGGGGCCCCAGGAAAAGATAAGACAGTTCCCAGCTCATTCTGCGATTTTGCTATTGAGGAAGTTTCCCCCAGGAGAGGGCTTCTTGCTGCCTCACCTGGATGGCCCAGGCAATGCTGCCGGAGGATGGGATCCCAGCCACAGCACCTCGGAGGCTGGGCTCTCGCTCCTGCCCTATGGCACAGGCCGTTGGATGGGGGTGTGTGGGGAGGACATGCGTGGAACACGAGGTGAGAGGCCAGTGAGTCTGCAGCCAGGGCAGCACCCAGTAACTGTGTTCACTGAAGCCCCACTGGGTGTGCTGTGCTCCACCCACGAAGATGCTGGGGCAGACCGTTATCAGCAGGGGACCAACTGAAACCACAGGACTGAATGGGGGATTGCTAGGGAAAGAAGGGAGTGGAGTAGGGCTGGAATCACTGCGAATTTCTTGGAAGATCAAGTGCCTATGTGCGAGTCCTACCCAAGGTCTGCCCTCCAGGCGCTGACCTTGAAGGTCCCTTCCCTTTGTACCCCACCCCCAACCCTGCTTCAGGCTCCATGATGACAATATCCCGTATGCCCAGGGCATCTTTGATTCCTCAGTGTGGACACATCCCAACCAAGGACACCATTTGGATTTTTCCCCAAGCCTCCTCTCCACAGTCCCAGAGCACAAAGCCACCACTGGCTAGCACCTATGCCGATGGCTCATCTCATCAAAGTGCAGGATCGGGGCACTCAGCCCAGGCCATGTGGCTCCTGCAATCATGGCCATGCACGAAGGCCCTGGGTACAGGGGCGCAGCAGAGAACCCTCCAGATGGAGGAAGGAGGCAGGCCTAAGCTCAGCTTCCAGCTCTGCTTTCTCTCTGGCTTCGAGTCCTGCAACTTCCTGCTTCTGGATTTCATCTGCATGGTGGGTGATAGGGGTACAGGTCACGTGACTCGTATGTTGCTCCCCATCGTGAAATCTGCAGGTGCTGCAAGCCCTGCGTGTCTGCCCACCTGGTGATGGCTCTGAGGGAGGAGGAGGGCTCCGCCTCCTCTCATCCAGGCTGTGTGGCCTCAGTCTGGCCTGGCATCAGGGAAAGCCCAAGCCTGGGACCCCGAAGGCCCCAACAGAGCCCCACCTCCAGAGCCAGCTGCTCCATCTGCATGCGGGGTTCTCTCTGCACCCTGGGTTCATAAATAAACTAGCAGAAGCCATTTTGTCCCCAGAGACCGGGTGTCTCCTGAAATACACAGACGTTCTTTCTTATGTGTCTGTGGTTCCCGAGTTCATTGTTACCCTTTGGCACTGAACAGGGCTTGGATTGAGCACGGTTGCCATCTGCAGCTGAGAGTCTCAGAAAGCGGGCGGGGGAAGGCCGGGACAGAGACAGAGCTGCTCTTGGTGGCAGGGTGATGTAATAAATGGAGCCCCTAAATGAACAAGAGAGAGAAGCATGGCAGAGGGGGAGTGGGGAAGGGCGGTGGGGGGGGGGTTTGAGATGAGAAAGGGGGAGCGAGAGAAAGCGATATTGAGAGAGATGCTGAGAAGAGACGCTGGCAGAATGACAGTGGAAAAAGGATGCACTGAGGGAGGAAGTGGGGGGATTTGATGGAGATAAACGGAAAGGCAGGCAGCTTGAGGCTAAGCACTGGGGCAGTGGGAATGCAGGCCAGACAGAGCCAGCACTGTGAGGCGGGTGGCGCTGGAGGCAGCAGAGAGGTGTACTGGGACAGTGGGGTCTTGGGGGGACTGGTACAGTAGAGGACACTGTGTCCTCAGAGTGTAGGGACTAATTCCCAAGCACACGAGTGGTGGTATGTCCCTTGCAGCAGTCACTGTGTAGAGAAGCAACTTCCTGTGGTCTTCAGCGGGTGGACTCTGGAGCAATGCTGTTTGGCTTGAAATCTGGTGCTACTAGTTTCTTGGGCAAGTTAGATAACTCGCCTGATCCTCAGTTTCCCTCTGTGTAAATGGGGACACTATTAGCACTCTGTCACAAGACTGTCATGAAGACGAAACAAGTGCTTTCTCTCATTGAATATATGGGTGCCATAGCAAAGTGCCGTGAAGAAACCAGCTATCAGAAAGAATAATGTCTGGGATCTTAAAGGCTTGTCTTTAAGCAAGCAGCCATCTAAGGGTTGCATCCACTGAGTCCACATGCAAGAAGACCTGTGTGATCCAAAGACTGTAAATAATAAAATCTAAGATTTGAGGAGGAAATGGTATTAGAGTTTAGACACCCAGTTTTCAGAAGGCTATGGATGACAGTTGTGTTAGTCTGGGTACTTTGGAGAAACAAATCCACAGAATCTCATGTGTAAGAGAGAGTTTTATATAAAGGTTAAGTGCTCATCAAGAAAACATCCCAACCCAGTGTAGCCCAAGCCCACAAGTCCAACATTAACCCATTAACCCATATGTACAACACCAATCCACAAAGTCCTCCTCCATCTCACAAAAGAGACGCAATGATGCCGACTGCGGGAGGAAAGCCGAGTCAGTGAATGTGTAAACATCTCAGTGCTGGTGGGGGTCTCCACACGGCTGCTCCAGCACCCAGGGCTGCAGCGGAGTAGGTCCATGTGGCGTCTCCTCAGGGATGTCTTGCAGGAAGTGATCCTTGCCAGTTAAAGCAGGGAACTGGCTAAGGCAGCTGCACCCTGGTCTGACCATCAGAAAGCAAGAGACCCAAGAACTAGAAAGGTGAGGCTCACCGAGCCAT
>NW_022111324.1:16315237-16326045 GCF_000313985.2 Echinops telfairi
GGAGCAGAGTCTGGGATTTGAACGACTTTTGAAGGGAGAAGAGGTGGGGCAGGAGTGAGCCTGGGACTCGGGAGAAAGGTGAGACAATGCTCGCCTTGGTCTGCAGACTCAGGGTAGGGCTGCCCGGCAGAGCTGGGCACAGAACTTGTCTCCATGCTCCCTCCCTGTAGACAGGGGCTGCGGAGGCAGGGGCCCCAAAGGCCCGAGAGCAGCTTGCAGAGGTGGGGAGCAGTGGCAGCAGTCTGTCCTGAATCAGGTGCGACCCTAACAACCCAGCGATGGCGTCAATATTGACCAAAGGGCAGGAATCCAGGATCCTACACTCTCCCCTTCACTAAGGCAGGTTCAGTCACGAGAGTCAGGTCCTGGAGTAAGAAGAGTGAGGACGCTTTAGAAAAATTAAAATGTATTCATTAGCAATGCCCACTACTCACGTATGGCTATGACCATTCTAATCGTAGCCGCCCCTTGCTGCTTCCCTCTCAAGGACCTCCCAAAGCGCTTAAATCCATCAACCAAATCCTCAGAAGGAGTTGTGAGATGCTCATGTTCTAGGCGAGGACTCAGGTGAGAGAGGTAAGCAGGTCGCTCTCCCAGCATGTCCTCAGCGCATCCCCTCTTCCCACAGCTGCCTCTGCCGGGGCTTCATACGGAGCATGGGCTTCCTTGCAGTTCAGTTGCTGCTTTAAGTTCTTTTTCTCTGGGAAGCACTACCCACCCCTAACACCCACCACCTTCCGTACCTCGGGATGGGATGCCAAGCTCAGCGGAGGCCTCCTAATGAGTCAGAAGTGGGAGACCCCCCAATAGTGGAGTGTCTGGAGCAGCAGGGTGTCCAGAAGAGAACATCCACTGACCTTCTGGAAGCGACTTTCCCTGAGATGGACATGAGGTCCACCCCTTCCCCCCATCATGGGCTGTGTGGGTTACCACTGTGTCTCCTTGGTCCTCAGTCCTGGAGACCTCACACAGACTACATGTGAATGGATGATCTTACTTGTATCTTCTAACTCTTTGGAAAGCTAAGCTCTAGCTGTGTTAGTAATTATCCATGGACAGCCAGAGCCAATGAGGAAAGCCACCAAAGAGCAGGGCCACCATATCCCTATTGGCAACACTGTTCAATTGACTGTGGACTGCAGTTCCCAGGAACAATGGCTGGCTTTTAGAGCAATCTTTGAGTCTTGTGGGCTTGTGACTTTCCCTTTCCACTTTCCTTGACTTATGGATTAAATATGTCTCCCCCCAAAACATGTATCCCCCCCAAAAAAAATACTTGTGGATGTAATCTAATGTAACCATTCTTCCATAATGCAGGCTAATGTAATCCATCCGTGAAGGTCACACTAGTGCAGGGTGGGTCCCCAACCTAATTACTTCTGAGTTCTGAGACACAGAGATACGTGATCACATACTAGGGAAGACCTGGGGGAATGTGAGGCTCTCCAAGAACCTGGATGGCCTGGGCTGCTGCCAAGGAAGGGATTGGTCTGACCAAGATCTTAGAAAACAAATTTCCATTCTTTAAAGTCACATGAATGTTGCACCTCTACTACAGTAGCCAGCAGATCGCGAGGAAGGTCTGCTCTAGAACAAGTGTCCATTCCTCTCTGCCCTTCCTAATTGCGCACCTCAAACACACAGGGCTTATTACCTTACAGGGAGGAGGGAGCCCACGTAGGTCTAATGAGGGAACATAATCAAAGCTTGTCCTAGAAAAATTGATGCCCAATTTCTCCCTGGCAGTACATGACAATGTGCAACCAATACTGATCAACTTTGGATGTGATTTAGTGTGTGGCCAATCCCACAATCTCTAAGTGTCAGGAGTAGTCTCGCTGGGGAATTTTCCGTCATGGAATGCTACTGCCTATCTCCTGAAAACATCTGGGGCATCTGGCAGGAGAAACTTCTGAGCTGCCTTCTTGTTCCCTCCCCCTCCCACAACTGCCTGCCCCATCTTCTTTCTCAGGGTGGCCAGAGCAGACTTTCACGAGAGGCCTGTGCCTTTTCCTTGCCAGGCCCCATCTGGCTGTCGCCCACCTCTGTGCAGACACCTGCTGTGGGAGGGGAGGTGCAGAGGTGGGCAGTGAAGAGGCATCCCGATGATGTGAGCAGGCACCAGGCAAGAAAAGGACAGGCTGGGGGCAGCAGCGTATGAGAGGCAAGAAGGGAGAGGGCGTGCATGAGCGTGTACGTGTGTGCATGCAGGCTGGTGTGAAGAAGCCCCAGGCGATCGGCGCCCAACAGTGATTAATTTAGTGAGAGAAAATAGCTTCTCACTGGCAGCCACCAAGTCGGCAGAAGCTGACAATGAAGCCGTCAGTTCTGCTTTCAGGCAGCCCTGGTGCAGTGAGAAGGCCATTGGTGAGTGCCGGGCGCTGGCACCAACAGCAGAGTGACTGTGGGAGTCTGTCCCTGTTCCCCCCGGGGTGGGAAAGGAGCCACCATGCTCCAAAGGGGGGTGCTGTTTTCACTTTCTTAAGCATGCCTGTGGGACTCTGGAGCCAGAGGTGCAAGACTTTCTCTGGACACTGAGGCCTTGGGGACATCCCCAGGTGGCCCCTCTGTGCCCATCTGAATGGGCAGCTGGCAGCAGGGGTAGGGGGTGGCATGTGAGTGCTCCATGTCCCTGTCTGGCCAGTGTGACTTGATAGTTCATCAAATTGGCGGCCACTCACTCCTCTGCCCAAAAGCATTTATTGAGCTGCTACGATGTCCCAGCTGTGCCAGGCACTGTTGCTCTGACAGTGACAGAGCAGACACGGATGGTGCCCTCACAGAGCTGCAAAGGAAACGGTCTGAATGCTAGCGCCCAACTCTGGCAAAAGCTTCAGCCTTGTCTTGCTCCTCCTCCCTCGACCTTCGAGGAAGCTGCATGTCAGAGAGGGGGTTGCACACATTCACCGTCACTCAAGGACTGGTGATGAGGGCTAGGACTCCAGCAGTCCCACGCCACTCTGAAGGCATTTTCTGTCCCAGGATATTGGCAAGATCTGAGGAGACGTGATCCGGAGGACACAAACTCAGCATTTCCTCATGCACGTTCCTCCGACGTGGCCACATAACCCACGGACACAAGTGCCCCACAGTCCTCTAAGCTCGGGCACTGCCCACCGTGCATCTTCCTTATGAAGGTTGACAGTGTACATGATCGTTTTACATACAGGCCTGCGGTCTGTGAGCGAGAGCTCTGTTTATCAGTTTCCCAAGCTGCTCTGACTGAGGAAGCCTGGAAAATGTTCTGTGTAATTATCTGCGTCCCACACACTGCTATTCCTCAGATCTTTGGGGCATTCCAAACAGTTAAATTTCTGCTCCTGGTAGCCATTTGAGCCCCTCTTGTTTTGTTTTGTTTTGTTTATCCTGTTCTCTCTCTCTCTCTCTCTCTCTCTCTGTCTGTCTCCCTTTCTTTCTTTTTCAGAAGTCTTAGTTCTTGTCTCAGCCACACTGGGCCCAAGTCTTTGCTTCTCCTCAACCCTCCTACAATCTCCACATGATTGCTTATCGCCTTTTTGGTTCCCCCTTTTCCCTGAAACTCTGGGGTCCTCCGTTCTCTTGAGGAGCCCCTCGGGGACACAAATGGTTAAACACTCAACCGCTCATGGAAACGTTGACAGTCCAAACCCGCCGAGAGGTACCCCGGCGAGAGGCCTGGCCTTCTGCTTCTGAACAGTCCTGGCTGCGACAGCCCTGTGGAGTAGCACCCGCCACGCTGCACCCGTGGGCTCCAAAGGAGCTGGGCACCCTCGATAGTAACCACCAGCCATGCTCTTGCCCTTCCCTCGCGTTCTGCTCTGAAGAGGCCTTCTCGCTCCTCGCTGTCTCTCGGTAATTGATCTTTAATCTCCTTTCAGCTCACTTTTTCCCGGGTGGTCATAGCAAGGACTTGAAACTTCACCAGTCATCTTCTTATGAATAAATCACAAGTGTAATAACTGACCTGTGACCTTTCCCCACCATAATTTGCTTCTCCAGCTCACAGTTCATTCGTCTATTCAAACAATATTTATTGGATGCTGATGTAAAGACTACACGAAAGACCATGTCCCCGGCAATCTCTGGCTAGCTAAATGCCCTGGTGAGAGAACTGTGGGAATAAGCTTGAGTTCACAGGTTTGGCTTCTCTTAGGCCTGTGAGCTTCACTCTGCCCATGACCTTGAGCATAACCTGGTCAATAGGCACTGAAATGGGTGTCCTTGGGCATGGAGGGAACAGGATAAAAGTATGTGGCTGGCTTGGCCCAACTTGTCACTTCTAAAGGGAAAAACCATGCAGTCCATGGTCTAGGACTGGAAACAGTGTCACATTAGTTATGCCCAAGGGACAGTCAGTCCTTCCTGGTTTCAGTCAACTACCTTGTTTTTCAAGGTTTGAGTTAGCTTTTAAATAAGCATGTCCCATGGCAAAATCCCATAATTATTTCATCAGGAAATAGCTAACATTTCTCAGGGAGGGCTACTTTTCCCCCTCTTTTATCTTATTCCTTTACAGACAGTCCCTGGGCAATGAATAAGATCCATTCCTGTGATTGAGGAATTTGTAGGTAAGTCAACCCAGGCTCACATCACTTTTCATTAGCTTTACTTTACTGCCAGAAGGAGCCCTGGTGGCCAAGTGGGTTATGAGTTCGGCTGCTAACTGCGAGGTCAGCATTTCAAAGCTTCCAGCTGCTCCCGGGGAGAAAGAAGAGGCCACCTGTACAGAGTCGCAGCCTCAGAAACACACAGGGGCAGTTCTCGTCTCTCATATGGGATCGACTCAGGGCAGAGTTTGGTTTCTGGTGCAAGAACAGGCCGGAAGCCTTTCCAAGGATGTAAAAGCTGTTCACGAGGCTAAGACACTTGTTGTGAAGAAGTTGTACAGAGTCGGGGTTGGGTCAATCTTGTCAGAGTGAAGGCAAATTTACATAGCATTAGAGAGCTTAGAAGTTGTCTGTAAGTTGGATATCCGTAACCCGAGGGCTGCCCCGTGTGCCCCTCAGAGACTTCATTAGGACCTAAAGCGACGGGAGACGTGGCCTCAGAAAATGCCTGCTCTTCAGTCAGTAGGGTTTCCTCAAGAATATGGATCTTTTCAGAAGAAAGCAGGCAGGTGAGAGACTGGGTCTGAATTTTGAAAACACATTCTCTCTCTCTCTCTTTCTCTCTCTGTCTCTCTCTTTCTCTCTCTGTCTCTCTCTAGAGATAGAGACACAGAGAGAGAGAGCGTTCTTTTCCAAAGGAAGGAAAAAAAACTCCGATTATCCTAGCCACTTCAGCTTTCCTGGATCCCTTTGGGGAATGATTTCCAGGGAATCTGGATTGTTTTTTCTACTTTTCCAATTATGCCTGGGAGTCTCTAAACATAAACAAGCAACAGTGTTATCACACAGTCCTTCATTCAGACGTGCCCGTAGAATGCACTACCTGACACTGATGCTGTGGTCGCTGGCAGGCATCTGCGTGCCTCTGACTCATAGCGACCCAGTAAGCACAGCAGAACGAAACCCTGCCCACTCCTGCGCCACCTCACCATCCACCCTAGGGGTGAGCCCCTTGTGGCAGCCCCTAGGTGACTCAGTCCATGTCCATGAAGGTCTTCCCTTTGTCACGAACTCTGTACACCAAGCATGATGTCGTTTTCCTGTACTGGGCCCTCCTGATCACGTGTCTAAAGTACATGAGATGGTCTCACGATCACCTCTTCTAAGGGGCAAATGCTAATTTTCAAACAGCCTATAGATGTGGAAAACGTCTAGCAGACCTTTGTTTGCGAAGCTCATTCCCTTCTCCTGCCACCTGGGACTCCAGGGTCTTCTCTCTGAGTGAGTGTGATTAAACCTTGCTTGGCCCCAAAGCTCACCAGCTGCCGCCGTGTGGGGTAAAACCCAGGAGGGTCAGAGTCCGTCTTGGTTTGGCTTCCCCTGCTCACAACCTCCCTCTCCTCCCCACAGGCACCAGCCCTACCTCCCTGGGCCTCGCCTCTACAGCTGCAGGTGCTGCTGCTTGTCCCACTGCTAACCCCTGCACAGAGGAGGCATGAGGACCCCGCTTCCAGTGATGAACCAGTTACCCGGCTGCTACTGGGTTGGGTCTATTCTGATTCGTGGTGACCCCGTTTGCGTCAGAGTAGAACTGTGCTCCCAAGCTTTTCATTGGCTGCTTTTAGAAAGGAAACGTCAGGCGTCTTTCATCGGAGGCACCTCTGGGTGGACTCCAACTTCCAACCTCTCGGTGAGCAGCCAGGCATGCTAATAATCTGCACTGCTGATTGCTTTCCTGCAATGATGGAACTCACTGATTCAGGCTCATAGCAAGCCTATCCCCCAAACCCCCCAAACTCATGGCCATCGAGCTGATTCCAACTCTACTGACAAGGTGGAACTCGCCCTGAGGGTTTCTGAGACGGTGACTTTTTATAGGAGTAGAGAGCCTCATCTTTTCCTTTTGGAGCAGCTAGCGATTTCAGACTGCTGACCTTGAGGTTAGTTGCCCAACACATGACCCACTATACCACCCAGGCTCTTACCAGCCACCCTATAGGGCACAGTATAATTACCCCTTTGGGTTTTCAAGAATGTAAATCTTTACAGGAGCAAACAGCCTTGACTGTCTCCTGAGGAGCAGCCGGTGGACTTGAACTCCAGACCTTGCAGAGAGCAGCCCGACTCATAACCCACTATGTCACCAGAAAGGCACCGTTTTTATTTCTCTTCCCCTCTCCTTATTTTTCTTGCCTTATGAGCCCCTGTTAAACCCTCTGTGCCCTTCAGGGACCCTTCTGCCTGCTCTGTCCTCCAGCACCCACCTCTATCTCTGCGTTATGGTCTTGTCGCAGACACTTGTTGTCCCAAAAGCTCAGCCAGTCTACATCAGTCCTGTCAGCCCTTTCCACCCACAGAAAGGAAGCGTGCTTCCATAGAAAGAACACGGCCTTCAAAGCCGGGCACCGCATCCTTTCCTGTCTTGTTTTCCTCGCAGGCCACCTCCAGCTTGCTCCTCCCCTGCCTCCACGCCTCTCTAGAGGTAGGCAGGTCGTGGCAAGCCCCCAAGTCAATAGGCATGTGCTTCTACCGAGTCCCTCCTTCCCAGGCACATCGCCCATGTGCCTGCCTTCCTTTTCAGACTGCAGAACCCGGGCTGAATTCCTGATCAATCCCTGCTCCCCCTGCACAGGGAAGACACAGCTGCCAACAATGCCAGGCCGATGCTCCTGTCAGGATCCCTTGCTTCAAGTGTGATGGGTCCCATATGGCTCAGGATGTAGCCCAGGGGCCCTCCCTCCCTTTCCCCTGCTGTGAGCCCCAGGCCCCTCCCCTCCCCTCCCCCAGAGAGTCAGGGTGCCAGCACAGCAGCCAGCACAAACACCCAGGGATTTGGGGAAAGTGTTAAGAAGGAATGTCAACAATACATATTAATTGCTGCTGTGACGTAAGTTGTACATTAAATGAGACAGGCCAGAGAGCTGCTGTTTCCGCCTCCTCCCCCAGCTTCCACCACAACCTGAAGGGGAGCACAGGTCTCCCGAGATGGGGAGCAGGCAGCTTCTCGGGAGCAGTTCCTGGACAGTTCAGGAAGGGGCCTCTGGGTGCTGAGGTAGCACCCCACACCTGCTGGAGCTCTAGGTGGGTGTGCAGAGGAGCCCGAGCGTGGGGCTGTGCTTCCCCTCAGAGATGCAGACTCAGAGGGTGGACACTTGGAAACCTGCCCTGTCGTTAAGAAGTGACCGAAGGAGAGGCGGTGGTGAGCTTTCTGAAGAACCCAGGCCTAGTGCTGTGACTCCTGCGGGTTTCCCGTGACTCACTGGCAGAGCGCTTGGAGTGGGTTCACAGGGATGCCATTGTCTGGCCATCATTGCCCAGCCTGGAGCAGAGCAGAGGCGGAAGGGAGGGAGGGAGGAAGGAAGAAGGGAGGGAGGGAGGAAGGAAGGGACATGAGTGGATTCTCTGGGGCAGATCCACATGCCTTTGATCTCTCCAGACCCACAACCTGTTGGTTTTGTTCCCTGAGGAACAGAGGCTGATGGGCCCGATTGGAATCCCCACCACCATCGAATCCATTCTGACTCACAGTAGAACTGCGCCTTAGGGTTTACCAGACTACATCTCCGCAGGAGCAGACAGCCTACCTCTCTCCCGAGGAGTGGCTAGTGTGTTCACACCGCTGACCTTGCCCATCCCGAAGCTTCCTCCACTGTGTCACCAGGACTGATCATCTGAAACCAGACACACTGCTCTCGAGTCAGTTCTGACTCACAGCGACCTGAAATGACGGAGCAGACCGGCCGCTGTGGGTTTCTGAGACTGTAACTCTTTGTGGGAGTAAAAAGCCTCATCTTTCTCCCAAAGAGTGGTTGGTGGTTTCGAACTGCTGACCTTGAGGTTAGCAGCCCAATGTATCACTCTACGCTACCAGGGCACATCAGGGCTGATTAGAGGAGTGGAAATGGTAACGTGGATGAAGCAGACGTCGTCGACACATCACCCACCCAGCCCCCTGCCCCATGTTACAGAGGAAACCTATTCCAGAGGGTTTATTGGCCAGAAGCTTTGTGGGAACAGATCACTAGGCTTTCCATGGCAGCTCTGCATGGATTTGAACTGGCAACTTTTAGGTCGATCAAGCTCAGACTAGACCCAGGACCTGTGCTTTTTGCTGCAAGCAACACCTGGCACCAGCTGAGTTCAACAGAACCCAGCGGCAGTGATGAGGGTTTGGGGGTGTTGCTCAGTAAGTCCACAGTGGAGCGGAGACCAGGCTCTGGGCTCTGTTGGTCTTTGCCAATGACCCCTCCCCTGGCTGTGCCAGTTCTCACTCAGGGGTCCGCAATCTCAGGGGGCTTCCCCGCACCGACTGGCCTGGCCTGCATCCTTGAGAGGGAGCCGGAGACAGTGCTCTCTGAGTGCGTTCATTCACTCTGCTGATGGTAGGAGGTGATGCCCGTGTGCCCAGCTCTGTGCTCAGCCCGCGCGGTCCAGAGATGCTGACCTCAAGAGGCTCACAGTCTAGTGGGGTGGGGGTGGGGGTGGGGACAGCAAACAAGCAGGATGACAGGTCTGGGCAGCGTGCAGCCTCTGCTGCAGGACCACACCAGGGGTCATTCCACAGATGGTGAGTGTGACGTCTGAGAGGACAGTTCTGCCAGAACTTCTCCGGCTCTTACCTGGGTCCTCTGCCCTTCAGCAGGCTGTGCAACAGTCCAGCCATCCAGAGTGGCCCTGAGGAAGGCTCCACTGCCTCCCCGTCACCTCCCTCTTGCCATCACACATCACAAAGAACTCCCCTTTCTGCAGGGATGTGGGCAGCAAGGCCAAATGTCTTTAGACTGCCACGAGTTTTTCTTCCATTGTTTCCATCAATATAAACCCAAGGTGCCAAATACCTCTTGGATTGGAGGCCCACAGCCCTCCAGGGAGGGAGACAAAGCTGGGAGCAGAGCCATTTCCGTGCTCTCTTTAACGTGGGCTGTGACTGGCCAGGCTGCCAGTGCCCCAAATGCGTTTCTTCCTGGGGTGATAGAGAATCAATTGGCTTGATGCAACTTCTGGATCCTTATTACAGCCTTGGCTCAGGCCCACCAGAAGCCCTCAGACAGACATCAATAACCTTGCCTCTCATTGCCTTTCCCAGCACTGTTACAGTGCGCCAATATTTATGTACACTTTCACGACACAGCCAACAGCAGCCGTGTAACAGGGTGGCCAGCCAGGGGCTGTGGCAAGGCTGTGGGCTGCTGTGCTTTTTCTCCTTCAGTTTCGTCCAGTCTTGGGACAGGGAACTCTTCTCTTTCCGAGTCCTCCTCTCCATTAACCCCAGCCTCGGTTTCTATTACCATCCACAGGTTCTGAGTTAATCAAGCAGGTGATATTTGCTGGGAATCCATAAAGGCATGCTGCTCACATGTGTTTATTATCTCGTGCAAGCCTCACAGATTTCGATCCGAGAAGTGGTAGTTAGCAGATGAAGAAATCAAATCTCAGAGAGATTAAGGCATATGCCCAAGGTTATATGGCCACCTGTGAGAAATACAGGGCTTCTGTTTAGGTCTGGACCTAAAATTTGATGTACTTTTAATTCCACGGTATTACCTTGAGTCTTGATAGCTCAATAAATAAATTTTTATATATTATTGACATATTATAGATTCTACATACATAAAGTTAGTCGTTAACTATATGAGGAGGCTTCAAAATGTTCATGGGGGAAAAATTCCATTATCTTTTCATTTCACTTTTCCATGAGCCTCTTGGTATCCCCTTGTATATGTTCCAGGCACTGTAATAGATTCTGGAGATAGTAAAATGCGGGAGACAGGCAAGGTCTGTGCATCGTAAAACTGTATGCCAAAACATAAACAAGAGCATCTTGGATGATGGTAGTGTGTACAGAGAGTTCAAGTAGAATGATATAAAGATATTGGGCATAGCTATGGCCCCAAACCCTCTCTAACGTCTTAAAAAGCAAAGGTGTGCCTTTGAGGACAAAGGTGGCCCTGACCCACGTTGCGATATTTCCAAGCACATCTTATTCATGTGAAAGCTAGATAATGAATAGAGAACGTGTAATAAGAATTGACCCATTTGAACTGTGATGTTGATGGAGAATATCGAATATTGACAGAAGGAATGAATCTGTCTGGGAGGAATGCTTTTTAGAAGCCAGAATGGTCAGACTTTGTGTCATGTCCTTTGGACATGTAATCAGGAAAAGAGCAGTCCCTGCAGAAGGACATCAGGGAGAGAGAGAAGACCCTCAATGAGATGCATTGAGTGGCCCTGTGGCTGCTCAAAGCCAGCGGCAGTTGCTCTGCACACAGCAACCTGGCC
>NW_022111324.1:16326145-16330399 GCF_000313985.2 Echinops telfairi
GCAGTCCCTGCAGAAGGACATCAGGGAGAGAGAGAAGACCCTCAATGAGATGCATTGAGTGGCCCTGTGGCTGCTCAAAGCCCGCGGCAGTTGCGTGAGGGGGGCAAGGCCAGCGAGAACGCCATCCTCTAGCACCTCGGGGTGATACAAGTTGGCACTGACTTGAGGGCACCTTACAAGACAATCATGCCAAAATGAGTGACTAGGTGGCGACTTTAAATGGTATGATCAGGGGATTCCTTTTTGAGGCCATAGCATGAATAAAGAGACATGAGCAGCATGAAGGAGCCTGCTGGGTGGCATGCAGAAGACAGAGCTGGGAGGCGTAGAGTCGGCGGTGGGAGCTGCATGTGCTGAGGAAAGGGAGGAGGAGACGTCCCAGGTGAGAAGTGGCGGCTGATGTGGGAGAGGCAGGCAGGACTAAGTTCTCCTGGCTTCTCAAACGTGGGGTTGATAGTAATAGAAAGTCCCTGGAGGGGAAAGATACAATTCAATCTTTTCCATGTTCCTTGTCTTTGCTATTCAAGCCCACAGAGCCAGGGCCTGGGGAAGGTTTCCAGTGGAACCAGAGAAGAAACAGGTGGAGTTGGTTGGGAGGCACCTGTGAAAGGTGGGGGTCATCGAAGGGATGGAGAAGTGAGTACATTCTAGATGTGCTTAGGAAGTGGAACCAGGTAGACTTGGTGGATGGGTTGTATATGAGGTGCGAGGGTAAGCAAGAACCAAGGAAGTCTTGGGCTTTGGAACTGAGCCATTTGGTGAGCCCCTCCCGCTGGGATATGGTGAAGTGGACTGAGTGGTGGGGAATGATTGGGGAGGCGTCTGGGGCTCTGTCTGGGCCAGGTTCAGCTTCCTCTGTTCATTCACCATCCACCTAGCAAGCAGTGGAGCATCACCAGGGAGAGTGGGCAGCTACAGAGAAGAAAGGTGCCCCATTCTATCGGTGCTGCACCTCAACATTCAGAGGCAGAGCAAGGAAGAGGCTTCTCCTAAGAAAGCTGAGAGAGAGAAGCCAGAAGGGAGGAGGGACTCCTGGAGAGCAGATTGTCAAGGAAACCAGGGGGTTGATGGCTTTGAAAATACCGATAATGATGACAATGCGATTATAGCAACCCCAATAGTCCCCCTACTGGCTTACAGACTGTTTCATTACCTGTCATTCCACATTTGTGACGATTGTAAACATCTACAATCTGATTGCTTTGCCCACTAATGATGTATTTGGGGCCACAAGGAATGCCCAGGCTGTAAGTCTGGCTCCGGTGGTTAAAGGTGTGGTCACGTTGGCTGGGTCACGAAGCTCAGTGGTTTGGCGTTATGCAGTGACATCATCTGACAGTCAGGCAGTGAGGCATTCGCCCTCTGCTCTGTGAGGGAATGTGGACATTCTGCAGAACACTGCTCTGCACACAGCAACCTGGCCGCTGGAACCTAAGCAAGTCAGTGTGTGAGGAGGGGAGGGTGTCCTGAGCAGGCCTGACACAGGTCTAAGAGTTTATGTGTATGAACTACCTTATTTAGCTTACCATAAGCTCACAAGGGAGATATTCTTCTTCTCCTCATCTTTATAGATGGGGCAACTCAAGCACAGAGAGGCTCCTTATAAAGTAGAACCGCTGGTCGCTCCAGCCCCCACGTTCATTGAATAAGCACGCCCAGCTCCCGCTTTCCATGCCCTACAAATCAACTCCCAGCCTCAAACAGGTCCTGACTGAGCTCTCCGGAGGTCCTGTCCTTTTTCTGCCCGGAACTTGGTTTATTAATCTCTTTGTCGGTTTCAATGCCCAGATCAGGGGAAGACTGCTAGCTTAGCTGACAGACATGCAGCTGCGGCTGTGGGGAGGAACTGCGTTTCCTATTAGTCTCTCTTCTCCAACACAAACCTTTTCCTCCACGCTCAGCCTCTCACCAGCTGCGAAACCAGCATACAGTCTTTGAGCTCTCTCGCCGCCCGGAAGGGTTCCAAATCCTTTCTCAAGACTTCATCCTGTCTCACCTCCTCCAAGGGGGCCTTCCCTGATAAACCCAACCCAACTCACCTCCCTGCCATTGCGTCCACACTGACGCAGAGCGACCCTCTAGGACAGGGTAGCCCTGCCCCTGTGGGTTTCCGAGACTACAACTGTTTAAGGGAGTAGAAAGCCCCATCTTTCTCCAAGGAGCTGCTGGTGGCTTCAAACTGCTGACTTTGCAGTGAGCAGCCCAGCGCATACGTAACCACTGCGCCAAGGACACCCATCTTCCCTTCTTGATTCCCGCAGACGTTGCTGTATCATAAGGGATTTTTATCCTTCATTCAGTCCAACTTTGCGCTTCATATTGGCAATGCCGTTGGGTCCTGTGACAGTTCACCGGCACAAACACTATCACCAAAGGGAAGAGGTAATATAAAGGGGAGGCATGTATCTCAGGGTGTCAGCAAAGGGGCAAGGAGGAAAAGAATGAAATTCGATGGGAGAACCGGGCCATCAAGGAGAGCCTGAAAGGAAGGGGCTTGGGGGTGGGTATGAACTGCATCAGATCCTGCAAGACCACTCCATCCCAGGCCATGTGGGACATGGTGCTGCGCCACCAGACATGTCCCTAGCTGGGGCCCTGGAGAGGTCAGGGTCATCAGTAAAGTGAACCCGACTGCAGTATCCCCCCTAAGCCAGTTCTTGTCTATCTTACTCAAACTGACTACCCAGGCTTGCATGTGGAACCTGCCCTAGCAATGGTCAATAGGACTCGAGTTGGATTCCCTTCACCAACTCCCCTGTCTGCTTGGAGTGTGAAGTTGGTGCACAAAAATACAAAGCTTTTCGTTTCACAACAATCAACAAGCAAGCTCATTTTCGGGAACACAGGTGAGAGAACACGGGGGAAAAGGTCAGCCGTGCTGAGGCGCAACCAGTTGTCAGTGAGGCGTAAGCACAGTGTAAGTGGCCAGATGAGTTACTGCCCTTATGGGGCCAACTGTCAGCAAGCTGGAGAAAGTTCTCTAAAAGGCAGAGTAGGCGACCTGGGGAGAAGCCTCGTGGAATTCACAAGCCTCTCCTATAGGCCCTACGTTCTTCCACTGAGTAGAGACAAATAAGACAAGTAGGGCACAGAGAGATTTTATATTACACCCTGCTCTGTGTACAGGCTCTTGTGGAATCATCCTCACACATACAGAGCCCCATGTAATCCATGCTCCACATATTTCTGAAGAATAGTCATTCATCCATCCATCCATCCATCCATCCATCATCCCTGACCCCAGGAGAATTTACTGAGCATCTTTCTTGTGCTGGCACTGGGGGCGGTGATTAGACTTCATCAGTGAACGAACCTGACACAGGTCTCTGAGCATGTGGAGCCTACCTTCAAGTGACAGAACTCACACCGTACACTCCAACACGAGAAATACACAAGTGATATTGGATGCTAAAGGTAATTAGAGTAACATCTTTCACAAGAGACTGTCCCCAAATGCACACTATCCTTAAAACTGCACTATGGTACCCAACCTCGGTGTGTGAGTTATCTATGATCGCATCAGAAGTCTCGAAGAACCAAGTTGACACACTCTTCACTTCTCCCTTATTCCACTAAGCCTCTTTCTTTGTCCCCCGCCTCCCAGAACTAGACGCAGGCAAGGCAACTAGTCACATCTGTTGCAGTGAGGCACAGACTCTGACTCAACAGCAGGGCTACACATCTCTCTCAAGCTATTGTGTTTCTCCTTTATCTGCTTGGTAGCCCCCTGGAGTGCCATATCCAGAAGTCCTCCCCTCTGTCAGATGTGGAAATGTGGTTAAAGAAGGAGCCTAGGGACCAGGGTCTAAAGCTGAAAGAAAGAAAATCCCATTCCTGTTTTGATTGCCCCTGCCCCTCTTTAGATTTCCTAGGACCCTCTGCCCATCACCCTCAAGACCTCCCTCTCCTGGTTCCTTCTTGACCTAGCAGGAAAGATAGGAGCTTAGGCAAACGCCATGTGACTGTTCTAAAATCTGCCATATAGAAGGTCTGAGAAGGCTTTGATTTCATCTGATTTCCAGTGCATGTTTGTCCACTCAGTAATGTGTCCCTGTGTCTGTGGGGGGAGGTCAGATGCTCACAGACATCCTCCCTGAAGACAGTCAGTCACCAGGGAGTAGGCCCTGCTCCCTGCTGCTGGGGTCAATGGATGACTTCTCCCTACTGCTTGCAACCATTAGCTTGGTTCCTGTAGGTAATGGTTCCTATGGAGATCCAGAGAACAGATCACACTCGCTCTGTGAATCTAGGATC
>NW_022111324.1:16330889-16347656 GCF_000313985.2 Echinops telfairi
ATCTTCAGACCACAGTAATGTGTCTCTATGTCCAGGACCAAAAGAGGTAAGCAGGCACATTCTTGTACAATAAGATCAGGGAACCTACTGGAGTGCATTCAGACTGCTCTCTCGCCTTTGATTCATTCTCATGTGTAGTAGATCAAGTTCTATAAAGACATTGCTACATCATGCTTTGAAATTCACTGGATGTTCAGATGGATCAACAGAGTACCCGGGCTTACAATGCAGTGTCTGCATGCACCAGAGTTCTTGGAGCAGCAACTCTAAGCCCCTTTCTCTTCTCGCTCACACCACAGAGCTGCCCAGATATCACCTCATAGACTTTTATCATCAGACCAGTCTTCTCCCTTGACTCTGAGAACTGGACACTGTACAGCACCTCGAGGCGCAGCACCACTTGGTTGATCGCCAGTTCCGCATCACCGCAGGGCCAGAACAAATTCATAATCTTCCCACCACCACCCTCAAACCTGAACTTTGGCCATCATTTCCTGTCTCAGCAATTGCATGGCCATCATCCAATGGCGCAAGCCAGGACACAAATCAGCATCTTTAACTCACTCTTATTTTAACCTTTCATATGCAATTTATCGGAAGGTCCTAGCAATTTTGCCCCCTACGTGTCTCTTGGATTGATTGACTTCCAGTTGTCTCTACTGTCACCCCTTTAATCCAAGCATCCATCATCTGCCACATGGACCCCTGTAAGAATCTCCAGTTCATCTCGACTTTGTCCCCCTTTCTTAGGAGCCTCACATGGGAACCAGAGGGATTTCAAATTGTAGATAGATTGTGCTAGCCCAGGTTAGTGCAACAATGGTTTCCTGTTGCCCTAAAGATAAGTACCCAAATCCTCAGCAGTGCAACAAAATCCTGCATTTTTTGTGTGGTGGTTCTAAAATGTGTTCACAAATACTTTGATGCTCCACCCTTCAAACGGTGGGGCCTAGCTTCCCTCTCCTAGAGGGAGGACTATACTTAGTGGTTATCTGCTAATACATAGACTGTGATAGGAGTGACAACAGTGTGTGACTTCTGAGAACTGGATGCTATACAGCATCTCAAGGGACAGCATCGCTTGGCTGACCATCAGGCCAACACCACAGGACCAGAAAAAATTCATAGTCTTCCTGCAACCCCCTCAAACCTGGACCTCTTCCATAATTCCTTATCTCAGTAATGTCAGCAATTGAGACCTCCCTATCACCCAACGGCACGAGCCAGAACT
This sequence comes from Echinops telfairi, assembly GCF_000313985.2. Lineage (NCBI taxonomy): Eukaryota > Metazoa > Chordata > Mammalia > Afrosoricida > Tenrecidae > Echinops > Echinops telfairi. Next base: position 16,332,121 of record NW_022111324.1, read on the forward strand.
AGGATTAAAAAGTGTTGTAGCTCCCTCCTGGTCCTTCTCTTCCTCCTCTTCTTCCTCCTCCTCCTGTCTCTGCTCTGGGAGAAACCAGCTGCCATGCCATGAGGTCTCACACGGAATGCTCTCGAGAGGTCCACGTGGTAAGGAACGGAGAGGCCTCCTGCCAACAGCCGTGCTAAATCACATAGGCAGCTCTCTTGGAAGCAGATCTCCTAGCACCAATGTGTTCACTGTAACCTTCATGAGAAATCCTGAAACCAGAATCCCAGATCATTTTCTCCTGAATTCTAACCCACAGGAACTGTGAGATCATAAATGCTTGTTGTTTTAAGCTGATAAATGTGGGGTCATTTGTTATACAGCCAGCTGTAGATAACGCAAACAACTTGTCTTAAACTGCTCTTTCAGGCTTGTCTACTTGCTCTCTCCTCCCCCTCTCGATTTCTGAGTTCCAGGCCCTCTGGCTTTCTTAACCAAATCTGACTCATAGTGACCTCAGGTAGGGTTTTGAGACTAAATCTTTACAGGAGCAGATACCTCAGCTTTCTCCCACAAAGAAGCTAGTGGGTTTGAACTGCCAATCTTTTGATTAGCAGTCCAAACTTAATCCACAGAACCACCTCATCAAGTGAAGCCCACTGCCATCGAGTTGATTCCACCTTACAGGGACCCCACATTGGTTCCGAGGCAGCAAATCATTATGAGAACAAATAGCCACATCTTTCTTCCATGGAGAGGCTAGTGGGGTTGAATTCCCAGCTGTGCGGTTAGCAGTCTAACACTTCACCCAGAGCACCACCATGATTTCTTATAACTTTATTTAAACCAAAATAATTAAAAAGCACACACAAACTGCCATTGGGTCAATGCTGGCTCATACCAACCCTATATGACAGAGTGTAACTGTCCTTAGGAGTTTCCAAGCCTGTAACTTTTACAGGAATAGAAAGCCCCTCTTCCTCCCAAGGAGCGGCTGGTGGTTTCAAACTGCTGAACTTGAGGTTAGCAACCCAACACATAATCATTTCTCTTAAGAGTCCCCAAATTCTCTGTATTCCTCAGCCACCTCCTTCCTGTAATGTCCCACACAGTCTTCCTTTTTTGAGCTCTGCTCACCCTCTGGATCACATTTCAAACGTTTATTTCTCAGTGACATAGTTCCTAAGCCCTATTCTGGTAATGCTCATGATAGTTTTTTGGTTTTGTTTAGTTTTGTTTTTCCTTCAGAACATTTCCCTCGGTCTGTTATCATTCATTAATTAGGGGGATGATGAGATGAACACCTGTCTTCCCGCCTGTATTGCAACCTCTATGAGGCCATAACCGAGGCTGGTTTTGCTCATCCCTCTGCACCCCACCCCTCACCTAAACAATTTGGTCCCTCAATGAATGCTGGATGGATGAATGAATGGATGGATGATGGATGGGTGGGTGGCAGCTAAAACCTACAAAAGAAGAATTCTTTCATGTCAAAGTTGTGCTCCTATTAAGTTTCTTAATTGCAAGACTGTCTGTGGATCCACAAGCACTGCTTAGCCAATATGTAGCTAGACACATACGCAGTAAGGCTCCAAAATCTAAACATGGTTTGCTCATTCATTTAATGCCATGTTATAAAATGTACTGGCCTTCCTTTAGTATGTTTATAAAATGTATTTTCAGAATTCCATATGTCAAGGAACTCCCTTCCAAATTGGGACACGATGAAAGGCTAAAGTCCCCATCAGGTTGATAGGTGGGGCAGCCAGAGTGTCTTTTCTCCTTTTTATAACAGTGGGATGACATGATTAAAGAAATTTAATATGGGGAAGCCATGTGCAGGACCAGTTCTGCTAGATTAAATATATAGCAGCTGTGCAGATGGTGCACTGCAAACAGTTTTGCTTTAATTGATGAGCCTTGGGAAAAGAAGACCAAATAGAAACATTGGCCGGGAATTGGGTAATGCTGCCTTGCATATGTAGCTCAGTACCTGACAGGTATGGCAGCCTGAGAGGAAAAGGCCCCCACCCATTTCTTAAAATAAATGTCATCATTGTGAGTTAAACTGCTTGCTTTCAAATCCAAGAGCTTTATTAAATCAAACTATTTAATCACATGTAGCCTGGTTAACTCATTTAAATGTGCATTGTTCATAAGTGTAGCTTATGAATGACACTTCTTTAAAAAAGAAGAAGGGAAAAAACACCCACAACTATTAATCTTGAGCCTCTTTATCCCGGGCCAGTTTGCATGGATATGTGTGTATATATATCTGTAATTTCTCCCAAGGACCAGCAAAGTCAGACTTGGAAAGAGCTTTTATTCATGACTTAATCAAGGAAAGAGGTTTAACTCAAACAGCCTGATTGGGAGGACGTGGAGGGAAGAGTGTCCAGGAGGAGTGCAGGAGACTGGGCGAGAGAGATCATTTTTATAAATACACTCTTGAGATAAAAACCCGAACAAAAAGCAACAAACAGCTCTTCTTTATATGCTTTCTCCCTCTCTTTCTTTCTTGAAGCTTCTGACAGACTCAATTCCCTTCCTGCATAATCTTCTCTCATTTCTTTCTAGAGCAATGTCAATGTTCGGAATACAGAAACACGTCACCAAATGCTTCTCCTTCAGGATGCTCCTTCCTCTGGCTACAGATGGAGGATGAAAAACCGTAGCCCGGCCCTAGTACCCCGCCCCTACTACCCCGCCCCCACCCCACCTTTCATTCTCTCTCACACTCAGCTCAAATCCTGCAGTGGCCTCCTCCTCAGAGACCTTTTCTTTCACTTGTGATGGTTTTTCATAGTTGAATGAGTTTTCAGGGAACCCCAGCAGCATAGTGGCTGTCTGTTAGCATGGAAGTTGAAAACTGCCAATCAAAAGGTTAGCAGTTCAAAACCACCAGCTGCTCTATGGAAGAAAGGTGAGACTTTCTACTCTTATAAAGACTGACAGGGAGGGGAAAAATGGGGACCTAATGCCCGGGGTTTAAGTGGAGAGAAAATGTTTCGAGAATGATGAGGGCAATGAATGTACAAATGCACTTTACACAATTGATGTGTGTATGGATTGTGATAAGAGTTGTATGAGCCCCTAATAAAATGATTTTAAAAAAAACCAAATTAACAAATGCCAAAAAACCCAAAAAAAACAAAAACAAAGGGGCAGTTCTATAAGGGTGCTATGAGTCAAAATGGACTCAATGGCAGTGATTTTGGTTTACAACTTTGCAAGGAGCAGAACGTAGCGGATAGTCTGTCTCAGGTGCATTCTGGGCACATCCAGTGGTCTTGACCTTGCTTTTGCCTGAATTAGACCCAGGGGACTCACAATGTGCATGCACCACTTGCCAGGTCTAGGTCTGGGGATCTCTCATTTGAGCCTTAAAATAAACCTGGAAGGTAGGTGCCCTCCTACCCTGGAGAGGCAGAGACAGTGTCATCTTTGTGGAGAGGCCTAGCTTTTGCCTCAGCCCTGCCTTTCCATCATGATGATCTCTTTGACTTGCTCCCCGCTCCCACCCCGTTTCTTGCCTTTCCCCAGCAAAATATTCTTCCAGAGAATCCCCTGTGGCCAAGACCTACTCCTCTTGTATTTCTTCCATCACCTGAGCCCTCATTTCCCTTTCAACTTTCATGAATTCATTAATTTGACAAATAAATACCCAGCACCTCATGAAGGAAACAGTCAAGTTGCCTTTGTGGAGTTCACAGTCTCATGAGGAAGACATGATAACCACCAAGCAAATGTATCATGTGTCAGATAAATGCCAAGTAAGAAGGAGAGCTGAAGAGGAGGATAAGGAGTGCTGGGCATGGGGAGAGGGTCTTGCCCATTTGTAGTTGGTGGTTAGCAGGGTCTCGTTTAGAAGATAACATGTAAAGGCAGACCTGAAGGAATTGAACAATTCAGCATTGGCGGAAGAGGTTTTCAGGTCACAGGCATAGCAAGTGCAAAGGTACTCGAGTGGAAGAATTCCTAGTGTTTGAGGAACAAGGAGAAGGTCAGTGGGACTGGGATGGAACAGCGAGGAGTGATAGGATGTGAGGGGAGGGTGGAATGAGGGGAGGGTGGAATGAGCAGAGGCAGAGAACAGCAAGAGATGAGAGCGACAATCACGGGAGGCTGATCATGAGGGCCTTCTGGACTCCTGCCAGGCCTGTCTTCTGACGTGCTTCTGGGTTTCAGTTGCCAACCTTTCAGCTAGTAGATTGCCACCTATATAATGAGAAGCACTAAGACCAATGAGAAGACAGTGTAGTCATCCAGCTGCAATAGGATGTACAGAAAGGATGCTGGTAGGGTCCTTAGATTCTAGAGGTCTCTAGGAGATGGAGTCCATGGGGTTGACTAAAGGTCTGTGTATAGGATGTGAGAAGAGTATGAATAAAGACTGACTTACCGGTAGGGCTTTGATCCAGTTCTTCCTGGTTTAGTCCTGCCCTACAAAATGAAGCTGAAATTGATCCAGATTTGTAAAATGTGGTTAGACCAGATGATAACCGGAACAATCATGAGTTTATGCCCTGTTGGGAACTTCCTCTTCCTCTTAGGAAACAAACGCATTATGCACATGGCACAGCATCCAGATCTTTTGACTGGCAGAGTCAGCAACGACAGTGCCCTGCTCAAAGATGGTAGCCAAACCACTCTGCTTTGGATGTGTGTCAATTCCCACAGTTCTGGCAATAATTTAAACTTTTGCATCCACCTCCCACAAAAGCTTCCTACACCAGGGTGTCAAGCTGTGATTGTTTCCCCATTCAGGTTATCATTCCACTTTACCCAATTTTAAAATTCGGGTCTGTTCTGATTTTGCTTTGTGGGCTATGAGTGAACTGGTTTGAACTAGAGAGAAGTCCTGCTTTGAGATTTTTAGCTTGAACAGCTGTAGAGTGGAGTTGCCATTCCTAAATGGAAGAAGATCCTGGAATGGGAAGTTTGGGAGAGAGGGAATGAGGCACTCAATTAGATTGACTATTTGTGTGTGTGTGTGTGTGTGTGTGTGTGTGTGTTCTACCAATCATCCAAATGGGGCTGTCAAATAAGCAGTTGGATTTACTTGTCTAGAGCTCCAGAGAGATGTGCAAGTTAGAGATAAAAACAAAACATACAAGTCATCAGTGTATAGAAGCATTTAAGTATCAATAATAATAATAATAATAGAATAGATAGCATTCATAGATAACATATATATATGTGCCAGAGACTCTTCTAAATGTTTTAAATATATTAAACCATTTTATCTTCACAAGCACCCTATGAGGCAGGCACTATTATTATGTCTATGCTACCGATAAAGATGCTGGGAAGGTGTGTAGATGGAGAAGACACGAGGCTCTGTGACTGACCCCTGGGAAGGCCCACTAATATTGCAAAGCCAGGAGAAGGGGAGGAGGAAAGGGGTCAGAGAGCGCATCATGATAGAAAGACAATGCTAATGACAAAGTTAGGGATCTTCCTGCAAAGACGGTACATACTATCAGATTCCCAGTCTCCTTATCTCTCATGGTTATTCTGAAACTCAAATAAGAGAGTGCTAGATAAAAAGCTAGGAGCCCTGGTGGTATAGTGGTTAGGCATTGGGCTGCTAACCACAAGGTCAGCAATTCAAAAGCACTAGCGCCCAGGGAGAAAGACAAGGCTCTCTATTCCCATCAAGAGTTACAATGTTGGAAACCCACAGAGGCAAGTCCGGCATAGGGCCACTATGAGTAGGACTCGACTCAAGGGAGTGAGTGAGTGAGTTTGAAACCTGGCATATGGCGCATGCCCCTAGTGGCTCACCTGGGTCTGAATCAATTTCAATAGCAGGATGAAGAGCATTTAGAAGCATCAGGTAGAGAAAATTCTAGACCACTTATTGAGATTTTTGGATACAAAGAGGAGCAGAGAAATGGGACAGTGCTTAGAGCAGGGGTCAGCACACTGACTCTTTCAGCATGTACATGGGCTCCTAAGTAAAATTTAAAATGACAATAACACTATCATAGTTTCATTTGTGGAAAATGGTGGTTTCGTTTGTTTGTGAAAATACAGCTCTCAAATAACTTAAATGGCTGCAAGGGACAGGACTTGCTCTTCCCTCTCAAGAGTTTGCCAAGCTCCGATCTAGAGCATCACGTGAAGACAAGAACATTTTGTTTTAATATTTGAACATTTTGTATGCTGATGGGAACGATCAGAATGGCAAGAACATGTAATGACAAAGAAGAAAGAACACACAGGTAGGAAAACGTCCCAGAGCAGATGAGCGTGCCACCGCCGGCTTTACCCAGCACCACGGACACTTCCTCCACCTCAGTGTTGGCGGCGCCCAAGCCATCGGGCACCAGGCGGACACTGTGTGTGTGTGGTGCCGGAAATGACTGGAAGCCATCTCTCAAGGACATGGGCTTTTTCAGCCAAACAAAAGCTTCGGAGAGGGAAGAAGAAGAAAAGATTGAAAAGAGACCGTGAGACGTAGCCACGGAGGAGAGGAGAGTGACAGGCTTGGAAGGCAGGTCCTCAGAGAAACAGAGGCCTCCTTGAGCCAAAGGGACATCATGGCTGTGGTTTCGGTGTTTTCCTCGGGCCACTTAAAGCTGCATCGGTGGAGCTGAGGAGCTGAACTTAAAGTTGGGGCTTTTTAATCTGGGTGCTCTGAGAAGTCAAAGGATTAGATGTGCTATCCTTTCATTTAGGGGAGTGCGTGTGTGCATGTGTGCGCGTGCGTGTGCGTGTGCGTGTGCGTGTGCGTGTGTGTGTGTGTGTGTGTGTGTGTAAAAGAGAGAAAGACCCTGAGAGGGAGAAAACAGGGAGGGAGCTGGGAAAGGTTGGGAAAGCAGACAGCACCACAGAAGCCTGACCCCAGTGAAGGAAAGGGAGAGGGAGAGAGCGGCCTTTGTTTGGAAGCTGTGCTGTGGAAGGAAGGTTTACAGGTTTGGCACAGCTGTCAGAGAGTCCTCCAGCCAGACGCATCCTTCGGAGCCTCAGGGAAAGACTTGGGCCCTGCTCGGAGCAACCCTGGGCAGCATGGTGGTAGCCATGGATAACAGGCATTCCGTAAAGCATGTTCTTACAAACTCCAACTACCTGAGCTGCAGGAGCAAGCTTTGCCTCTTCCACACCTTCGCTCAGATCTGGACTCCTCTGCTTTATAGGGGAACAGTTCAGTAAAGTGTAGATCCTGGTGTCCTTCACGCATTTCTGAGAAGTTTCTGTGAACCTGGGGGGAGCTTCCAGGAAGTTGCCCTGTGTAGTCTGCCTGCCACCACCCTGTCCAGCCACCACTGCTAAAATGTGCGTGATGATTGCATTTGTAAGGCGTGTGCTTGGACAAGGAACAGAAGAACAGCCCCGAAATGCTGCCCATTTAGTGGTCCCCGACCTATCCGTCCTGAGCAGGATGGGTAGGATCGGGGGCATCTAACCCTATCAACTGCTCCAGGTCTCCATAAAGATTAGCTTCTTCTATTTGGAATTTTCTATACCAACCCCCCCTCCCCCCGCCCCAAGTCTCTGGCATATATTTACACTATATTTACACCTGTAATTTCAGCCATCACAAAACTTTATCTCACAAATTTCTGCCCTCTCTCCCCAGCCTTATTACTTGTGCCTGCCACCCAGACATGTACCCATCTTCAACTCCAGGCAGTTGGCACCTTCACTATAAATGCACCTTTAATTTCTCATTCCCTCTGCAATTGCTCCTAATCTGGGTTGGTTGGCAATCCCTGGCATGTCATCTGTACAATACCTCTCAAGCCAATTCCTATTATTTTATGCTGGCTGCCAAAAGAGCTCAGATGAAGACAAAGTTGCTATGTGGATGGCAGTTTCTGCTCTACAATCTCACAGAATTTGGGGTTGTGTTTGGATGCACCTATTCCAGGATGAATAGAAGGTCGGGGACCACTAAATGGGCAGCGTTTAGGGGCTGTTCTGGATGGATACCAAATGAGGAGGGAGCTTCCTTAGGATTTAAAAAATTGCTAAAAATATGTAAAATCTTTGAATTTCCTTTCATTTAAAAACAGAATTATTCCCAAAGTTTCCAATTTGCTACCATCATTTCTTGTTCAAATATAGTGATCAAAAACATCCATCCATAATTTTTAGCATCTGGTCTGTGCAGAGCACCATATTGTTATGTCTCAGGAATATTTTTTCCTTTCTTTTTTTAAATAAAGGATGGAAAAAAGAAGAGGGAGAATTAAAATTAAAACTCTTGTAGAGTAGTTTCTTCTCTGAAAGGCCAATAACACACTATTTTAAATATACTTACTAAATACACAGTCAGATTCTTATGTTGGTTAATCGATAGTCTATGTGTTTTCAGTAGTGGGCTATTCGTGGCACAGTGGGTACTGAGTTGAACTGCTAACCTCGAGGTCAGTGGTTCAAAACCAACAGCTGCTGTGTGGGAGAAAGACAAGGCTCTCTCCTCCCAGAAAGAGTTACAGTCTCCAAAACTCCTTCAGGAGCAGTTAGCATGCTTTCATGACAGATCAGCTTTCTGTAAAGATTAGTAGCTCTGTTTTGAGTAAAACCTCCTCCCCCGTCTGTGATATTTCTTCGCAGGATACGGAAGTTTCTCTTATGCTTAGCCTAGTGCCTGGTTCAGAAGTACTCTGCCATCTAAAACCAACAATAAGTACTCCTGAGTGAATAAATGAATCAAGGCTCATGGCAGCCTGGAAATGTCCTGAATATGTTTGCGTCTCATATAGCTCACACTTCACAGCTAGAACAGTGAACACTAGCCTAGACTGATCATTGTAATTAAAGTATAAATAATTGTCTTTCACCAAGGAAGTCAAAGCAGAATCATCTACAAATCAATAAGCCACATAATAGAAAAATGAATAAAGGGTATGCACAGGCAATTCCCCAAAAAGAAAGCACAGATGGCCAGTGGACACACAAAAGGACTCACTGTAGGTAGAAATCAAATCAGGGAAATGCAAATTCACACACCCTCAAGACACAAAATCTTCTCTCATGAGATGGACAGCAATCAGCTACAATGGATAGATGACAAGGCTCTGAAGTCAGCGATCTGAATCCAGTCCAGACCCTACCACTGGCCAGCCGTGCATCCCTGGACAATATTCTTAACATCTCTGGTTGCGCAAAAGGATGATAACATTAATATCAGCACTATCGGATTGCTGTGAGCAGTAAATGATTTAATAGGCACAAAACCTGTGCCATTCTAGACACAAAAGCAAATACTTGACAAGCTTAGCTATCGCTAGTACCGCGTGTTGAGAAGAGTGAGGGTCAGCAGAGATTTCATAGTGCTGGCTGGAGTATAAATTGGTGTACCCACATTGGAAGGCAATCAATGTACTGGCGTCTACTAAAATTAGAAGTATGCACATCCTATATAGGCAGTCCTGAGTGGCACAAATGTTAACACACTCAACTGCTAACCCAAAGGCTGTAGGTTCATTTCCATCCAGGGGTGACTTGAAAGGAAGGCCTGGCAATCTACTTCCTTAACAAAACAGTCAGTGGGAAGCAAGCCTAGCAAGCAAAAGTCTGCCCTGACACACACAGCATCCCATTCAAGTGACCATAACCAGGGCTGTGTGTGTATGCTGAGCCTGTAAAGAAGCCCAGGAGTTGGGTAGGTCAGAGCTTGATGGGATAGCCCAGAGGCTAAGAGGGGAGAGAATGGGGAGGCCAGTCAACGGATGGGACTCGGCCTCTATCAGAGGAGCCCGCGTGTCACAGTGGGTTGTGCACTTGGCTGCTAATGGCAAGGTCAGTCGTTCAAAACCATCAATTTCTTCATGAGATGAAAAAGAAGCTTTCTACTCCCGTAAAAAGTTACAGTCTGAGAACCCCACCGGGGAAGCTCTACTCTGTCCTACTGGGTCGCTATCAGCTAGAACAGATTCCAAAGCAGGGAGTTCAGTTTTGAGTTGGCCTCGATCACCCAGGAAAGAGAAAATCTAACACACACACACCCCCAAGCTCCCTTTTCTTATTTCCTCAGTCAAATGCCCCCCAGAGATGGGTCCACAGGTCGGGAGGGGCACATGTAGAAGAAAAGAAGGAGCGGTTCATGAACTGTCGAATCTCATAATGGCCTGTATTTTTGCTATAACAGCTGTAATTTCACAGGGCTTCCATGTACCTGGAGGGAACTTGATTTCTTTCTGAGAATATGCCTTCAAGTAGATTAAAAACTATTTTCATGAGTTGTGGCTGTTTACATGCAAACCTGTCATTCAGATGATGTGTGCCTTCCCAGACGCCCACAGAGGCTTATCAGCGGCTTCCTTCGTCTCCTTCTTTTTCTTTTCTTTCTTCTTTCTTTTAAAAAAAATAATTTCCTTTAGGTTCCTATGCAGCGTGACTAGGCATGGAGGGAGTTAAGGGGATAGGAGGCTGGTTTATTTTGTCAAGAAGGTGGAAAAAACCCCAAAGTTGATCATGGAGTGGGGTTGGATCCCGAGTTGGCGGTCTCCTCACGTGGAGAGCAGCAGGCAGGGTGGGCTTAGAAGTTGAGCACTAAGCACTAAGCACTAAGCTCATCTTTCAGACAAGTCAGGCTTGCTCTTACATACAGATTTAGCAACTTCTACAAGTGGGACTTCCAACCCCAAGGTCAGCAGTTCAAAACCACCAACCCATCTGTGAGAGAAATGTTGGGATTTCTGCTCCCATGAAGAGTTACAATCTCAGAAGCCCACCGGGGCAGTTTTACTCCGTCCAAAGGGTGTCAGAATCAACTCTATAATAGTATTTGATTTTTGAGGGGGTCACAAACTCTGAGGGTTTCATGGCTCCTACCTATCATTCTCCATTACAACCTACTAATGAAACTGTCCATAGGACACACTGGCAGAGTATAGCCTGACTCAGCCCTTCCAACCCAACCCAACCCACCACCAGCAAACCCATCCTGACTCACAGGGACCCTGAGGGCCAGAGCAGAGCTGCCCCATAAGGTTTCCAAGGCTATCAATCTTTAGAAGAGCAGATAACTTCGTCTTTCTCCTGCAGGGCGGTTGGTGCGTTTGAACTGGTGACCTTTCTATTAGCAGCCTAACAATTAACCCTGTGTCCTACAAGAATCCCTTGGCTCAGCCAATAGAGTCCACACATTCTAACACAACAATGGAAAGATATTCTGCTTCAAGTTATAGGTTTTTGGACAAAAACCAAAAGAAAGTGAACCAATTTGACCTGAAGTTACAATCTGTTCCAGAATTTATGAAATTGAATATAAAAGCTTTCTTCACATTGTAGATTGATGCAAATTCAAGAATAATTAAAGAACTAAAAAGATGGCTTGTCAAAACAAAGACTTTGCTGCCAAAGGAAACAAACATTGGAGATTACCAAGAAGGGCCAGGCAAAGGCAGAAAGATGAAGCAATAGACAGTAGCCCACAAGCCAGAGATGGGAAATCCGAGGAAGCGGGTAGGTAAGCTATTGGAGGGCAGTTGATAAGTAAACTGTGAAATAATAAAAAACGGATCATCTGAAATGTAAAACCCCCACCTAATTCACAATTTAAAAAAGTTATTTTTTAAAAAAGAAAGTCAAAGAGGTCATTCTACTGTCTAACAGGGTCGATCTAAGTCAGAATCAACTCAGTAATAGTGGGTGTTAGGTTTGGAGCCCTGGTGGAACGGTGGTCATATGTTGGGCTGTTAATCACAAGTTTGGCAGTTCGAAACCACCAGAGCTTGCTCAGGAGATAGAGGAGGTTTGCCACTCCCAGAGAGGGTGACAGCCTCAGAAACTCACAGAGGCAGTTCCACTCGGTCCTGTAACTGTGCTGTAACTTGATGGTGACTTAGCATCAATTAAAACTTTTAACTCTATTCAAGCTCTTTCTCATGAACTTGTAAACAGTATTATTTCATGTAAATAATTTATATTGATATCCTAAAAAAAGGGAAACCATGCCACAATATAAAAAATATAACATAAAGAGATGGTTTTTGAAAGGAAAAGTTGATGCAGTAAGCCGGCATAAGACAGAATTAGATGCCAAATCAAATAATTGTGTGTGATGTGTGTTCACGTGACACATGGGCACACACACGTGTGTGTTTGCTGGAGTAGTAAGACTAGTCCATTCAGTAAATATCAAATGCCATAGATACAATGTGTCTTATTTCAGCAAGATTTTTAGTAATTTATAACAAAATGGAAAACCATGGTCAGAATATTAACCAATATAAGTTGATTTATAACTAACTGGGCATCAGTGCCCCTAAATTATTAATTTTTTAAAATCCAGGTTTCTTCATGAATAAAATGAAAAGGCTGAACTAGACCTCTGCCAAACTGTTCTTCACCTCACCAGCCTTGTGATTGTATAACCCGGCGGAAAGTCCCAAGAGAAAGTTCACAAGATTCATCAAGGCGCTGTCCTGACAGGTGAAAATGTAAGAGCCATGCTTACAAAACTAGACAAGACAGAGAAGAGAAGGGACATCTATTGCCCTAGAGGATAGAATCAGCAAAAGCCAATAAAATGATAGTGTGAAACCAATGAGATAAAAATAAAATAGTATAAAGTGCTGGTTTTGAAATGTCCCTTCTTGGAGGCCAGCATATTGGAGAGCTATCTTGGTAGCCATGTTTAGATCAGGATGTCACAAGAATTTGCTTGACTTTAATTGAATGGAGCATCAAAACGATCTATTTCTGGCATAGGTACACAGACAGGACTTGATATTTCTGGGCAAGTCTGTATTAGTAAGATACCAAAACAAAACACAAAAGCCAACTCACTGCCATCGAGTCCTTGCCGACCCATGGCAACCCTCCACGACAGGGTAGAACTGCCTCTGTGAGTTCCTGAGACTGTAACTCTTTATGGGAGTAGAAAGCCCCATCTTTACCCCTAAAAGCGGATGGTGGTTTTGAACTTCTGGTCTTGCAGGAAGCAGCCCTACACATAACCACTATGCCACTAGGGCTCCGTATTACTAAAATATGTAGGAGTGAGTGGGGTGGGTACCATGGCCATACTCAATAGCCTACCCTAACTTTGAGTACCATATTCAGTGTCCAGCATCACCTACTAAAAAGACATCAATACCCCTGAGAGCATTTAGAGAGGAAGCCTTTCCCTGGGAGAGAGACGAGGCTTACCACTCTGGTAAAGAGGAACCCACAGAGGCAGCTCTGCCTGACCTACAGGGTCATACAAGTTGGAATCAACTCAATGGCAGTGAGGGCTTTTTTTTTTTAGTTTATGACTCTCCTACACATTCTCCTATACACTCATCCAGGTTCTAGATACGCTGAGGCTACACAGGTCAATTTTAATCCCTCGTCTACAAAAATAATGTTTTGACTAAATCAAGACAATTAATGGTCATGCTAAAAAAAAAATCCTTTCCAGGGAAAACTGGTCTTAAGATCCTATTTTCCGTATCTGCCACTCAGATGGAAAGGTCCCACGGTCCTTCCGGCTTCTTTGCACAGTTGCAGAAGCAAACCCAAGCCGAGGTGCTGAGCGCTCACGCTGGCGACGTCTCGTTGCTTTCCCACCCGGTACACTGGCTCAGGTCTCCCAGACGCGCTGCCCTGGAGTCTGCTGCCAACTCATGACTCATAAGTGACCCTGTAGGTAGGACACGGTACAGCTGCTTCGATGAGCTCCTGAGAGGGTCACTCTGAGGGACTAGACAGCCCTGCCTTTCTTCTGAGGGGCAGCTCATGATTTCAAACTACTGACCTTGGGGACCAAAGCCCACTACAGACCCACTAAGCCACCAAGGCTCCATCTCAGCTCAACAGGACTAAGGCTCCATCTCAGCTCAACAGGACTTCCAACTTGGTGAGCTGATCGCTGGGTGTGGTTTACTTGCCTGATACTCTAACAGATCTCCAGGTTCACAAAATTTTCCTCCCCCTCGAGGAGCACCCTCGAATTCACAACTGGAGCACTTTCCAAAGGTGCCCAACATCCAGCTTCCAGTTACGACTAGTTGAAAACTCGTCAGCTCTTTCGCCATTTTGTTTTCTTCCCTTTCCAAAGCACTGTAATTATCTTGCACTTTTAAAAACTACCTTCTGAGGGCTATGATGATTCCTACTCTGTATTTGACAGCCATTTAATATCTTTTTAAAATGCTGCTGCTGGCATGACTATACATTTTCATTTATCCAACATTTATTTATATGAGTGCTTGCTGAAAACAAGGAGCAATTGCAAATCTACCACATATCAGATCGTGGCTGGGAACAGAATCCCTAATTTATAAGAAAGACAGGACTCTAGGGGATTTAGGGTGACACACCATAAGCGGGAGACAGCATGGGAGCCCACTCCCCACCCTTTAAGAAGCTGGATCTGAAAGCCTACTGTATGTGTGTGTGGGGGGTCTCTTCATCGATCTCTTATAACCTCTTTTTAAAGGCCACCTTGTTCAAAGGAAATACAATGTTGCGGGTGTAAGTAATTAATCAAGAATTACACAGAAGGTTTATTACAAGGCCAGTGGTAAGCAATCTCCCAAGGCACTCAGCAAGTTCTTTCAGTAAATAATTACTTAAGTTAAAATTATTTACTAAATTAAGTCATTCCTTTTGTGATATCTCTGAGACGTCCAGTAATTGGTTGGGTTGGCTTTGGCTCGGTGTTTTATAAGGAGGGGAAAAAAATAGTGCTACAGAATGAATTAACCACGCAATTAACTATAAATTTAGCACTTCAGAAACACATTTTTAATGACTAAGAACAGGTACAAAGAGCCCTGCGTGTTTATAAAAAGAAAGGCAGGGCGGGGAAAGCACCTCGGCAGAATTTTCCATCTTGTTTAAAACGGCGAGGCCGGGAAAGTGTCAGCACAGCACTTATTTCCCGTTTCCTGAGAGTCAGCGACACAGCAAGTCCAGCGCAGGCCGCAGGCCGAGCTTAGCCACAGGCCCCTGCCCTGGGCTCCCGGGGAGAACTGCCAGGGCCTCGAGGCTAGTCCACCTCCTGCCTCCCTCCCTCCCTCAGCAGGGACAGGCTCCCTCCTGGGGTTAAGGATGGAAGGGTAATGATCGCCTGCCTAGAGCTCCCTACCTTTCTCTAAACCAAGACACTTCCCTGTTTATAATTATGGGAAGAGAAAGACTGGGGGGATGGGAACCCAAGCCAGGTGCCCCGCCCCACCACCCGGTTGCTGTGGCATCGACTCCAGCTCCTGGCAGCCCCACGTGTGTCTGAGTAGAACCGGGCTCCCCTGCATTCCCATGGGAAATTTGTCAGAATCAGCGCGCCAGGCCTCTCTTCCAGAATGCCTGTGCGCGCACCCTGCCACCAACCTGTCACCCAGCAGGCAAGCATGTTATGCGTTTACATCACGCACGGGCTCAGACGAAGAAAAAGCGTTTAAGACACTATGTTGCTGTTGCTGCTGCTGTTATGCTTTTAATTTCTGGGAGAAAGGTGCAGAGCATCGCATTTGAGGGACCAGGAAGAAACCCAAATTCGTCTCATCGAACTTGTGTGCCTAGCAAGTCCCCACTCACATTCAGATTCACAGTCTTGTAACAGGACTGGAACACCCACCTCAGGCCAGGGAAATGCTCTCAGCGCTTCCCAGGGC